>NC_136063.1:1609611366-1609958088 GCF_964261635.1 Lissotriton helveticus | reverse complement strand
GTGATGGATCAAGCCCTGATCTTTTGACTGGGTATGAGTGTTCTGCTTAATTCAAATGCTCTGTCCATCACCACCCCCTTTTCTGAATCGTTAAAAAAATAATAAACACTGTATGAGGGTGGCTAATATAATATTGCCAGTGTGGGCTATACTTAAATCTGAAGATCCTCGCCCTGCACTGAGCTGGTGTTGCTTTCACCACATCCATCTCACTAATTGTGTGATCAATTACTGGTGTAAACTATTACGTCACACCTCAATAAATCACACAGCATCAGGGAAGAAGGTTAGGGGTTCAATTAATGGATGGGATGGAGGATTTGGGGAAAGGTTTGACAAAGACAAGTACAACACAAGGACAACATTAATCTTGGCAGTGAGCAGCCGACCATCATAAATCTGGTATGGCAAGTAAAGGAAATGAAGGACTGGTGAGTACTACATGTAAATCAAAGCAAATTGTCCGTCTGCCCCCGAGAGACCCAAGTTACATTATATATCTAAATGTTCTGTGGTACCAAGCTCTGAAAGATAACAAATATATTACAAATAAAATTACCAGTAAACAACACACCCAGTTCTAATGATTACTAAAAGAAAAAAATTATATTGTATTGCCAACTTGGGAGTTTCATCTGCATTCCTCTTGGACTGTCCATCAATCTTGGGTGTCTGCCTGATGCAGTTCAGTAAGGTAAGTGTAAGTGTGTTATGTTGTTTTTCCAGTATGGCGCAGGGTAGAAGGGCCTGTAGATTGAAAAACAAAAATGGTATTGAAGAATCAAGGAGAAATAAGTTAAACTGCATAAAGAGTGCACCAAAAAGACTCAGAGACACCACAAGAGAGAATAGTCCTTTTTGCACTCATTCGTTTTATGCCTAGTGTTTGAACAATTAGTTAATGGCAATTTTACAACAACCAAAAAAAACACACAAAAAGTGGTTGCATGTAACTCTCGATATCGGGCTGATCAAACTCGCAACCGTCATGATCATCCATTCATCAGCATGAATCATAACAATAATATGTAACATAAGAGGAACAGCCCACACATAATTTGATTATCATTGTTGACTAAATGGTTGCTTACAGTTACCTTCAATAACAGGTCCCCCACCCAACCACCACTTAGCTTCAAACTTGAACCAGACAGCTCTGAGCATACACACACAAAGCAACATAGCATTTTCCCAATCAAGTAAAATCCACGCACTGCTGTTACCAGTCACCACCACTACACAGAGTTGGGTAGGACTGTTGATTAACTTTAGGCCACTTCAAAGTCATTAGCTGTTTTCAGTGGAATTGAAAATGTCCTTCTTCTGGTGGCAGTTCTTGAACTAGTCACACCCACGCCTTGAGCCATTCCATCATCTCTGATCCTAATGACTCGGCGTTAGGTATACAACTCCGTACCAACTGTGCCCCGAGTCCTGACTCAAATGTGATAGATTCACCTGTAGTACAAATTTGGTTTTGCACAACAAGAGAAACATTGAGTCATATTTTGTGTAGAATAGATTTGTGTTTGTGTCAGCTAAGGAACTGTTCGGTTTTGACTCTTTGAGGTGCATAAAGCAGAAAACAATAAAACAAAGCAGTGTGGAGTGCATCCAGTGCAGAAATATCGCTATCTCTCAAAAGTAAAAAAAAAATCTGATTTGAGAAAAATTGATCAGCCGTCGGTTGGCCACCAACATTAATTTGTAAATCATCATCACACACACATTTTATGCACAATAGTTACAGATAAACAAACACCCAGTGTCACACAGCCTACCACCACATGAATAATTTCTCAACACACATCACAAGTTCACAAAAAAATCAACAATCACTCAGTGTGTAATGCTTGCCACTTACTTGTTCTTCAGGCGTGGCCACCGTGATCGTGGTACATCGGAGCATGCAGATCCATTTGGTTCATGAACCAGACATTGGACAGTGTAAATAAAATAATGTGGGGCAGCCGGGCTAGGGTAATAAATTAGGAAACCATGGATGGTCACCAGCCCATGTTTGGAGGCAGGCAAATATCTGTTTGTATTCTCTCCACCCAATGCCCTTGAGAGAAATGGGTGTGGGGGGGACTGCACACAGTTGCAACACCAATCCAGCAATACAATGTGCCTAAGAGAAAGACGGTGGAGATGAATTAGTCCACGATACACAAACTAATAACAGTAAATGATGTTCCCTTAGCTTTAACAAATTTGCTAATAGAAGTGTGCAAAGAGACATTGCATCATCCAAATTACATCTGTGCTACAATTCTTGATCCACGGTACAAACCATTAGTGTTAACTTTCATTTCTTTTTCAGACGGGGATGCTGGAAAAACTTGGATAGCTGAGCAAGGCAGTGAGCTAGAAAAAGAACGGCAGGGGATTAGAGGGCCACTCCTCCGAGGGCACAAGTCCTGGGGAGGCAGCCTTCAATTTTAGAACCCGAGGGCAGTGCTGTTGGCTCACAGGAGCCAAAACCAATGGCAAGAACACCATCAACAACAAGAACAGGAGCATCAGCCCCAAAAATCTGCAACCGAGTGGTTTCTATTGGAAGAGCTTGAGTCCAATGTAGAGGTGAAGGCAAAAGAGTTTGAGCAAGGTAGAGCGCCAGCAATAACCATTGAGCAGATGGTCCAGGCCTATCTGGATGACCCGATACAGGTCTACCTGGATCAAAACCCATTGGTGTATTGGCATGGGAAGTAGTGCCACTGGCTAGTGCTCAGCAGGCTGGCAATAAACTATCTGGCTTGCCCGTTAACCAGTGTCACCACTGAGCATGTTTTCAGTGCTGCGGGTACCAATGTCACAGTGAGAATGACCAGTGTCTCACATCAAAATGTGTAGAGATCAACTGGATCAAAATTAGTCAGCACTATCTTCCACTAGATTTCTCCATACCTGAAGAACAACAAGAGGAAGAAGCAGGAGACTCAGGTCATGGAAGTAGTAGTGTATTAATTGACGTACCTCTGGGCGAACCACCAGAGTTAGAGGGCAAGCTCTACTTCCCTGACTACAAGGCCTGGACCAAAAACCATAGAACTCTCTCTCTTAGTCTCCATCGCTGATCTGCTCTCTTTCTTTGATGCAACCCTCCCCAAAAAAAATGTTAAAGCTAAGGGAACATCATTTACTGTTATTAGTTTGTGTATCGTGGACTAATTCATCTCCACCGTCTTTCTCTTAGGCACATTGTATTGCTGGATTGGTGTTGCAACTGTGTGCAGTCCCCCCCACACCCATTTCTCTCAAGGGCATTGGGTGGAGAGAATACAAACAGATATTTGCCTGCCTCCAAACATGGGCTGGTGACTATCCATGGTTTCCTAATTTATTACCCTAGCCCGGCTGCCCCACATTATTTTATTTACACTGTCCAATGTCTGGTTCATGAACCAAATGGATCTGCATGCTCCGATGTACCACGATCACGGTGGCCACGCCTGAAGAACAAGTAAGTGGCAAGCATTACACACTGAGTGATTGTTGATTTTTTTGTGAACTTGTGATGTGTGTTGAGAAATTATTCATGTGGTGGTAGGCTGTGTGACACTGGGTGTTTGTTTATCTGTAACTATTGTGCATAAAATGTGTGTGTGATGATGATTTACAAATTAATGTTGGTGGCCAACCGACGGCTGATCAATTTTTCTCAAATCAGATTTTTTTTTTACTTTTGAGAGATAGCGATATTTCTGCACTGGATGCACTCCACACTGCTTTGTTTTATTGTTTTCTGCTTTATGCACCTCAAAGAGTCAAAACCGAACAGTTCCTTAGCTGACACAAACACAAATCTATTCTACACAAAATATGACTCAATGTTTCTCTTGTTGTGCAAAACCAAATTTGTACTACAGGTGAATCTATCACATTTGAGTCAGGACTCGGGGCACAGTTGGTACGGAGTTGTATACCTAACGCCGAGTCATTAGGATCAGAGATGATGGAATGGCTCAAGGCGTGGGTGTGACTAGTTCAAGAACTGCCACCAGAAGAAGGACATTTTCAATTCCACTGAAAACAGCTAATGACTTTGAAGTGGCCTAAAGTTAATCAACAGTCCTACCCAACTCTGTGTAGTGGTGGTGAGTGGTAACAGCAGTGCGTGGATTTTACTTGATTGGGAAAATGCTATGTTGCTTTGTGTGTGTATGCTCAGAGCTGTCTGGTTCAAGTTTGAAGCTAAGTGGTGGTTGGGTGGGGGACCTGTTATTGAAGGTAACTGTAAGCAACCATTTAGTCAACAATGATAATCAAATTATGTGTGGGCTGTTCCTCTTATGTTACATATTATTGTTATGATTCATGCTGATGAATGGATGATCATGACGGTTGCGAGTTTGATCAGCCCGATATCGAGAGTTACATACAACCACTTTTTGTGTGTTTTTTTTGGTTGTTGTAAAATTGCCATTAACTAATTGTTCAAACACTAGGCATAAAACGAATGAGTGCAAAAAGGACTATTCTCTCTTGTGGTGTCTCTGAGTCTTTTTGGTGCACTCTTTATGCAGTTTAACTTATTTCTCCTTGATTCTTCAATACCATTTTTGTTTTTCAATCTACAGGCCCTTCTACCCTGCGCCATACTGGAAAAACAACATAACACACTTACACTTACCTTACTGAACTGCATCAGGCAGACACCCAAGATTGATGGACAGTCCAAGAGGAATGCAGATGAAACTCCCAAGTTGGCAATACAGTATAATTTTTTTCTTTTAGTAATCATTAGAACTGGGTGTGTTGTTTACTGGTAATTTTATTTGTAATATATTTGTTATCTTTCAGAGCTTGGTACCACAGAACATTTAGATATATAATGTAACTTGGGTCTCTCGGGGGCAGACGGACAATTTGCTTTGATTTACATGTAGTACTCACCAGTCCTTCATTTCCTTTACTTGCCATACCAGATTTATGATGGTCGGCTGCTCACTGCCAAGATTAATGTTGTCCTTGTGTTGTACTTGTCTTTGTCAAACCTTTCCCCAAATCCTCCATCCCATCCATTAATTGAACCCCTAACCTTCTTCCCTGATGCTGTGTGATTTATTGAGGTGTGACGTAATAGTTTACACCAGTAATTGATCACACAATTAGTGAGATGGATGTGGTGAAAGCAACACCAGCTCAGTGCAGGGCGAGGATCTTCAGATTTAAGTATAGCCCACACTGGCAATATTATATTAGCCACCCTCATACAGTGTTTATTATTTTTTTAACGATTCAGAAAAGGGGGTGGTGAT
The DNA here is from genome assembly GCF_964261635.1 of Lissotriton helveticus. NCBI lineage: Eukaryota > Metazoa > Chordata > Amphibia > Caudata > Salamandridae > Lissotriton > Lissotriton helveticus. The sequence continues at coordinate 1,609,952,824 of NC_136063.1, read as the reverse complement.
GGACAGAACATTTGAATTAAGCAGAACACTCATACCCAGTCAAAAGATCAGGGCTTGATCCATCACCGTTTTTTAGCTCACTGCACCATCCCAGTTCAGAACCTGGCTACATGCAAATTAGTCTGTCCCTGGCCCAGTGCATCATGGGAACAGGGCAGACCAAACTACCAAGCCAATTCTTTACTGGAAAGGAAACAAGCTTCCGGGGACCGGTTTCTGGCATTACAGCCGTCTTCGGCCCGGCTTGCTTGAATCCTGATGGTGCAGTGAGCAAGGGACTCACATCTGAGCATACCCTTCCACGCTTGTGGTGGCCAAAACGATTCAGAAAAGGGGGTGGTGATGGACAGAGCATTTGAATTAAGCAGAACACTCATACCCAGTCAAAAGATCAGGGCTTCATCCATCACCGTTTTTTAGCTCACTGCACCATCCCAGTTCAGAACCTGGCTACATGCAAATTAGTCTGTCCCTGGCCAAGTGCATCATGGGAACAGGGCAGACCAAACTACCAAGCCAATTCTTAACTGGAAAGGAAACAAGCTTCCGGGGACCGGTTTCTGGCATTACAGCCGTCTTCGGCCCGGCTTGCTTGAATCCTGATGGTGCAGTGAGCAAGGGACTCACATCTGAGCATACCCTTCCACGCTTGTGGTGGCCAAAACGATTCAGAAAAGGGGGTGGTGATGGACAGAGCATTTGAATTAAGCAGAACACTCATACCAAGTCAAAAGATCAGGGCTTGATCCATCACCGTTTTTTAGCTCACTGCACCATCCCAGTTCAGAACCTGGCTACATGCAAATTAGTCTGTCCCTGGCCCAGTGCATCATGGGAACAGGGCAGACCAAACTACCAAGCCAATTCTTTACTGGAAAGGAAACAAGCTTCCGGGGACCGGTTTCTGGCATTACAGCCGTCTTCGGCCCGGCTTGCTTGAATCCTGATGGTGTAGTGAGCAAGGGACTCACATCTGAGCATACCCTTCCACGCTTGTGGTGGCCAAAACGATTCAGAAAAGGGGGTGGTGATGGACAGAGCATTTGAATTAAGCAGAACACTCATACCCAGTCAAAAGATCAGGGCTTGATCCATCACCGTTTTTTAGCTCACTGCACCATCCCAGTTCAGAACCTGGCTACATGCAAATTAGTCTGTCCCTGGCCCAGTGCATCATGGGAACAGGGCAGACCAAACTACCAAGCCAATTCTTTACTGGAAAGGAAACAAGCTTCCGGGGACCGGTTTCTGGCATTACAGCCGTCTTCGGCCCGGCTTGCTTGAATTCTGATGGTGCAGTGAGCAAGGGACTCGCATCTGAGCATACCCTTCCACGCTTGTGGTGGCCAAAACAATTCAGAAAAGGGGGTGGTGGGCAGGGTATGCTCAGATGTGAGTCCCTTGTTCACTTGGCCACTGGATTCAAGATAGCCTGGCTGATGAGGATTATGAATCCGAAACCGGTCCCAGGATGCTTGTTTCCGGTCCAGGGAAGACATGGCTTGGCAGTTCGGGCTGGACTGTTCCCACAAGGCACAGGGTCAGATTGATTTGCATATAGCCATGTCTGAACTGGGGTGGCTGAGTGAACTAAAGAATGGTGATGGATTAAACCCAGATCAGTTGACTGTGGGTGAGTGTTTGATTTGTTCAAACGCTCCGTCCATCATCCCCTTTTGTATTATGTTTTTTAAAGCACCATCAATGCCAGCATCATCATTCATGGAATCTATTGCATCTAAGTTTACCCTCATCCACTTCATAACTCGAGTCGATTTCATTTTATAACTGTTACTTGCTAACCAATCCGATTAATTCAATTGAGCATTGCTTATCATATTTTCTCTATTATCTCTCTTCTTGTGTACTAGTAGTCTAGTCTCTGGTGACTGTCTCATTTCTTTTTACAGCTTGTATATAATAATAGCACTAAATCAGTTTTTGATGCCTTCACTGTTAGACTAGTGCACTAGCATGCTGCTACTACTACCCCCACCATTGCACCTTGAGAAACCATGTAGCCCTCACTTCATCAGGTAAGAGAACTGCGGTTGATTCATTGTTGAACTGCAATCATTCTTTATACAATGGAAATTCACACACCCAACCCCTACGACTTCTTAGGGATTAATGGAGACTAGGAGGTGAGAGTAGTGGGACAATGAAGAGTACTGCATAACAATTTTGTTGTTGCACTATCAGCTAATTTCAAACACTGGCTGCAGGAAAGGCAGTAGTGTGAAGTAAAACAGTAAACCTAAAAAATCATAATGTACAACTATAAAAAAGAATTGTTCCCTAACAAAAATAAATGGACTAGTAAACCCACACCTGGCCAACCCCTCTCCGACACCCCAACCAATGTCCCAAGTAGCATCCAAGTCCAAAAATAAAATGTTCCATAAAGAAAAAATCCCCAAAATGACCCAACTCAGAGAAACCCACCTTGGACTCCTGTGCTTTTGTGAAATACCAGGGTCAAGACAAAGATTGAGTAAAATGAATTAAACACAAGTCAAGAGAGGATTAAATTAAAGGTTAAAATGAAGAATAAACAAGAGTAAAGAATGAATTTGATTCATTGGATTCAAACCAAGTCAGGGCTGTGCAGCCTGGTGGAATCTGTAAAAATTGTTCCTTCGTGGATTTGTAAATATTGCAGCGCAATGAGACGAAGCGCGAAGCAGGTATTGCACGCCGTCAAATATTTACATGGTGAAAAGAAACGTTTAAAACAAGGATTTACATAAAGACTACGAGGTGTGCATCTTCACCCATGAACTTCATTTGCATGACTTTTTCGTCTCAAACGAGATTGCACCCAGGATTATATTAGGAGCACTGGAACATTGAGCAAGGAAACGATTAAAGCAAACGGATGGTAAAAGCCACAGGAGTTGGGTTTCCTTCCAAGTTTGATCAACAGGCAACAAGGAGCCCTTTTACAAATATATTCACGCAGACTCAGTAAAATTACGAACGCTTGGTGAAAAATGGACTCAGTGATGTTATTAGGAATGAGCACAATAATTGCGAGCACACATTTAGAAATGTACATGGAGTGGGTTAGAACGTATTGCATTCTGGGAGGTGTAGTGGCACCGGGTTTAAAGTGATTGGAAATATGCAGTTCAACTAGTCCGTTGTTAATGTCAGCTTAAAACCTTGGGGAACACAGGTGCTGATAATTAATTGATGATGTTGAATACGGGCGGGAACACACATAAGAATGCTCTTACATTTACAGACTTAACTTGCACAGAAATGGGTGACAAGCGCTTTTTTCCGTCAGGACATGAAAGGATGGAACATTTTTCTTTAAAAGATTGGAGCGAATAACAGACCGCGGTGAGCATATAGCTGTTTACATTTCCACTTGCATCCAAAGTAAAAGCTTGCAGTTTCATTTAGCAGATAGTAAAACAGAATTGACTAGTGGATGAAACGTTGGACTTTATTTACGTGATTAAGGAGATGAAGTAAATGGGGGATGCACCATGTTGGTGACTCTTAAACTCAGGTTGATTAATTGTGCACATGGTTCAGAGAAATTGAAGAACACAAGAGTGAGACTTTTTAACTGATGAGTTTTTTTGCTGTTTTTAATGTTAAGAAAATGTTGCATGGAATTAATGTAAAGGGCTAAAACTTTTATTTGCATTTACAGACGCCTCTGAAGAAGGGAAAGTACTTCCCGAAATGCATTAGGCTTTTATATTAAATGTCGTGGTATGAGAAACCCACCTTGGACTCCTGTGCTTTTGTGAAATACCAGGGTCAAGACAAAGATTGAGTAAAATGAATTAAACACAAGTCAAGAGAGGATTAAATTAAAGGTTAAAATGAAGAATAAACAAGAGTAAAGAATGAATTTGATTCATTGGATTCAAACCAAGTCAGGGCTGTGCAGCCTGGTGGAATCTGTAAAAAGGGTTCCTTCGTGGATTTGCCAACTCCCACATTCCCACCCTCTCTCCACAAGATGCCCAACACACCCAAAACTTTTTTTAAAAGGAGCAAAAGAGTAGGCATAACGGGGGTCTAGGAGATTCCTGATGAGCCTATCCAATGTATCCAGACATTCATCCTGCATTGCTTCGAGGCACACCAGCCTCTGCATAATGCGGCACTGACATTTTTAGAAATAGAGGGGAGCAGCAGTGGTGGATTGGCAGTGATCAGCTGCCTTTGGACCATGCTAACAGTGTAGAACTGAAGGCACTGGGTCCTGGCTGGGGCCTGGAACATTTGCAACTGCTGCTGCTACCTCCTTCTCCTCCTTCGCCACCAGCCACTGTTGCTCTAGCCTGAGGTCCTCCAGCTTCTTCTGCCTGGTCTAGGCTGCTCTCTTCTGCCTGTTAGGTTGTGAATCTACAGGAGTAGCTATATCGCGAAAGAAAATACACCAATTGTAAACAATGCTTTCAGCAAAACACACAGAATTATATAGTGTCAAAGTAGCAGTACATTTGCTGGTATCAGCAGGCCATTCAATTTTGATATGATTAAAGTTTTAGGCACCATGCGCTATGGAGTATTTAGTATTCCTCTCTCTCTTGTTGAGCTAAATTAATGTAGGCATGCCAGCTCAGCCGGCAGCCTAGACAGACATACTCATGTAGCATTACTTTCTATTGTCTGCAGGTGGGGCAGCTGTACTAGATAATTATCTTTTTCCTATTGTGGTCATGCTCTGTTAAAGGGCCTTAACCCGTTTAGTGCTTCTGTCGGCCGTTGGACGTCGCGCGAGCTACCTCCCTGGTGCTGCGCACATCCAACGGCCGACGCAGCCCCACCCGTTTCTTCGAACGTTCAGCACTGGCGCGGAACGTTCGAAGCAGTTAAGGTGTTAATTTCACCCTGACCACAAGGCACATGACTAGTTACTTACTATGATTGATACACGTCACAGGAGGTACTATATAAAAAGAATTATGCAGAAAGACATTTTCCTGTCTGCCCAGGGGAAAAGCAATGCAGTACAGTACATGGAAAGAAGGGTGTAAGTAACAGAATATTGTATTTGGCACGTTCATCACAGAATATCCCATCCGTAAAATGCAAAGGCACTTTACTCCCTAGCCTCACCCTCCGTCACTACATTTGACATTACTATTTCCAAACCAAATAGATTACCTTTGCAGTAAGGAAACAAATTATTAACTTAGTCTACTGTTGGTAAGTTAGAGGGATTAGGCCAAATAGGTACACATTTCACTGATCATCAGCATCATTCAAGTGCCTAAGCCTTTGCTAGTAGTGAGTCACTTTGTTCGGCAATTGTTGAAAGGGAAAACCTTGAACTGATGTAATCCATTATGGAAGCAATAATAAAATAAATCACTTAGCCAGAGGAAAGTGGCACATGCAAAGAATGATTTTTTTTCAAATTTTATAGAAGGCTGGGACAGAGTGAACTTAGGGAAGGGCTTGGAGTTATATATCAGGAAGTGACTGAGTGGGCACTGGGAGTGAAGGAAAACACAACTATTTTTCACATTGACAGGAAATTTTTAAATGGGCCTATGCATTAACTGAGGCAGATGCACATTGCACGTCGCAGTGCCACCAGTGTAACCATGCAGCTGATAGGTCATCCATGGGTGTCACTGGCAAAATGCCATGGCTAGGGAGGGAAGTGATTGATGATGATGGGTGGGTAGTGTGGGTACATGATGTATGTTGAGCTTCAAAACTACTGTGAGTCAAGGGTGTAGTCTGAAATATCACCGTCACCAACTTTTTGAATTAATAAACCTGATAAAAACCATTCAATTATGCAAAGGTGAGATAAACGCCACTACAGAGGAGCACCCGAGCCCCTTGTTTATTCTTCTTCACAAGGTTTTTTCCATTCATCATTGCATTGTTCTTCGAGTATTTTTATTCTTCACCCTTAGCTTTGCAACTCACCATTTAAGTTTCACATTCTCTCAATCCAGCCTTCACAATTTAAAACTATCCATCCAACCATATATCCATCAATACAAACATTGTTCTCAGTCTCAACAGACCTTTTTTCCACCAACATACATTTGTCATTTACCCACCCCTGCATCCTTTGACCCACCAAACCCATCGGAGGATTCCTTTTACCCACCCAGGCAGGCATCCTTTCACCCATACACTTTCAGCCACCCACGCAAACATGCTTTAACCTTTCATCCATCCTTCAATCACTCATGCATCCTATCAGCCGCCTATAGTATTTGAATCCTTCACCCACACAGCCTTTTCTTCCAGTCATATTACATATTTTACCCGTCCTTCCTCCTTCCATCCTCCTTATACTTTTCAATTAACCCATCATAGTTAAGGGTCTTTATGAAACTTTCTCTGCTGAGTTGAAGATAGAAGAGGTCATTAGTTACTCAATTCCTGCTGTGTATGCTAAGTAAAGAAGGGTGTGCTCAACTGTTCACAAGTTAAAAGCACACCCTTCCAGTGAGTATATAATTAAATGTCAATAAACAATATGATTTACTACCACCCGTCACTGCTGTGGCTCACCATTTACCACATCTGCTGACTGGCTGGCGCCGGCGTCACTGCTGCCCTTGCACTGGTGGTCGGCTAGAAAAAAATGTATACATTTTTAGATGCCAGAAACACCTCCTCCTATGTATTTATTTTTATAGCAGAATTCACCACATGCATCACTAAAATTTGGATACAGTTTGCTGGAGACAATTTTTGAAAAGTCTCAAGACAAACTTGTAAAGGAGTGGGTGGAGCTATTGATGAATCAGAGTTTTTGAAAGGAAAAAAAAGAGTGGACAACTAAACATACTGTCTTGGTCGGCAAATGCAATCGGGTCATCTTCCTCATACTTCATTCCAGACATGGTGCACAGTCATCAGTTCACCAGCTGCTGCTAATAATACTAATCCTAGCTAAGAAGCCACAACTTTGGGGTGTCTGATGTGACCATGGCCATTCTCTTGTTTTACTGATCAAACATGCGAAAGTAACAGAAAGCCCTCTAATCACAACTAACATGTTTAGAATACCTTACTTGGGCATGGAATCAGCACAACAGAGTGGCAGTAGTAGTACATGACCAATGGGTTCTCTGAGTCTTACCGCACCACCACTAGGTAGTTCACAAAATATAATATAAAGGGAGAGAGAAAGCTGACTGACAAAGCAGAAGAATGGAAGCTACAGACAACTAGTATACAGTGACAGTTGAAGTAAAGTACAGACACTAGGAATATATAAAATAAGACACTAGGATAATGCAGATATATCAAGAATTTAGACACAGAGAGATCGAAGAGGATTTGGAAAAAACATAAGGAAATGGCTAGAAATAATTCAAAATAAGGAGCAGTAAAAGTTAGGGAAATAAATATTAATGTTAACAACAGGAGGACTTACTGCAGCCAGCAGGCCATCGGCCGAAGAGCAACATGGGAATGGGAGGCACCTCCAGCTCCTTCACCCGACTCAGGTCTCTTCGTGGCACTGGATGCTGATGTCAGATATAAAGACAAAATTGTATTGGTGGTAAACAAATAATCTCTCCAAAATGATTTTTCGACAGGAAAGGCCATTGCCATATCATTAACATTTTCTACATCACATCGACCAGTAGTAGACTAGTATCATGGACTGTCCTATCCTATTCCAAATATCCTAAACCTACCTAGCCCTATTCCAAAGATTTGGGAATTACTAATAAATTGCAACAAATGATGTTCGCTTCTTCTCATCTCATTCTCATTCCTCTTTGACGGGCCATTCACTAAGTCTGCATTTTTTCTTTAAATGCATAAATGGATGAATGCATACACCAAATAAGTTGCTTGTCACTGTACGAGATACAAAACAGCTTTAAGAACTGAAGTGAGAGGACGGGCACCACTAAATTATGAATGCTAACTACCACTATCTTAGTGACAGGACAAAGGAGTGTCTGCATTACTTAAGATCTTAGATAATCAGCCCAAGCGAGCATCAACAAGTAAGATTAGGTAGCGCCGAGCACCTGCCTAGAATAAAGATAACATAATATAACATCTGTAAACCTAACTTACCTGAAGTAGCATAGACCACACATGTAATGATAATAATAATAATAATAACAATAATAATAACAATAATAATATTAATTAGCTACTCACCGAGCCCCACGACCTTAACACCTAGCAGGTCCAGCAGGTTCTGCTCTTGAACAAGGACGTCAGACCACTGGTGCACCAGACCCCCAGAGCAGCGATACACTAACCGTCACACCCTTGCCTAGCACTGCCGGCACTCCTGAAGTCCATACCCGGACCTAAGCCTTATGCCTGCTGCCAGGGTGGAGGGGAGGTTGGGCTGGACATAAAAAACCAGCGCTGCCACCTTCACCTTGGAAAACAAGGCCCAGGGCTACATCCCTTCTTGGCTCCACCTTCTGCAAGGAAAGCAAGTTCTTGTTGCAGTCGTTTTTGGGGCACACTTATCTCCTATGGTGCTGTGGGCGGAAGAGAGAAAATCCAGAAACAGAAATAAAAGGGAAGAATGTAAAAAGAGCAGAAGGAGGTAAAGGGAAAAAATATATTACAAAGCACAAAAAACACTCAAAAAGCTCAAACAAACCCACAAAATACAGACTCAGAAAGAGAAAGGGTAAGGTAATAAATGAAAATGATGGGGAAAAAAAGTTTAGGACACAAGGATTGCAAAGATTCGGGAAGGAACAAAAAGTAGGACCCAACACTATAAATAGTGTGAGAAACAAGATGGTTGTGCCCATGTGTGACCGTGTGGTGCAGTGTGTGCGATATTTTTGCCCAAAAACACAATTCATGTTGTTGTACGGCAGAAACATCATGCGGAAAGGCGGGACAAGGAACACCGCCTGCACACAGAACTCGGCAGAGCACGGCAGAGGTTTTTTTCCCCTTTGTGAAGTTCCGTAGAGCGCTGCTACGGGAACTTTACCAACCCTTAGTGTTAAAGGTATTGCATGGTGAAGATCAAGTTGTAAAAGATGTCTCCCCCAGCACCACAACTGGCCACCGTCAGGTACTGCAACACACTCCCAAAGAGACAGGGACTTAAATAATGGCCATGGGAATTAGTATTAAAATAAATACAATTATTTCGACCTTTAAAATAATTGTATACATTTTGTTTATTTTGAAAACATATACATATAATAATAAAAAATATTTACTACCAAAAAATTTAATAATAACGTTTTTTTAAATGCTAATACTATGAGAACATGAAATGCTTTATTAATTAATTATTAGAATTTAAAACTATTTCTATCCATACATTTTAGTAAATTTGAATACATATTAAAAAACAAGAAATGTTTTAATGTCTGTGATATGTCAAATTCAAATTAGATGAATGTGTTTTAAATAATTCTTTACTTAATGCCAGTTAAGTTAATATACTGCAACATTTTATTAATTCTACATTTCAAATAAATATGTAAATATATTTTACATTAAAATTCTTAACTAAAATATTTTCATTCATTGTATTTAAAGTTTAGTAAGCTTCAATATATTGTTCTATACTTTACCACAAGGAAATCTCCATCCTGGGGCGTAGATCTTTACTTAAATATGAACATTTACAAGTTGTAATTTTACACTTACAAATAATGGAGGTTCCGCTAGGATGTGTAGACATGTAAGTCTGCGTCTGAGAGTAACTGTACACTGAGAATTAGGGAATAGCAAAAGATGTAAGGTTACTCCTAGATGCAAGAGGAGATTTACATGTGAATAAATCTACATGTTTAAATGTACCTTTGTGAATCGGGTCCAATTTTCTATTTCTGGGGGTCCACTAATTTCTTTCTTTTTAATTTATATGCTAAAATGTGTACTGTAGAACAATGAAATGCACTTTTTAAGAGTAGCATTTAGTTAACTGTGCAATATCTTCAGGAATATTTAATATGAGTATCACACTAATCCTTATTTAGGTAAAACATGATGTAGAAATGCATCACACTAGTCATGTGTCATTAATCGAGGAATTCAAGAGAGCTTGACTTCATATAAGTTCAGGCATAAAACACCAGAGCAGTAGGTCAGAGAACTAAGTCATACTACGTAAAACTGGCCATGACCATTTGCAAATAACAAACATTATCTGAGACTGCGAAGACAAATTTATTGAAGTATAGTCCATGCTTTTCGTACTAAAAAAAAATCAATCATTATGGTAACCATAGAGGTATATGTTGAGCAATGCAAATTGCCCACTGTCAAGCTATGAACGAATTTCTACAGAATGAAACATTTATAGTACATTTTCTGTGATTGCCTGCAGCAGAATGTCAAGACTGTTTTAAATTGATGATGCAAAATAAGGTTCATCTTTATCATTATACAGTATTAACTTGAGTCTGCCAATACTCCTTTTGCCAGTGATGGCTCTTCTGCTAAGGTGGAGGAGCATCTCCCTGCTGCTCTCGAAACAGTGTTAAAGGAAAAATAAAATGATTTTAACAGAAGTTATTCACATTTTATTTTTAGTATCTTCCAGCCGGGTCAGGACTGAGCAGGGTCATGCTCTTGTGTTGTCTAGGGAGGAGGAGTGGTTGCTGCTGCATAAAGTGTGCATGCCCTGGTCACTCACCAGTAATCTTCATTACTCTGAGTATTGTCTTCCTTGCCACATGAGTTACATAGTGAGCTTTAGATCCACACCAGAACCCTCTAAAGCAAATTAGTATCCCATGCTTCCCATCCCTCTCCAACATGGCCGACCACCGTCACCCTTGACCCAGTAAAAGGGGAGGGTCGACCCATCCCACTTCATGTAGAACTACTAAGCCCCAAGAACCACATGAAGCCGATAGTCAAACAGGGAGGGAGGGATGGAAACTCATGTGGTGAGGAAGACAATACTCGGAGTAATGAAGATTACAGGTAAGTAACATTATCTGAGACTGCGAAGACAAATTTATTGAAGTATAGTCCATGCTTTTCGTACTAAAAAAAATCAATCATTATGGTAACCATAGAGGTATATGTTGAGCAATGCAAATTGCCCACTGTCAAGCTATGAACGAATTTCTACAGAATGAAACATTTATAGTACATTTTCTGTGATTGCCTGCAGCAGAATGTCAAGACTGTTTTAAATTGATGATGCAAAATAAGGTTCATCTTTATCATTATGCAGTATTAACTTGAGTCTGCCAATACTCCTTTTGCCTGTGATGGCTCTTCTGTTAAGGTGGAGGAGCATCTCCCTGCTGCTCTCGAAACAGTGTTAAAGGAAAAATAAAATGATTTTAACAGAAGTTATTCACATTTTATTTTTAGTATCTTCCAGCCGGGTCAGGACTGAGCAGGGCCAGGCTCTTGTGATGTCTAGGGAGGAGGAGTGGTTGCTGCTGCATAAAGTGTGTATGCCCTGGTCACTCACCTGTAATCTTCATTACTCTGAGTATTGTCTTCCTTGCCACATGAGTTACATAGTGAGCTTTAGATCCACACCAGAACCCTCTAAAGCAAATTAGTATCCCATGCTTCCCATCCCTCTCCAACATGGCCGACCACCGTCACCCTTGACCCAGTAAAAGGGGAGGGTCGACCCATCCCACTTCATGTAGAACTACTAAGCCCCAAGAACCACATGAAGCCGATAGCCAAACAGGGAGGGAGGGATGGAAACTCATGTGGTGAGGAAGACAATACTCGGAGTAATGAAGATTACAGGTAAGTAACCGGGGCATTACCTCCTCGCAAGTCTTTCTCGCCACCAGAGTTACATAGTGAGCACATACCCAAGCCAAGAAACTTCATAGAAACTCACATGAAATCACGGACAATGGGATAAGGCAAAACAAGTAGGCACCATCCAAAAATGAAACAGACGGACAACAACCAAGAAGAAGCACAGAAGGTGAGATCCACAAGTGCTGGAAGACCTAGCCCAGAGAACCACCCAGTAAAGTCTCCTGCAGAAGGAGATCCAAGAACCGGTGCGGGGAAGACCAGGAAGCGGACCCACAGACACCAGCAGTGGAGACCCCCTCGAAACACTCCCAAGAGACAGACAGACCCCCAGGAGACTGACCCACACTGGTGCAGACCCTACCGAACCCTGCGCAACCTATGACAGCAAGAGAGGCCGCATAACCCACCAACACTGGGAGGAGAGAGAAAGCAAAAGACCAGAACAGACAGGACCAAAAGTGACAAACCAGCTCACACAGCAGAAAAAAGATGTCTGCTCCAAACACAGCAACACCGCTCCATGGTCATCCAACAGCCTTTTGGGAATGGGGACAAGCGAGGGGACCCTGATTAGGATCCTAACACAAAAAATACAGACTGACATGACCTGCAAGAACGGAGGAGAGCACAGCAGGAACCTAGCTCCCGAAGCCAACAGACAAGAAGGCCACCAAAATCATCACCACTAGGGTGGGGCATATGATGGCCCGGGACCCCAGAGGCACACACGGACCCTCCTGAAGGGCCCGCAATACCAACGGATAACCCAGGAAGGCAAATGCCCCTGGGACGCGGCAGAAAACAACGTTGAGGCAACCAGGCCTCCAAGGAACCAAACCCTAGACAGAGGACAGCGGTATGCCCGAGAGGTCGCCCACTGAGCCTGAAGAGCAGAAGGGACCAGGCTCAAGGCCAAGCTATCAGAAAGTAAATCAAACACCCAAAATGGAAACACAGAACAGAGTTGAATCCAGTAGAAATACACTAACAAGAAAAAATAAACGAAAGGTGAGAAAACAAGACAGAAGAGCCGCTGGGAAATGGGAGCCAAGAAGCAACTCCACAACCCACAAGCCAGTAGATGACACAGAACCCCCACTGGAAGAGGAGGGCCAAGTAATGGGCAAACAAGAACCAGGAACACCCAGCACTGCCGGACAGACATGCCCTGCAGCAGTAGAACCCAAGGGCAGTGCCCACAGCCGAGTAACTACCAACAGAACCAACACCCTGTCCTGGCGAATCGTGCACAGACTTGTGGAAACAAAGGAATCAAAGAAAAAAGAGAAGCAGGCAGCCCGGCCAATGGAACAGCAGTACACCCAGCCAGCAGGCCTCCCCATATGGGAGGAGAGGATTGAAGTGAGGCAGGTCAGCAAACAGAACCACAGTTGGGCACCCAAACCGGTCTGGCAACAGACGGAACACTGCCCCCATCAGGGAGAGGTAAGCCACGGAAGTAAAAAAACCTGAGCAGGGAATCCGCTACGCAGCTCTCCCATCCCGGGAGATAAACCACCCTGAATGACAACACCGTCACCCCTGACCCAGACAGAATCACTTGAGCAAGTAGCCAAAATGAGCGAACCCAGGAACCCCCTCAGAAAACGAGACAGTCCAACACGATAAGTTGACAGCTTCATTAAATCACAGACGGACCTTAATCCAGGTCCGACACAGCAGAATTGCAGAGAACAGAAGAGAGCAGGTGCTGTCAGTGTCAGGTTGGGATGGAAGTAGGCCCAGAATGTCCAACCAGACCAGAACATGATGAACCAAAAGAGCGGGGCAACACCCTTGAGGAGCCAAACAAAGGACCACAATACCTGGAAATCCAGTAACACTCGTGCCAGGGACATCACCGACCCAGCACAGATAAGGAATCCAACGTCACCGGCCCAGCGCCATAGGCCGGCATCTGAAGAAACCACCCGTAAAGGGGACACTATAAAAGGAAGACTCATGGAGAGAAAGGACTCCACCAACCAACCCAGAGTGGACCCAATCACAGAGACACCACCGCCGGCAAAATACAAACCATGGACAAGGAGCCCACGGGGCAAGAGAAGGCACACCAAAGGTCACAGATGCAGACAAGCCCAGGGAAGCACAAGGAAAGTCGCAGACCACAACTCTTGCACCAACAAACTCTGAAGGACTGGGGCAAGAAAAACAGCAGCAGAAAATGTGCACCCAGTGCCACATGCGCAGCACGCAAGAGGCGTCTTCAACTCAGACCCACGAAACACCCACAAAATGCACCTGGCCATTCCGGGGCACAGAAACACCAACAGGGATGAACAGGTTCCTCATGCCTCAGACCAAGAAGTCCATGAACATGTCACACAGTAGAGAGCAACGCCCCAGATAAGAGAAATGCTAATAAAACAAACGAGGAAAGATGGCAACATCCCAGACCACCTGGGCACCCGAGCACATGGCACGTTCGGAATACAAACACCAAAAGAATGCTGAAAAATAAAGGCTATGAGGTGGCACCCCAGATAAAACAAGCTCCAACAACCCAGACTGAGGATGCCAGAGCCAAAAACAAGGTTACTGAGGCCAACAGAGTGAAGAAAAGCACATGCCGGATGCTGTGGTATGCAGGAGACAAGGCTCGGATTATAGTGAAAGTTTGCGCTTACCCACCCACAACGCTAACAGACAAATATCACTCACAGTCATGCACAGGTGAATGCAAGCATAAAAAGCAAACACAAATAATGGACAGCTTTACAGTCCAGAAGAAAACCAAGTCCAGATACCCAGACGGTAGGCAAAAAAGTTACGAATGAATGCAGAAGGTGTATCTAGCGGGCAGAGTGTGACGAAGCCAAAGGCATGTGAAAACCAAAAAGCGGACAACCACAGCCGTAAATGGCCGAAACCACACACCAGACATCTGAGAAACACATTTTTCAACCACTGAATCACCAAGATTGGAACACAGAACCCCTGGCGGAAGATTCAGAGACTGTAACCGGGGAGGACAATACCACTAGGCCCCAAGGACTCATTCACACACGCAAAAACGGAGAGTATTATAGCATCAGCTGCCCATCCAGAGTGAAGAAATATAGAGTGGGTATCTGTAATGACTGGATTCTCAGACCAATTCTATAGCTCACCATCCATAGGCTACCCAGTCACCACGTACCACCACCCTTCCCAGGCCCTATAGGACATATCACACAAAACACCTACCTGAGAATGGGGAGATGACTATCTACAAGGTTATATAGTCAAAGATACTACTAATATCTAGGGATTTCCACATCACATCCTATGATAAATCACATTTATAGTCTTACGACTTAACAGCAATCACTATTGGTGATCTCATTAACACCAATCACTATTGATGATCTCACTAACACCAATCACTATTGGTGATCTCATTAACGCCAATCACTATTGATGATCTCACTAACACCAATCACTATTGGTGATCTCATTCACGTTTATAGTCTTACGACTTAACACCAATCACTATTGGTGATCTCATTAACGCCAATCACTATTGACGATCTCACTAACACCAATCACTATTGGTGATCTCATTAACACCAATCACTATTGGCGATCTCTTTGCTCTTCCTATATTATACACTGGAGTGGAAACCCAATCACACCACACAGAAATGATGCCTGCACACACTTTGAAGCTATTCCCCAATATGATCAACACTCTCCCCTATTATCAGTTGTCTTCCCAGAGGGGAATTAAGCATCCCTCTGTACATCAACACCTGGCTAGAAAGAAAGGTTAACCCTATCACAGAAACAACTTCCAAATGTATTCATTCAACACCTCTTTCTTAACAAACAGGGGAAAAGAATATGGTTAAACATTTATGAATGCCCAAAGAATAAAGAAAAGAAAAAGAATAAACAGTTACACTACACTAGCTTAGAACGCCTCACCTTAGGTGTGCGCATCCTTGTATGGGGCATTTAGACCGGTTCCTCTCTCCCTCTTCTCTGGCTTCGGTTTTCTCAGGACTCTGCTCTGCTCTGCCCTCACGAATGTATGTCTGCACCGCTACGCCTCGTCTGGTCTGCTACTGCTCCAAGATACTTGAATCCTTCGCTGGTCCTCAGCTACACCAACCCTGTACGATGTCATTACAGGATTCTCAATCACTCTCCTTCAACCTCCAACTCTCCGCATCACAAGTCAAGACTTCTGACTCAGGCTGTAGCTGACTTCTTTCTGCCCCTCTGCTCTCTTGCTCTTTGATAATATAGAACAATCTCTCCTTCTGGAAATTTCCAGTAGCAGGCTGACTCCCACCGAATTCCTGTGCCAGCTCCCAGGCTCTCCGTGAACCCACAGAGGCCACCTGCGTGTTGCATCTGAGGCCCAGGAGACAAACACATTCATAGCACTACGCTAAGATGGCTGCGGATCATAGTCACTACTAGCCAGAATAGAACAAATTATCCTGTCACTACATTCCACCCTTGACTATGTCTACTAACATCGAAATTAAAAACAAAAAGGGTGGGGGGGCTCAAACAGTACATCAGTAGAAGAATAATAGGAAACCATACTAAAAGATCTAGACATAACTCGTGGACGGAACACATGGAAAAAGGATGGTATACACTGAATACAACAACACATAGCAACTAAAAAACTAATTCCTAAAAGAATTCCACCTAATACTTGACGTAGGGAATGCAAATCTGGCAACCAATTGAAAAACCAATCAAACCACCCTTGATCTAGATGTTTTCGAACTTCTTGGGTCAGTTCATGTAATTTATTAATGTGAGATCTAATTGATTGGGAATGATCTGATAGATTAAAGCAACAAAGTCCCTCAAAGTCTGAACAGCCGTGGTCATGCTTTAACAATAGATAATCGATGGCGGCTCTGTTTTGTAAAATAGCATGGCGCTCACCTTGAGCATCTAATAACAGGTCAGAAAGAACTGCAGAAGTATTGCTAAGCGATTTCACCATCCAGCAGGCAATTTTGCCTATAGTATTGGCATTATAAACAGACAATGCAGGAACACCTACAATAGAAGAAGCTAAAGTAAGATATTCAGTTTTGGAGAATAACTGCAATGAGGAATCGCAATTCTCTGCTATCATTGGAGCACTGCGTACTGTACGGGATAATGCACTAGCATTGGAGGAAAACATTAACAAACTAAGTCGTGTTAGGGCACATGGGCCCCCAGAAATATTAGCTGGAATGTAGGACCAAGAAACATTGCCACATGAGAAGAGCCAGCCAGGCGGCAGCAATACAGTATGATAATGGCTGGCAGTCACACACAAGACGTTTACAACTCATATGATTTGTAACTGAGATGCAAGCAGCAGGAGTCCTTGTAATACATAAAAGTTTTTCATGGGTAGATAATGAACTAATATTGTTTAGCCGGAGTTGAACACATATACCAGAATATCTAGGGTTACAGGTCATATCGTAGCATATTTCTCGTTCGGTTATATTATATGTTGAAATTTTAAAAGTTGATGGGGGTTCCGAATCAGCTGAAACAGTGCATAGGGCGCAGAAATCGTATGCCGAAAAGTCAGTAAATATAAACTCAGGGCGAGTTTCGGACACATTAAAAAAATGTATCAATGACATTTCAGATATGGGAACGGCCACAAGACATGTGGTAAGAAGATCAGTAACTGATTTCATAGAAGCTAGACAAAAGTGCGAAGCATTTGCGATGGAGCGTGCTAGGTCAGTCTAAAAATTGGTGGCAGTGTTCCACGATGCAAAGGAACAGAGTCCTCTGTTCAAATAATCAGTCTGATTCTGTGTATCCTCTTGACTCTCGACGCAGCAAGCCGAAGGGGTTCCAACTGCGACACATCCGGCAGCAGCAATCCATATGATGATCTAAAGAAAGTATTCAAAAACAGGCATTATTCATTCTCGCAAGTAACATTTATCTGCTGGGACTACATCCCAGCTGTCCTGCCCTGGTCTCATCACCAAGATAGTATTATCGGATCCTGTTGCTATAATTTCATCCTGTTCAGGGGGACTGTTAGGCGACTGAACCCACACTTTAGCTCCTGGGTTATCCGAAGAACCAAAGCCACCGGTCCCACGCATCGTTAACAAGGTCGGGGCAGTGCCTTTTTGAATTTCACCACTGAAAACAGGCATAATGACCAATTGAGCGACTCGATCTGACTTTCGAACCGTTATGTCAGAATCACCACTATTCAACAGGATGATCTTTATCTCTCCCTGATAATCACTGTCAATCACGCCACTGAGCCCCTGGATGCCTTTTAAAGCTAAACCAGATCTCGGGACGATTAGGCCAAAGTGTTCTACTGGTATTTGAACACCAATTCTTGTCTCCACTATAGCAATGTCTCTTGTATTGAGGACAAATTCTTTTAAAGAGTGCAGATCTAAACCTGCAGATCCTGAGGTAGCTCTGCATGGAGCCAAGGCTCCGGGGCTGATTTTCCAACATGACACTGTACTTTTAACACTGTTGGGTTTACTTTCAACTGTAGGAGGGAATAAACGCATTAATAGTGAATTAGCATGCAAATACGGTCTATTATTTAAAATTAGCAGTGCCTCAAACAGGTGGTCTCTCCAATTCTTTAGGGTGCCGTCCGACAACTTGCGTAGTTGGTCCTTTAACAGAGCGTTCATTCTTTCAATCAAACCCGCAGCTCGTGGGTAATAGGGTATATGAAACACCCATTCAATATTGTTTTCTGAGCAATATTCCTGTACCAATCTCCCTTTGAAGTGTGATGCGTTGTCAGATTGCACCTGAAGTGGAGTACCATAATACAACGTTATCAAATCCAATGTCTTGATGGTATTATGCTGAGTAGCTACTTTGCAAGGGAATGCAACTAAAAGACCGCTATATATATCAAAAGCTGTACAAACATATTGGCACTTTCTGCTCATAGACAAGGGACCAATGCAATCTATTTGCCATATCTGTGCTGGAGATTTACCTCGATGCAATTGACCTTTCACTATGTGGGGCACCTCTCTCTGTCGAGAGTGCTGACATATGGGACAATGAAGTATAGCTGTTTTAATCAAGATCAAGGGGAATATAAATACCCCTATCGGTAGCCCACCTGCTAGTGGCTCTCTCTCCAAAATGTCCTGCTTTCTGATGTGCCCATTTCGCCAATCCCGCCAAATCCGAATTTTGGTAGCCCACCACCGCCTCAGAGATTTTGGATTCCCCATCTGTAAGATGTTAAAAAATGTATCAAGGGAATCAATGGACGAATAAGCGTCCACATGAAAGACTGTCACCTTACTTTGAGGAAGTAATTCCCAAATTTCCTGCCACAACTCTTTACCCCAAATCTCTTTTGTGTGAACCTTCCAATTATGGGAATGACATGTAGGCAACCAAACTGCCAAACCATTAGAAGTTGACCATGAATCAGTGAATATATGACATGTTCCTGGCAATTCTTGTTTTAAAACTTGGTACACAGCATACAATTCAGCAAATTGACTACTTTTTCTTCTCCAGTGGTGCTCAACAATTTCTGTGTAATGGGATTATACGAAACCGCTTTCCAGTGTCTCTTCTCTCCTATGTACCTCGCAGAACCAGCCGTAAACCATGCATGTTTTCTATCCTCCGTGGACAGATCATCGAACGGTTTACCCCACCCAACCGGGGATTCCTGTACTATACGTACGGCAAACTCTTTCTCTCCCTCACTCACTGGCGCCAGTGCCACTTGCTCATGCAACATTGCAACTCCCTTCGGACCCACACGAGCCCGGTCTTGTATATACCATTTCCACTTAATGATACTCACTTCTTGAGCATGGCCAATTCTATGAGTTTTTGGCGAACTCAAAGCCCACTGCATGACAGGAATTTCAGGTCTCAAAATCACATCATGTCCTAATGTTAACTGCTCGGTGTCAACCAGAGCCCAATAACATGCAAGCAACTGTTTCTCGAAAGGCGCGTAGCGTTTACCAGCATCAGGTAACTTTTTAGTCCAAAATCCCAAAGGAACCTTAGTCTTGCCCTGCTTTTGCCATAGGCTCCAATTTGCATACAAACCTTGTACGGACACATTCAAATCCACCTCACCATCACGCACAGGCCACAAATATAAAGCATATTGAATCGCTTGTTTTGCCAAATCAAACGCATCTTGCTGTTGTTTATTCCATTCAAACTCATTCTTTTTGCGTGTAACTTTGTACAATGGGGCCAAAATCTGACTTAAATGGGGAATATGTTGGCGCCAGAAGCTGAATAAACCAATAAATCTTTGGGCTTCTTTTCTATTTCTAGGAACTGCAAACTCTGCAATTTTCTGCTTCACTTGTGGGATCACTTCTCGATTTCCCTCGTGCCAATAAATGCCTAGAAATTTTACTCTTTGTTCTGGGCCCTGTAACTTGTCAGGATTAATCTCCCAGCCTTTGCTCTGTAAATGCATGACAATTCGATCTAACTGAGTCTGAACCTGGTCCTGGGTTTCACCTTATATCAATATGTCATCAATGTAATGACATACTTGAATCTTTGGATCTATCATTACCTCATCCAAATGTTCTGCCACCAGCCGATGACAGATTGTTGGACTGTGTACATAGCCCTGGGGAAGACTTCTGAACGTCATCTGACGGCCATTCCATGTAAAACTGAATTGTTCCTGACATTCGGGGGCAATTGGAATGGAAAAGAAAGCATTAGCAATGTCAATGGACGCATACCATGTTCCTGAATGTTTCTGAATTCTCTCAATCAGAGTAATAATGTCAGGTACTGCAGCAGTCAAGGGGGGTGTATATTTGTTTAATTCGCGATAATCAACTGTCATGCGCCAGGAGTTGTCACTCTTACGCACGGGCCACACAGGATTGTTCCAAGCCAAGGTAATTGGAATCACAACTCCAGCATCCATCAAATCCTGAATAGTGGCACTAATTTCTTCGTGTCCACCTGGAATATGATATTGTTTCATCAAAATCACTGTTGTAGCTTGGGGAATTGTAACCGGAGGCATCTTTAAGCGTCCAACTCTTACAGATTTTGACGATATGTCATTTCTGCTTCCGAACTTGTAACACCCGTCATCTAAATGCAATGTCATGCCTTTTAGAATATCAATGCCAATTATGTATTCATCAAGGGGTACCACTAATACAGAATATTCTTTTCGGGGAATCCTACCTATTTTTAATTCGAGTTTAGTTTGTACTGCGGGGTTTCTTTACCACCTAAGCCTGTAGTAGTAAAATGCTGTCCTCTAAACTTCTTGGGGCTTGCATATATCAAAGTGGCCTCCGCTCCGGTATCTACTAATGCTCGGGCCGTTTGCACATTACGATGTCTCCAAAAAATTTCAAAGTCTATATAGGGTCTGTAATCTCTGCGGGCCCAATTATATACTGGAGCTTGACCTATTTCCTAGTAATTTTTACTGCCTTCGGATGCCCAAGACAAATCAGGATAAAGACTCTCATATCTTTTTGGCAGTGTCATCTCTTGCTCAAACTTTCTCCCCTCGCGAAAAGGATTTTTGTCATCTGAAAAATATTGTGATTTTCGATCAGGGGATCATTGTCGTCTATCTCTCAACCTCACCTCAGGAGATCGATTTCTTCCATCTCTGTCTCTATATTCAGTATATTCTCCTTCATCTTTTTCTCTCTCTCTCCTACTCTCTCTTCTAGAATGAGAAGATTCCTCTCTTGGTCTATCCCACTCTCCCCCCCCCTCTCTCTCTCTCTCTCTCTCGTCCTCTCTTCGAGGAATAGTCATCCTCACTATCATCAGAGAATCTACGGTCATGGTCTTATTTATGGACTTTCCTAGCCCCTTCTTTCCTGTCCAACCCCCGTTTGCGGAACAAAGCCCACAACTTCGCATTTGATTCACCATCAATCTCGTCTCGATTCACACCATCCTTGATAAGGGCAAGAAACATGTCACGTCTAGTGAATTTGTAGTCATTAGTACGACCCTCGGGTCTAGATTGTCTCTCAGGTTTAATCCATTCACCCAACTCACCCAGTTCAAGCACAGCTTCAATCACCTCAGACAAAGGATTACCAGTCTGATTGATCAGCAAAGTCATCATCACCTGTTTGTAAGCAGAAGGGGCAGTACGAATAATCCTATTCCTCACAGAAGCATTAAGCAAACCATCCATCAATCTATCGGCCGTATCCAAAAAGATAGCAGTTTTCATCACTTCTTCCTTCAATCTCTGTGAGGCATCTCTCAAGGTGTACCAAGGCTTTTCATTAATAGGCCAATCAGATTCAGTAGGATATTTATGACTACAACCATCCACCGCCAACTGTAACAAAGTGACCTGAGCAGCATTAGCGTAGTTTCGAAAATGTTCCTGTACTGTAGGATCAGAACTCAGCGTGCAAAACTTCACAGAATCACCCTGGTCTAACATGATCCCTGCAGCACCCAAATCAAAGATACGAACCATCCTTGTGAGTAAGGACTCACCCGACTTCTGTCGAAACCTGTCCAATATGTCATTGATTTCCTGTTGTGTAAAGTCCTCTAAACTGTCAAGCGGAATCCCTTGGGGATTGTTAGGATTACCCTGCAATTTCCGACATACAGTCATGCCCAGTCCGGAAAGATTCACGTTTACCATTCTCTTCAGCCGAAGAAAATGAATCAGACGAATTCCAGATGTCACCATCCCACTCATCAGGGTTCCAATCGATCCCTGCTTTCGCAACAACCATGCGCACCTTTCTCATGCTAACTCTCCATCGTCGATGTTTGTATTTGTATTTAGCAATGCGTACCGCAGCTCTTTCTGAAACAGTCTGGTACGTTTCCAACTTATCAGATAGTAATTTATTCTGATACATCAAAAGGGTATTAGAATTTTGCATTTCAACAAACTGTTCTTCCGATTCTTTGCAGGCACGCTGCAATTTAGCATATTTTTCATGTATAACCCTGTACGCATTCAATAAAATCCAACCCCTTCGTCCTAATATAGGAAGCTCATCACCTTTTAAAACCGGCACTTTCTGCAAGCATGAAACCACTCGAGCCGGTTCTGCATCTTCCAAACATGAATTCCAGTTCTCACTCAAACCCGTAGAATCAGCCCACTCATAAGCCAGCGCCCCATAAGCGGTCAATTCCCACCCTGGAATCTCCAAAGGCAATTTAAAACTCTGTTTCTGTTTTTTCGAAAACATAATGAAACGGACAAGCGTCGAACAAAAAGGCGCTCAAAAACAGAAAAGAAAGAAGAGAAAAAGTAAAAAGCTGAAATATCTACAAACCACCTTCACTGCACTAAAAGTCAACGTATCACGACGACAAAGCACAAGAAACACACCCGGTATGTGACGCCAAATGTAATGACTGGATTCTCAGACCAATTCTATAGCTCACCATCCATAGGCTACCCAGTCACCACGTACTACCACCCTTCCCAGGCCCTATAGGACATATCACACAAAACACCTACCTGAGAATGTGGAGATGACTATTTACAAGGTTATATAGTCAAAGGTACTACTAATATCTAGAGATTTCCACATCACATCCTATGATAAATCACGTTTATAGTCTTACGACTTAACACCAATCACTATTGGTGATCTCATTAACGCCAATCACTATTGACGATCTCACTAACACCAATCACTATTGGTGATCTCATTAATGCCAATCACTATTGACGATCTCACTAACACCAATCTCTATTGGTGATCTCATTCACGTTTATAGTCTTACGGCTTAACACCAATCACTATTGGTGATCTCATTAACGCCAATCCCTATTGACGATCTCACTAACACCAATCACTATTGGTGATCTCATTAACGCCAATCACTATTGACGATCTCACTAACACCAATCTCTATTGGTGATCTCATTCACGTTTATAGTCTTACGGCTTAACACCAATCACTATTGGTGATCTCATTAACGCCAATCACTATTGACAATCTCACTAACACCAATCACTATTGGTGATCTCATTAACGCCAATCACTATTGACGATCTCACTAACACCTATCAATATTGGTGATCTCATTAACGCCAATCACTATTGGCGATCTCTTTGCTCTTCCTATATTATACATTGGAGTGGAAACCCAATCACACCACACAGAAATGATGCCTGCACACACTTTGAAGCTATTCCCCAAAATGATCAACACTCTCCCCTGTCATCAGTTGTCTTCCCAGAGGGGAATTAAGCGTTCCTCTGTACATCAACACCTGGCTAGAAAGAAAGGTTAACCCTATCACAGAAACAACAT
This sequence comes from Lissotriton helveticus, assembly GCF_964261635.1. Taxonomy (NCBI): domain Eukaryota; kingdom Metazoa; phylum Chordata; class Amphibia; order Caudata; family Salamandridae; genus Lissotriton; species Lissotriton helveticus. Next base: position 1,609,928,847 of record NC_136063.1, on the reverse strand, counting down.
CCAAATGTATTCATTCAACACCTCTTTATTAACAAACAGGGGAAAAGAATATGGTTAAACATTTATGAATGCCCAAAGAATAAAGAAAAGAAAATGAATAAACAGTTACACTATACTAGCTTAGAACGCCTCACCTTAGGCGTGCGCATCCTTGTATGGGGCAGTCAGACAGGTTCCTCTCTCCCTCTTCTCTGGCTTCGGTTCTCTCAGGACTCTGCTCTGCTCTGCCCTCACGAATGTATGTCTGCACCGCTACGCCTCGTCTGGTCTGCTACTGCTCCAAGATACTTGAATCCTTCTCTGGTCCTCAGCTACACCAACCCTGTACGATGTCATTACAGGATTCTCAATCACTATCCTTCAACCTCCAACTCTCCGCATCACGAGTCAAGACTTCTGACTCGGGCTGTAGCTGACTTCTTTCTCCCCCTCTGCTCTCTTGCTCTTTGATAATATAGAACACTCTCTCCTTCTGGAAATTTCCAGTAGCAGGCTGACTCCCACCGAATTCCTGTGCCAGCTCCCAGGCCCTCCCCGCACCCACAGTGGCCACCTATTTGTTGCGTCTGAGGCCCAGGAGACAAACACATTCCTTCGATAAGAACCAGTCTTCACCGACTCCTCACTAGCAAATAACAGGCTAAAACCTAAACATTACCTCTAACCTACAAGCGCCTCAGACAGCCGAGGCGAGAATCAAGATGGCTGCTCTCTAGCTTTAGGCCCTTAGGCCCGAAAATGGGTAAAGAAGGCACGAAACCCTGTCAAAACATATAAATGAACCCTACAAATAAGCGCAAATAGGACTAACATAAGGGATTCATAGCACTACGCTAAGATGGCAGTGGATCATAGTCACTACTAGTCAGAATAGAACAAATTATCCTGTCACTACAGCATCCCAAAGCCCAGTTGAAATAAAAAGGCCAAAGCAACCCCATAGTAGCCAACACTAAGGGGCACAATCATGGAGGGTGATCCAAAAATGAGGAACTCTGCGTCACTGTACGACGTCTTCCACTACCAACCTGACACCAGAAGCCCATAGTGTGCCGGGTGCCCACAGGCCGAACCATATGCACCCACACCAGACACGCACCACGGACGGAGGAGCAGGCGTAGGGTGCAGTCCTCATGTCTGCAGTGAGGGGAAAGGAGGGCACCTCCGGCAACAGAGACGTGTGACAGGGAGAATCTTAAACAGAAGGGAAGTAGCCAGGAACAGTGCCAAAAAAAAAACATGCGCCCAGTCAGTATGCATGGGCAACTGGGAAGCCACACTGTGTGTGTATACCCACCATTCCAGAGCCAGTACCGTTACCCGGGGCCAAAGACTGGCTTAGAAACTCCCCCATGGCAAGGAAGTGGCTACTGAGCGACGTGGAGAAAATCCTAGTCACGGGACCTCCAGCCACCAAACTCCAGCAGAGATGTGGGAGGAGGAAAGGAGGGGCTGGTGTATGATGTGGAAGCGAATCAGCAGGTAAAGGGAAGGGGAAGCACCCGAGCCACCGCTACGCCCGCAGACCCCAAACAGGGAGATCAGCCTGCATTGCTCCCACAGCAAAAGTTAACCTGATGGGAGCACCATACGACTGCTGCTTGGCCTGCCTGCCGCCACCAGGAACACAGCTCCCAACCCTGCCACTGCCTCTGCACAGAAGAGAGCCAGTTGCACCTAACTGGCACGAGAGCCAGGCAACGGCTGCTGCCCAACCTGTGCACAGGCCTGTGACACCCCTGTGATGCAGGCTCAGCTGTCAGGAGGCTGCCGTCAAACCCGTACCAGTGCCCATGCTCATAGAGGAGCCCCGACACAGTCACAGGTACCACCCGAGCATCGGGAAGAAGCCCATGGTACTAAGTGCCGGAAGGAAGTGGGGAGACAAACAGCTGAAAGCCCAATTTACCAGGCAACACCCAAACCAAGGGGGAAGCTGGTCTTGGGAGGGGCCGCCAACTGTGAGGGAGGACAGGCACGAAGACCGGAGGTCAAAAACTTCCGATCGCATCGGAAAAAGAGACACATGGGAGAACGTTTGCGCCCCACCTCTCTAACAGTGCAGGGCATAAACACTGCTGCAGTCCATGTCCCGACATTGGAGCAGAAATAAAAGAGGTGAGTCCTCTAGTGCAGGGCCATACTAACACCAAAGAGCCCACAACCACCAAAGCCCGCTAGTGCAGGGCTTCAAAAATAAACAAGCGCAAGGGCTGCAATCCTCATGGTGGGGGAGAAACCCAGTGAATTAGCCCGCTCGTGCAGGTCCTCCTCCCCAGGGATGTGGGACGTGCTAGAGCAAGACCTCACCCTCATTTACCTGAAACACGGTATGGAGAATTTTCAGCCCAGAACAAAAGACACAGGAAGTGGGATGGGTCGACTCTCCCCTTATACTCGGTAATGGCTGATGGTGGTCAGCCATGTTAGGGAGGGATGGGATGCATGGGATGCTAATTTGCTTTGGAGAGTTATGGTGCGGAGCTAAAGCTCACTATGTAACCCTGGTGGCGAGGAAGACTTATGAGGAGGTAATGAAGGTTTTGCCTGCTGTATTGGGCTGACCAAACAGTCATGTGCACTTTGCATGGTCTCCACTTGGCTGTTATGCACAGCCTGGATGTGGAAAATGCACAAGCTATCAGTATCTGAAAGCCAAACTATGGTGCTCAGGCCAATCACAAGGCTGCTAACAAAGCTGACGAAACGAGCAATGAAACGGGATTGGTATACCCCAAGAGGTGCCAAAACAAAAAATGAAAGAAATGCCATTGGTTTGCTTCACCAAATTTTCTGGAATAACTAATGTAGTGAAGAAAATCGTTAAAAGAAACTGACACACCGTGAAAGGTCTAGAATGTAAAGAGCCTCCAGTTTTTGCCCTTAAAAAGAACAAAAGTATCAAAGACCAACTGGTAAGGGCAAACACCAAAGAAAAAAATAACCCTGTCACAATACAATATATGATGTCTCTTCCCCCCATAAAAGGGCACCGCCGCTGTGGGAATTTCACCTCATGTGCCAGTACCATTGAAAGAGGTCAATTTGAATATGACAATAAAAACATCCACCATAAAGAATTCACCAACTGCAACACGTCTAATGTTAAGTGTGTTGTTTGCCCCTATAAAATGGCTTACATTGGTAAAACCACTCAACCAATCAAAAGAAAAATCACCCAACACAGATCCTGAATAAAGTGCAAAGTTCCAAATGCGCCTATGATCCAACATTGTGTAGAAAAGGGACATGGTCCGCAAGACATCAAATGAACAGTGTTAAAACATGTGAGAGGCAGGGGTTCCAACTCACTCCTATTTAGATTCAAAGCCAAATTTATTCTGCGCCTGGGCACGACTGTAAGTGGTCTTAATGAAATGACAGAGATTATGCACTGTATATAATATCCCAAGTGCACACAAGGAAAAGCAAAGACAACTTGGATCATGCACAGAAATACGTCCTAGCTAGATAACCCTCACAAGAACTGTGCCTTCCAATAGATCGTAAATCTAAAGTTGGCACGCCATAATAGGGTATCTTAAGAAAATCTTCCAACACACAGAAACTGTGTGCATAACCACAAAAAACAACGAAGAAACATTTCTTGTTCCCATGACGACAGTAAACTACAAGCCTAATGGGAAATCAGGCGCGAGTCAGCTAACGCGGCCAGACGCGTCATTACGTTGCGCGCACGTCCGAATTCCAAGAAACTATTAATGCGGAAGTGCAAGCCACCCGAATACCTCTCTTGACTGGAATCCATTCCATAGAAGAAGGAAAAAGTTGAGGAAGAACTGTATCCGAAGGACAAAACGTTAAACAAACACCACCAGATAAATCAAAAACGGGTATAGCAAATCTGTTTTGAGCTCCAAAGGCACCACACAAGGGGGTCACTCATTAGCGACGATACCACAAGTCAGTCTGCATGCCGGAAGTCACAAATTACTACATAAACAGCACAACGATTGTGAAATAGCCACTCTAGCTGCATTATTACCGGCATTTTACTAACAACGAGCTCCATAACGAGGGTAACACGCTAGCCTCACTAAAACCGTCACAGGTTCCCCTCCCGAAAAAATGTACAAGCAAAGCATATAGAACTGCTGTCCCTCACTGTGGTTCATACCAATGTTTATTCTTCAACCTCTAGAGACAATACCTAAAAAGAGAAAAACAGGACAATACAGAACCCGCCACCTTGATGAACTAGCATCCCCCTTTTGTTCCCCAACATATGGCTTAAGACTATTATGCCATAAATGCGGTATGTATATGTAAACTACATGAAGCGTAACAAAAATCATACATATCAGTATAATACCCTCATGCTGCCTATTTTATAATTATAGTGCCCTACACCAAAGCCCCTTTAGCCCCGAAAATACTAACGGTCCCATCAAGAAGGTTGAAACGCATCAGCACATCCGGCATTGAGGCCAAGAGTAGCCCCCACTTTCAAATAGTGGCTCATAGGACAGAAAGTCTAATCCAGAATAACCTGGTATAGTTAAATACTAAATTGAACATTACTCTCACCTCATTTGGACCTCTGATTGAGTTAGTGTCGAGGAGATCAAGGAGAAAGATCCTGATACAATAGAATAAAATTGGATAGATGAAACTCTTACCAGCCTATCGAACATATGTTTGTCCTGTTTGATTTGTTAGTAGTATGTTGTATTGTTTACAATGTGTTATGTTTAGCATCTGTTAATCAGTCTTTCCGTGTATGGGTCACATCAGTTGTTTTTTCATTTATGTAAATGTATTGGTGTGCTTCTATTAATGTCTGGTCTAAGAATGTAAACGATCAATAAAGTAAATGTACATGTGATATAGTAAATGTATATGAAATAGAAAGAATATTTGATACTAAATTTCACTTGTTGTACCTTGTGAATTTTGAGATGGAAAAACAATGGCTTGATGATAAGAAAATAATAAAAGCAATCTATGTTCATTAATTGAACAGACGAGGGACGAGCAAAAGACCTCCAAGTTTAAAAGTCTGAGAATCCATGGTCTGAGAGGCACCCACTAGATGAAACGTATACTTGATTCCAGCCTCCTAAGTCCTAAACAGATTCACTCCCATTTTTCTTAAGCTTATATGAGTGTAGGCACCTGCCTACGAGGGAGGCCCCTGAGAAAGAATATCTTAGAGGCAGCAGCCTTTTTTCAAGTGGTTCTTGAATCCACTATAAGTTTGTTTTTCCATACACCGCCTCTCTGTTGGTAAATTCAAGAAGACTCCCAACAGATATTACGTACATACCGCCCAAAAACAACCCTGTAATCAGAACCAAAAACTCTAAGCTATAGAGAAGAAGATATAGAAGAGCTACTAAAAAGACCATCCACACTCAATATTGGGAACACTACCACCAACCCACAACAACAGTCAGAATTAGAGAAAATAACAAGGCTCAAGAATAAACAAATTTGTACAACTTTACACGGTGAGGTTCTACTGGAACATCTACGAGCAGGAACAATCCCTGTTGGACTACAGGTAAAAAATGTCCCGGTCATCTTCGTAGACCTGCCAGAGTACTTTGGACATTTTAGTCATACAAGAACAAAAAGTTTGCGTGATTGGATGTCTCTCTCCATTAAAACAGCCGAACGTCTCAGCCAAGAAAAACTGGAGTTAATAAAACAGCTAGAAGAAGCCCTCATGACCAAGGAAGCCATTGAGAATATACAAGCATTGTTAACTAAGTTGGAAAAGGAAAACATCCCATTTAAGAAAAACACAGAGGATTTTAAAAGTGCGAAGTAGCAAAAAGATATCCTCTAGTTCTGCGAGAAAAGGACTTCCCTATATCTGGAGAAGGAATATTATAAACAACCCATCAACACATGAGTACTGAGAACATACAGCGGCAGGAGTAAAAGACAATTCACTACCTTTTCGGATGCATCATCATACTCCGATAGCTCAAGAAACACTGCACCATCAACCAGTGCAAGGGGCAACCAACAAGTACATTTCTATCAAGGCCAAGAACCTTTTTTAAACATAGGCAACAGACGCTCCAGAGTAAGAAATCGAGCAAGACAATGGTACAACTCCAACCTCTACCAATACCAGGGAGAAACAGTGACGCGGAGGAACATATACAGATGGTAAGGAGTGAAGCAAGTCCTATTTACAACTTAACTAACTGCAACCTAATGCCAGATGAAATGCAAGTACTGACCAAAGACTTTTCCTTTATACCTTCAACAACGCTAGATACGAGCCAAACAAAATTGGAAATGATGCAACTATTTTGAAAGATGCGCTTGAAGTCTTTCTTTGCGGAAAAACCTAACATTCAGGAAAGGAATTACTCAGGCCTAAAAGAACAGTCCATGTTTTTCCTACCAACTGCAAGTATACTGATGGAAATCCTCATTTTTTTGTAAAAAAAATCATGAGAAATCTGGATGTCCTAGAAGGAAAGCACAAACATATGAAGTGGAACATGACCAAGAACGAAAAGACTTCCCTTGAAAGTCTTAAAAGCAATCAAGAGATCATAATAAAGCCGGTCGACAAAGGCAGAGCTATTGTGATTATGGAGAGAGGGATATATGAGGCCGAAATTAAACGACAACTTGGTAATCAAGACCACTACCGCAAACTGGATGAAGACTGTTCTAAAATGGTACAAAACAAATTGACTAAACTGATACAAACAGTAGAAGAATATGGATGGATATCCAAAAAAGAAGCCAAATATCTCTTCAACAACAACCCAAGGATGCTACTAATGTACGTCCTTCCCAAGATCCATAAGGACCCAGTCAACCCCCCCGGGAGACCCCTCATTTCTGGGGTGAATTCCATTCTGGAGAGACCAGCGAAATACATAGATATTTTTCTTAAAACTCTGGTCGGATTACCAACAAGCTATCTCAGAGATACCATGCAAGCGATTACGATCTTGGAAGGTCAGTCCTTCCAGCCAGAAACAGAGCTCTCGGTTACTCTAGATATAGTTAGCTTATATACGAACATCCCACAAGAAGCTGGACTGGAAGCTTTATACTATTTTCTTGAAAAACGAACCAGACCCCATAATGTACCAACTGGGTATATTGCTGAAATAGCAGAAGTGTGCCTTAAGTATAACTTCTTTCAATTCAATGAAGAACAAATTTCACAAAAAAAAGGGACCGCAATGGGGTGTCCATTTAACCCAGAAATGGTGGTGATGTTTATGGCCCTGTATGAGGAACTATCGGTATATAACAACAACCCATTGATGGGCACATTAAGATCTGGTGTCGATACATTGACAACGTCTTTATGCTCTGGAGGGGTACTTTGGAAAAGCTAGAGAAGATCCACGCATGGCAGAACCGGAGGAATCCAAATATCCAGTTCACACTTAACTCTAGCAATGTCGAAATAATTTTCTTAGATCTTTTGGTGAAACATGATGAAGGAACGATATTCACCACCCTCTACACCAAGCAAACTGATAGAAACATGCTGCCACACTTTTCCAGCTTCCATCAATGCAATCTGAGTGAGAATCTACCCAACAGTCAGTTTCTTACTATCAGGTGCAACTGCACCAAAAAAGAAGACTACTTTCAAAACGCCAAGATCCTTCTAGAGAAACTAGTGGAAAGAAATTACCCTCGAAAGCTGTCGAAAAGAGCAATGAAATGGGCTTGGTATACCCCAAGAGAGACACTATTAATGCCAAAACAAAACATAAAAGAAATACCATTGGTTTGCATCACCACATTTTCTGAAATCACTAATGAAGTGAAGAAAATTGTTAAAAGAATCTGGCACATAGTGAAAGGTCTACGTATATTTAAATAGCCTCCAGTTTTTGCCCTTAAAAAGAACAAAGTATCAAAGACCATCTGGTACGGGCAAACACGAAATAAAAAAATAACCCAGTCACAATGCAATCTATGAATTCTCTTCCCCCCATAAAAGGACACCATCACTGAGGGAATTGCACATCATGTTCCAGTACCATTGAAGGAAGTCAATTTGAATATGGCAATAAAAATATCCACCATGAAGAAATCACCAACTGCAACACCTCTAGTGCTGTTTGTCCCTGTAAAATGGCTTACATCGGTAAAATCACTCAAACAATCAAAAAAAAAATCACTCAACACAGACCCCGATTAAAGTGCAAATATCCAAATGTGCCTATGGTCCAACATTGTGTAGAAAAGGGACATGGTCCGCAAGACATCAGGTGGACAGTGTGAGAGGCAGAGGTTCCGACTCACTCCTGTCTAGACTCAAAGTCACATTTATTCTGCCGTTGGCACGACTTTAAATGGTCTATGAAATGACAGAGAGTATGCACTGTATAAACAGCACAAGTTCACACAAGGAAAAGCAAAGACATCTTTGATTATGCACAGAAATACGTCCTAGATATTTAACCCTCACAAGACTTGTGCCTTCCAATAGATCGTAAATCTAAAGTTGTCACGCCGTAATAGGGTATCTCCGAAAAATCTTCCAACACACGGAAACCGGTGCATAACCACAAAACAATAACGAAGAAACATTTCTTGTTCCCATGGCAACAGTAAACTACATGCCTAACGTGAAGTAAGGCTCGAGTTAGGCAACGCAACCAGACGCGCCATTATGTTCCTGCGCACGTCCGAATTCAAATAAACTATTACCGCGGAAATGCTAGCCACCCGATTGCCTCTCTCGACTGGCATCCATTCTCGAGAAGAAGGAAAATGTTGAGGAAGAACTGTATCCGGGTGACGAAACGTTAAAGAAAGGAAAGGCGGGGCCGACATCGGCCCCGCTGTAGGTATGGCGGGGTGCACAGGCCCCCACCCGCTACCCGCTCTCGATGTTGGGGCGGGCCCCCATCGTGTCACCATGACGCAGCGGGTACGCCTTAACAGGGATTGGACTCCGGGTCCCCTAGTGACCCGGAAGCAATCGAATCACTTCCGGGTCACTATTGGAACAAAGGCCAGGCCGGTTAGATCCGGCCTGGCGGATGAGGGGTTAAAAGGCCAGGGAGCGCGGGAGTCTGCCTCTTTGACTCCACGCTCCACGGCCTGCCCCTCTAGCCTCTAGTAGGCTGTAATTCTTTTTCGGGTCCGGGCCACCGGAGGCCCGTAACTAAGTTTTCTCTTTGTTTTGCAGTTCGTCGGACGCTGGAGGACTTTATACAGCAGCTGTTGAGAGTGTGGATTAGTAAGCGAGCCTGAAAGGAGAGATCAGTTTTCTGAGGGAAGTGCATGATTTGCCAACTGGAGCAGAGAGCAGAGTGGTCCCGGTGTTATCACCGACCACAGCATGGACGATCGGCGCAGCGGGGCAAAGACTCGTGGCTCCTGCATTGGCTGGGTACGTAGTGCTTGAGCGGTGTGGGGAGCCCATTCGGGGTTGCATCATGTGGTGCAGTGCGGGGTGAACCCTTCCCCTTTCCAAGCCTTTTACCATGCTCAGTTATACTCCATAGTAGCATTGGCGTTAGATAAGTAAGTGTTTCAGGTGTTGTGTCGAGACTGCTCATGATAAAAGCACACAAACAGCCACCGCCATCTCACCGTCAATGTAAGCGCTGGAAAACATTAATATGAGCAAATGGATGTGCGAGTGGCATCTTGCTTAGAGGGCTACCAGGATCCTTGGTCGCGAAAAGCGCTCTCTTTTCGCCACATGGCCTCAACTGAGTTGCAGTGGGCCCTATGAACTCACAGCACAACCGCAAGGACTCCTCAAATTTGTTTGAGTCATTTCAGAATTACAACTTGAATCTTAAAATTGCCCCTTTTAAAAGGCACGTTGGTTGATGAATTTGTGCCTGGACCTGTGACCTTGCACATAGTGTAGGATGACAGAATCCGTGTTTCAGAGGCTTTACCGATGACTACAAAGGCTGCCCCTTGGCAGCCGTGAGTGTGCCCATGAGTTTAGACCTCTGTTGGAGGCCCTGGTTGATTGTGGTTAATATGCGTCTGTGGTATCTCTTGTAAGGAAGCTCCGTGGGCATATCTTACTTAATATGGCCTGACAACAACTCCTGCAACTTGGAAACGTGGTGGCTGACATGGCAATAAGCACGCTATTTAGGAAATGTGGAGAATGGTTTGCAATCTGTGATGTACCTATTGACTGGGTCAATGTAGAAACAGATCAGGTGTATGTGGCATAGCCTAGTGTGGCAACTTGAGAGGTGGTATGGCAAAGCAGGTTTTTCATACTGGCATAGTGCAGAAAGTAGCATGACTACATGTGGAATGTGGCATGGCAATGCGTGCTTCATATACTGAGGTAGTGTACAAATTGACACGGTAGAGTCTGCGTCATTTATTTAAGTTACATGTACACTGGCATGATTGTCTGTGCTTTGACTACTGGAGCAGGAGAGAGTCAGTGTCACTTGCTGCACTCACATGATTGGTGCAACATGGGTGTTTTAAATTATTGTACAGGCCTCCTTTAACTTCCATGTGCATGCAATCCAGTTGCTACCATTCCGGTTTAAGACACGGATTCCTAAAGATGGGGCAATCCATTCTCTAAACAAACTATGTGTAGCTAGGAGGCCTTAAAAAAGTGTATTGTATTCTCATAGAAATGGGGAAAACATTTAACAATCTTCCTCAATTTAATTGTCTCTACACATTGGTAGCACCCTTCCCACAATAGGGCTGAGCAAACCAAGCAATTGATAGGGAGAGATTACACTGAGCCGAGCCAGGTATTTGGCTTGTCTTTAAGGCCCGTGCAGGAACAGGCCTTGAGAATCTTTGTCATGAAGTTCCTGCAAAAAACATTATGTATTGATATGACAACTTCTCTTCAAAAAGTATTTAACATGCATAAATGACTACATGGGTGAGACAGACACGAATGTTAGGTGAGTTTGCTGCACGGTGTAATGAACACAGGACAGGCACAAACTATAATTTCCAGTGTCCTTGTATATTTTTGACACTGGATACACACAACACATTATGCTTACTACGTCTGTGGGTGCCCGGCTGGTGTCGCTATTGAGACAAAATGCCTGTCGACTGGTGACGTTCTTTTACTAATGGCTCAGGCGGCATTGCCCCCAGTAAGCGATATTGGAAACTGGTTGACTTGATGACAGTTTCTAATTACATTGTAGATTTGTAAATGCAATCAGGATACAGACCCTATGGTTATCATATATGATTGAGCTACCTCCATTTACATGTCCTTATGCACAGGATGTAACAAACTATAGATAGAGATAATATTGTGTGAAATTAGGAATAGAATGAAATTACATTGTATACTGCATTGCAGAAGCGTGTACGCAATGGGGAACACAGAAGGGTTAGACATGTAAGCCAGTACTCGGCACCTTTAGATACAGCATATACATTTGCCCCATTCCAAAAAATGCATTAGTTGGCTAAAGCAACCCCTTGGACGGTAGTATAAATAGTGGAGTACCACTGTAGGAAGCCGGGTTGAGGGAGGTTAAGGGCATTTGCATGAAATATTGACGAATAAAGTATGCAGTGATGGGAACAGTGTATTATAAGTCAGTTTTGCTTCATGGTTTTCAGCAACAGCATCCATATAAAGCGGAACAACATGGCCTAAATGTCCATAGGTGGATGTATCTGATTTACTGGAACTATATGGGTGGGTGGCATGGCCTATAAGTCAAATGCTGCTAGTGGGCTGGCACCTCGGTGGGGCCACCCGTGGGGGTAGCCCCGTAAATGTATTTCAGACCTATCACTGTAGGGTCAAGTTACGCAGTTGGTGAATTGACAATATGGTCTAAACCTTCCTTTTATTCGTTACATATAAGTTACCTCTAGGGAAGGCTCCAGGAATCTACATTGGGAACATTACTTACTGGGTGAAGTATGCGTGGCATATTACACCGATTTCTTTACATGGTGGGGAGGTCAGGCCTACTTGGCGATGGCCTCGGGGTCAGTATCGCTGGTATACTCCAAACACTTATGTCAAAACAGTACACCCCAGGCCCTTTTGCCACACCTTCAGGGGTATTACCGGCGCGCAGTGTGGTGGTACATAGGAATTAGGTGCCTGTGTCAAAGCCCTAGGCACTAGGTGGAGGTACACGTTGGTTTTGGGGGGCGTTATGTCACGTGGGGCCTCTGCACTTGTCCGCTCTTACACAGATGCGTTGTATGCCGGTGTCATCCACACAGTATCTATACACCCTCGAGCGTACACGTAGGCACAAGGATGTATCATATCACACGATGTCTCTCCACCCATGTAACTATCCTGTGAGATCCGGGGGTGGCACATGGTGCAGTCGCACCCTTAGTACAGGGAGGTGTGTCTGGAGTCACTACTTTGCTGACGATTTTAGGCCTCAAAAACCAAGCAGGTATTCATGTGGTGTCCTACGAGAACACCATCCCCTGGGGCCCGGTACACACTAGGAATATTTGGGGGCCTAAGTGATCAAATTGATTGGATGCAGGTGCATTAAGCGCAGCATCAATGCATCTGTTGGCCGGCGAAGTTTACAACACACCTTTGTCGTTAAACAGTAATTTTTTATCATTGTGGCACCTGTGCTCGCAGGTGCTATCATAGTAGCAATAGGAGCTGCCACCGAAGCAGCAGCTAGTGGTTCACGGACTTCATGATATGCTCGTAAGAATTATTGGGGCCTGTGGTGCCCTGGCTAGACTTCCAATTGCACCAACCTTTAGTGTCAGCATCCAGGGTACCGTGGCTTACCGGGCACAGCGTGATGCCATCAGTTGAGCCCATCTAGTGGCCCCATGGCGGCGGGTTACTTTCCCTGAGTCAGCCAGCCCTAGCATATCTCTCCCGCACTTGGGAGGGGTTGGGGAAGGACTGGGTACGCCTGGGTAGGAGGGTGGGTCAACATGTCTGTGCCCAGGGTACACCCAGACATTCCAGAAGCTTCAAAAAGGGTGGGAGGGTGTCTGTGAGGCCATGTGGCCACTGGAAACATCTACCTTGTAACAAACTACTGAGGCTAGCTAGGGCTTGACACTTTCAGACTATAGCTCAGGGGTGAATCTGGGGGAGTCGTGCTTCTTAAATAACGGCGTCCATTCGTCCACACCTAGGGGTGAAATTGTTGCAGGGAATCTTCTTGCCTAGTTAGTGGGGTATAGGGACAGGGCATGACCTTGTAGTGTGTTGGGTAGGTTTGTGAATGTTAAGGACAAGGCATGACCTTTCAGTATAGGGAGGATAGGGGGGCCAGATAGTCGGTTAACTACGCTGGCCTGTGGCGGAAAGGTCATGATTGGTGAGCAGTAAATTTAAGGTCCTTAGAAGGCGGCGCCATTCTTGAATGGGGTCGCCCAAGGGGAGGGACAAATGGTCTCTCCTAGAACTCCAGGGGCAGGTACAACCTTTTGGCTACCTGGGTGCGGGGGAGGGGGGAGTCACGCTTTCTCTAGGCTTGTTGGTCACCCTGCACGTGCACAATGACGCCAGTAAACGGCGTCGAGATGCAAGGGCCCCCTTTAATGGAGTTAATAGAGCGTATGGGGGTAACCGGGGGGCGGAAGTACCCTCACGGTAAGCGGGCCCTCTGCGCATGCGCACTTCGATGGAAGGGCATGGCTAATAGGGCGTACGGGGGTAACCGGAGGGGGAAATACCCTCACGGTAAACGGGCCTTCTGCGCATGCACACTTCGATGGAAGGGCGTGGTTAATAGGGCATACGGGGGTAACCGGAGGGGGAAGTACCCCCATGGTAAACGGGCCCTCTGTGCATGCGCACTCTGACAGGAGGGTCTGGTTTAAGTGATAAGGATCTGACACCAGTTAGTGACCTTGCCATAGGCCCAAATAGGATACGCAGAAAATAAATATTGTATAATATGATTGATACGTTAGATTCGGATAGGCAATACCTTGTACTAGAGTTATGTTCAGGTTAGCCATCTGATATCTGTATATATCAATTGTAATCAAATGTTGTTTAACGTTTTCTGCGTAATTGTGTAAATATTATTTATTTCAAATTTTGATTTATTTTTATGTTTTAAATACGGCGGGGGTTGGACGACCCCCGCCCCCAAAGAAAAGAAATCCCTCTCATGTCCTTTTAATAATGTTTGTTAATGAAATGGGGGGGGGGTCCTCCGGCAGTCCCTGGCCATAAGGAAAGGCGGCCCGACATCGGCCCGCCGCAGGTATGGCGGGGCACACCGGCCCCCACCCGCTACCCGCTCTTGATGTTGGGGTGCGCCCCCATCGCGTCACCATGACGCGGCGGGCGCGCCTCAACAGGTATTGGACCCCAGGTTACCTAGTGACCCGGAAGTGATCCAATCATGAGAGGTTAAAATGCCGGGGAGCGCGGGAGTCTGCCTCTTTGACTCCGCGCTCCACGGCCTGCCCCTCCAGCCTCTAGGAGGCTGTAATTCTTTTTCCCCACCCACCATCCCCTGAAGCAGATGATTGTTATTGTGTTTTATGAAGGTTTCACAGGTTTGTTCCAAATGCATATAGATGACAGGTGTGTCGTACTAATATGTTTTGTTCCTTAGAACTTTATCCCGTTTACAGGTCATCAATCGTCATATTTATTGCTATTCCTTGGTCAGGCGGTAAGGTCAAGATTGGTGAGCAGAAAATGTAAGGTCCTTAGAGGACGGCCCCATTCTTGAATGGGGTCTCCCAAGGGGAGGGACAAGTGGTCTCTCCTAGAACTCCAGGGGCAGGTACAGCCTGTTGGCTACCTGGGTGCGGGGGAGGGCGGAGTCATGCGTTCTCTAGGGTGGCTGGCGACCCCGCACGTGCTCAATGACGCCAGTATACGGCGCAGAGATGCAAGGGCCCCCTTTAATGGAGTTAATAGAGCGTACGGGGTTAACCGGGGACGGAAGTACCCTCACGGGAAGCAGGCCCTCTGCGCATGTGCACTTCGACAGAAGGGCGTGGTTAATAGGGCGTATGGGGGTAACCGGAGGGGGAAGTACCCTCATGGTAAACGGGCCCTCTGCGCATGCGCACTCCGACAGGAGGGTGTGGTTTAAGTGATAAGGATCTGACACCAGTTAGTGACCTTGCCGTAGGCCCAAATAGGATACGCAAAAAGAAATGTTGTATAATATGATTGATATGTTAGATTCGGATAGGAAATACCTTGTACTAGAGTTATGTTAAGGTTAGCCATCTGATATCTGTATATATCAATTGTAATCAAATGTTGTGTAACGTTTTCTGCGTAATTGTGTAAATATTGTTTATTTCAAATTTTGATTTAGTTTTATGTTTTAATAAATACGGCTGGGGGTTGTACGACCCCTTCTTCCAAAGAAAAGAAATCCCTCTCATGTCCTTCAAATAATGTTTGTTAACGGAATGGGAGGGGGTGGGTCCTCCAGCAGTCCCTGGCCATATCACCACCAGGTAAATCAAGAACAGGTTATAGCAAATCTGTTTCGAGCTCCGAAGGCACCACACAAGGGGGTCCACGAGTCAGTCTGCATGCCTGGAGTCACAAATGACTACCTAAACAGCGCAACAATTGCCAAATAGGCTCTCTGGCTGCATTATTACTGCCATTTTAATAAAAACGATCTCCCTAACGAGGGTAACACACTAGCCTCACTAAAACCGTCACAGGTTCACCTCCCGAAAAAAATATTATGTTTAGCAAGTGTTGATCAGTCTTTCCGTGTATGAGTCACATCAGTTGTTTTGTCATTTATGTAAATTTATTGTGCTTCTATTAATGTCTGGTCTAAGAGTTTAAACGATCGATACAGTAAATGTACATGAGAAATAGTAAATGTATATTAAATAAACGAAAATTTGATGCTAAATTTCACTTGTTGTACCTTGTGAATTTTGAGACGGAAAAACATTAGATTGATGATAAGAAAAAAATAAAAGTAATCTATGTTCATTAATTGAGCAGATTTAGAGGGAGGAGCAGGAGACCTCCAAGTTTAAAAGTCTGAGAATCCATGGTCTGAGAGACACCCACTAGATGAAAGGTCATGGTGACAACAGCATTGTGATTGGATTAGGGGAACCTTGGTGCTGCCTGGAGCCAGCAGAACACTGAGGACTAAGAAGAGTCTGCAGCTGGGTACCGGCAAGGTGACTAGCAGGTAAGTTTTTTTTTCCACCCTCCTTCCCCACTACAAGTTGCCACTGGCTTTTGTAGGTGTTGATTTTTTTTTTAAGCTTTGAGGTGATCAGGCCTTTGAGTGTAGACAACCAGATGAATAGAATTTTCGGAAAAGACTGCTGGTGTTGAGAAGATGTTAACAGAAGATATTTTATGTCGCTGGTCAACAGCATTGAAAGTGATCTAATGAGATGGCAAGACAGCCTGGCTACCATTGCTATGAGTATGTGTGAATTAGTCTAGTAGTACTACTGACTTCTTAATTCCAGAAGGTAGCATGGAGCTCTGCTGGAGTAAGTTGAGGTTGCGTTCAATATTCTATTCTGTAATTGTCCTTTAAATGCAGCTTATAGACTGTCAAGGCTGATACAGACAATACTCCACTTTTCTCTATATTCACGACATGGCCCGTACTACCCTTATTACATTAAGCACTTTAAGAAATTATATTTTGTGTATTTTCTGGAATGGTTTAGCCGCTATGCAGACACACACCCCTACAATTGTCCGGCAGGGGAAACATCCTTTACAACGCAACTTTTACCACGCAGTGCCTTTACAACGCAGGTTTTACAACGAAAACCATTACAACGCATTGCGCTGGGGGGCGCTGTAGGATAGGGAATAGATTTAATTTACTATCCAACACCTTCCCTAGTGTCCACGGGGACTGACTGGAGTTGGAATAGTAAATTAAACTATTCACTATCCAGCACCCCAAAGCGCTATGCGTTGTAATGGTATGCATTGTAAAAACCGCGTTGTAAAAGCATGCTTGGTAAAAGCATGCGTTGTAATGTCATACATCCTCCGGCAGACATCCCTTGGAGAGATAGCCCTGCAGAGAAAAACAAATAATTTGGACCTATTCGACCCTTTTTATCGTCCAATTTTAATTAACCTTTGATTCCTCAATTAACATGTGTCATCCACCTTTTCGTCTCCTACATCGTCTTGCATTCAATTTTGCCTAGCCAGTGGTCTGTTCTGCGGACACAAAGTGCTCAAGGGAACAAATACGAATGCGAAAAATTATGGATTTTTAAATAGCAAAATTAAGTTATACAGCCAAAGATTCATAATTTGCCGATGTTGATGATTGTCACACACCGACAAAATCCATCTTAATTGTCTTCTTAAAACTTAAACTAACAATTGCATGGCCTAGAGGTAAATTCAAATTTCTGCACCGTGCACAAGAAATTGTGTCCCTAGTTCGTAGGTCAATGAAATGAAGTTTTGCAAGTTAAAAAGACACAACGAGAGGGTTTGCGAAGCAATACAACACAGTATAGTTCCAAAGTGTTTGAAATATTGCAGATCCAAGGTAACAGAGGCATTTACTCGAAAGGAGGCTCGGAAAGAACCTTGCGCTTTTGCATAAAAATGCGCTAAAAGTCACATGGCAGCATTTCCATTACATAACAACCGGCGTGCATGTGAATACATGTGGTACACAGGCACTACTGATTAATGGGAACTCCACACTGTTAACCTGATATTAAATGCATGCCGCAATATTCTGCAAGCAGCAAGATATCACAATATGTATTAGCAAACGTAGTGCCACCAAAAATGGAATCTGTGTGTCTTACAGTTCAGTTTTGCTACGTATTTGAAGCACTATGTTTAGTCATATCACTCCACTAACCCTAAATCATTATCCAACCCCAGTTTTCCTACCTTCTAACCGCACCAAAAGTAGTGTACTCCAAACAAATGTGAAATGTCTTTTTTGGGGTCTATTTGAGCATGTGTGGCCATCAACCAACTCCCTGCCTCAGCATGACTGACACTCGCTCCATAAGGAATGCCAATAGACCATCACTGAATGAAGGAGGGCGCTGCAACTCCAAGGACTACTCCACCCTGCAGCCTTCAGGGGAGGTTATCTGACGTGTCTGTGTAGGCGATGGAGTAACACCGGCAGAGCTACGAGTGGGAGGCAGAGCAGGCTACGAGCGAAGAGATCGGGACACCCACACACTTCTCTGAGTGAGATACAGCTGCAGCAGTGATAGAGTGACTGTCAGTATGAAGAAGCTGGACTCAGAAGCAGGTCAGCTGCATAGGCAGAATGATGTGGGGCAGACTCAGCAGTCCGAACTTTAGTATTTGCATTCCGATACATATTAATGTTTTTATATATATTTATCAACAAGTTTACAATGGATACATAAGGTGCTCGAATGGATATATTGTATTATTCCTGTTCTGTCTCTTGACAACTACAATGAGTAGCTCCACTATCTTTATGCCATGTATATGTTGATTTAACTTTTGTGATTTTATGCAAATCGAAATAAAGTTATAAATGCATTCCGATACATGCAGTCCCATTTTGTAATAGAATGAACATATCTAAAAGACTACGGCCCAGATTGCTAACATTTGGTGCGATGCAATGCAGCAATCAACATGCTGTGCTGCTTCAATTGGAGAGAGCAGGAATGTTCCATATTTACTAAGATGTGGTGCATTCTTGCTCTCTCTGCGCTGGCGCACTGAGTGGTGCCTGGCGCCAATGCAGGCACAATTGCACCCTGGTGCAAGGGTGTGTGCGTTACAGACAGGATTGGATTGTTTTTGTGCAGGAAGGTGACCTTCTTCTACACAATACCTCAGATGTATTTTCTTCATTCGATGTGTGCTGCAGAATGCAGCGCATTTAGATAGAAAACATAAGGATGAGAAATAAACATATTTCGTCTCATTAGGCCTCTTTTGGGATGGCCTACCATATTGATGAATTCTGAGGTTTACTATTCATAGTAAATCCGGCATTGCACCATAATCCAAGGGTGGATGCGTGAGAAAGCTCACACTTCACCCATAAACCCCTTCTAAAAGCAAAGTAACGTAAAGCAGTGACTTGTGCTGCCTTGAGTTACTCTAGATCTACTTAACCAGGCAGAGTCACGCAAGATGGCTTTGTGTGGCTTAGCTATTCTGATTTAAGGGCATACATTGTCTTGCGTCGCCTTGCGTGAAACAAGGAAAATGCAGGTCCTTGTAAATCGGATCCTCTGTTTAAATTCATTGGTTTACATTGCAACAATCCACTGTTAACAGAATTCTCAAGCCTTTGGGCTAAGGACACTAACCAAAACTAGCATTAACAGAACGCAGGCTATGAAATAAAAAGTGTGGGGCTGAAAGGGCAGCATGTCCATAGGTGAGATAATTTTCAGAATCCTTTGCAGGAGAGTATTTTCTTGTGCAGGCTTTCTGTGCCCTATAGGATGTTCGTTCAGCAGCCCTGCTGCTGTGACTTGGTGCTGCCCTCGCCTACTGGTGGCTGATCTCATGGATGCAAGAAGACACAGGAATTTAAGTATAGGAAACACATGGAGGGCAAAAACAAAACCGTGTAATGTAACTCACAGAGTAATGGGCAGCACCTCCGTGTTCGCGTTTCTCAGCATCCCTGGGCCACTAAAAGTGGAGTGGTGCCCCCGGTAATCGATCTTCTGCTCCAGGAAACACTGTGGAAGGGACAGGCAGTCCCTCGGGTCATCTTCGTGGCATCACTTGCCTGCATACTCAAGAGGAAGTAAACACCTATCTTACCAGCTGCACATACTTCTTTTAGTCTGCCGAGTAGCAGCTTTAGGTCCAATAAAAAGGGGGGGGTTGATGGACATAGTTTCTAAATTATGTGGGATTTTTTGTAAAAAGGTTGGGCTTTTACAGAAGCAGGCCCGGCTCAAGGATTCTGGATCAGGGAGGGCCATGAAGCAGCATGGGTGGGCCATGATGATCCTCTTCTCTCTCCATCTCACCTTCCTCTTTCCCTGCCTCGCCTTCTTTTTCTTCACCTCATCCTCCTGTCTCTTAGCTGCGGCCCCCTCTCTCTCTAACTAACTCTACTCTTTGCACCTCACCTTCCTCTCTTTCTCTATCTCTATCTCACCATCCTCTCATTGAGCATCAACCTCCTCTCTCGCCACCCTCCACCTCACCCATCTCATCCTTCTCACTCCCCTCTGTCGTTCAGACCCACCCTTCTTCTTCTCTTCACATTAACAAGTGCCAAATTGTGCGATATATTTTAGTTTAATCCCCATGTCCCGTGGTCTCTGATTTATGTTTCGTGTGGTCCTTTGACACCAGAGCATCTCACTTAGGTGAATAACACACAATTTCTACATTTTATGGTCACTGTGTGCTCATACGAGCCTTTCAGTTACAAGAGGCTGGGAGAACACATTCTGCATTCACATTCCTAGAGTGGCTGGCGCATGATCATTTCAGATCTTAACTCGGAAGTGTGCTGTGCATGACTTCTGACATGACTCATCTGCATTGAGATTTGCAATAGAAGTGCCCCCTCTACCAGGATGATGGGGGTTAGCAGGCCCTGAAGTTGTTTCTAATCACACACGCACAATGCCATTGATTGTTCTGGGCGCATTTACTTGATTGCCGTAGACGCCTGAGGCTGCAAGTCGACCACCGAGTGGCTGCCTTTTGTAATTGCTTACTTTTAGAAAGCTATTATAGGGCTTGAATGATCGGGCCTTTCCTCTTTACATTCTGTTATTGCGCAGCCATACAAGACTACCGGTCCTTGTAACAAAGTTTCCAATCAAGTCCCCCTCCACTCCTCTGGACTGCCTGTAATGCATACACCTCCACATTGACCAAGGGGAACACCCAGGGTCTGATTAGGAGGTCGGGAATTGAGCACTGGGCAATGTGGAGTGGTGTGGCTCACTGGTTAGAGGCGGCAGACTTGTAAGCAGAGAACGGCCTGGGACCAGAGTTCAATTCCCGACGCGGCAAGGTCGTAGACCAGGGTCAAATCGGACTCGATAATTCTCGCCTCGGTGCCTACTCTAACCAGGGAGCACACTCGGCAGCTCTTGGCATTAAGCTTGCCTCATCTCTACAACGGCCCCCCACAGACGCTGGGGATGCCTGGTTTCACCTTGGAGATACCCAGAAAGGGACCATCTCACAGGAAAAACCAGGACGGGTTCCCCAGTGGTCTTCAGCGCCAGGATACTCCTTGGAGTCGCAGTGCGCTTTACAAGTACACCCACATTTACATGTGTCAGTAGCTGACGCCCAACTTTGGGCTGGTATTTTTTCGCTCAGTG
This sequence comes from Lissotriton helveticus, assembly GCF_964261635.1. Classification (NCBI taxonomy): domain Eukaryota; kingdom Metazoa; phylum Chordata; class Amphibia; order Caudata; family Salamandridae; genus Lissotriton; species Lissotriton helveticus. The sequence continues at coordinate 1,609,907,630 of NC_136063.1, read as the reverse complement.
CCTCGTCTGTGTAAATCCACCTCCCAGGAACACCTCATACAATCGAAAGCTGTAGTAGCATTTCACATAGCCTGGTCGGACCCACTTCCTTGTACAGAGTGACACCACATGTGAACACTTTGCCTCCTCCGAAGCCCTGACCCTTTGCCTCTTCGAACTGATCATGTGCTTGGACCTATTCGTCCTCTAGTTGAATAAAGCCGCTTTGTTGCGCTGGTTTCCTGCTAACGATAATTGGAGATTTAGCAGTTTCTGCTGGCAATAAAGTGTTTTTGAATGACACTGGCCTCTCTTTGTGTCTTTGTGGTGTGATGTGTTAATCAATCAATCAATCAATTATTTGTAGAAAGTACTAATCACCCGTGAGGGTCTCAAGGCGCTGTGGGGGTGTGGGGGTGCAGCTATTGTTCGAACAGCCAGGTCTTGAGAAGTCTCCTGAAGGTCAGCAGTTCCTGGGTCTGTTGCAGCGGTGTGGGGAGGGTGTTCCACGTCTTGGCCGCAAGGTAGGAGAAGGATCTGCCGCCGGTGGAGGTCCTGTGGATGCGTGGGATGGCAGCAAGGGCGAGGTCAGCGGAGCGCAGCTGGCGATTCAGTGTGTAGAAGGTAGGACGCTTGTTGAGGTATGCTGGTCCGGTGCTGTGTAGTGCTTTGTGGGCGTGGGTGAGGAGCTTGAAGGTGATCCTCTCCTTAACTGGGACCCAGTGCAGGTTCTTCAGGTGGGGAGTGATGTGGGTGTGGCGGGGTATGTTGAGGATGAAGCGTGCGGAGGCATTCTGTAAGTGTTGGAATCTCTTTTGAAGTTTGGCCATGGTTCCTGCGTAGAGGGCATTGCCGTAGTCCAGCCTGCTGCTGAAGAGGGTCTGTGTGACTGTCCTTCTGGTTTCGGTAGTTTGGAGGACATACGGTGCACATCTCTCCATTTCCATTTGTATCTCATCTTGTGAATATAAGAGTTCTATCCAAAGGCTCAGTGATCCAATTATTAACACCTTGCGCACAGGCGGTTTTCCCGCTGTGCGCTGGGTTTTTTGAAAAAACGCGTTACATGACGAGCTCAGCTCGTCATAAGCGTACGACAGGCGTAACTCATGACGAGCTGAGCTCATCATGAGCGTGGAAGGGGTTAAAAAGGTCAATTGATGCATTCCCTTCAGGAGGTAAATCCAGTATAGAACTTTCCAAGGCATTTTTTTGTTTCTGAATGTCAAGTCGAGACCATGGACAATACTCAGACAGAATCCACTTTGGAGACACCATAGATTTAAATTCATCTCTGTACACCTTATAGGTTATGGCTCCTATTCTTTTAGGGCTCCCCAAAAGTTTTCATTGATTTTTGAGTCCTTCATGCCAGGACTGAGGGAAAAGAAAGTTTTGGGAAATGTGCTAATCTTCTGTTGTTGGATCTTCCAGAGAAGCGATTAGCTGTATTGGCGGTGAGCACTGAACAATATTGGAGTAAAAGTATGAATAGGGATAAATTGAGTTTGTGAATGTGTATTGAAGTATGAGATTTATTTATTTATTTATTTTATTTATTTATTTAACAAGTTTTGTATAGTGCAAACCTGACCTGAGGTTATCAGAGCGCTTTACAGAGGTAGCACAAGCAGCAAATGAGGTGCATAAGGAATACATAAGAGGAATACAAAATACATGAGGAATACTGTAAACAGTAGGATATGTGAACAAAATAGATCTGAGGCAGATAAGGTATCACAGCAGCAGTTTCATGAGGTGCATAAGGAGTAAACATAAAGAAATAAAATACAAAGTGGAAATATATAAAAGAAGAATGCAATAGGCAGAAGGTTATGTGTACAATTTAGATCGGAAGTACATTTGGTAGCATGTTTAAGGCCTGGGGTGTTGAGGCACAGTTTCTTCCCAAAGTAAAGGTGTTCATGCTCATTGGGCGGTTTGAGGGGGGCGCAACAAAAACCGTAGTTTGTTCAGGGGGCAGGGTTTAGGTATTTGTTGAGCAAAAATAATTTATGCTTTTTCCTGAAGTGAAGGAATAAATGAGTGTTAGGGAAATCTTGAGGTAGAGAATTCCAGATTCTCTGGGAATTCCCGGAGAAGGAGCAGGTGCACCCTTTTTTCTCTCTTCATTTTGGGCAGAATCAGGAGTGGTGTGTTAGAGTTCCGAAGAGGTCTCTTTTGGCTGGCTTTTGATAGTTTGTCTGTGAGGTAGGTTGGGTTTTTATTTTAGAGGGATTTATAGATTATGCAGGCAGTTTTGAATAAAGATCTTGCTTCAATGGGTAGCAAGTTGAATCTACTAAGTGTGGAAGTGATGTGATAGAAGTGACTCTCCCCAGAAAGTAGCCTGGCCGCTGCATTGAGTTTAGCTTTCATAGGGATGAGGTGTGACTTAGGGAAGCTGGTGATTGTTGCATTACCCTAGTCCAGATGGGGGAGGACTAAGAAATGCACCACTGTCTTTAGGTCTTCAAGGGGGATGAAAGGTTTGATTGTTTAAAAGGTTTTCAACGAGTAAAGGGAACATTTAGCTGAGGCATTAATATGCTTCGTGAAGATTGTGGTGATGTATCTCTGTTTCTGTGTTGATTGGTTCAATATGCAATAATGATTGTGAGTTCGAATGATGGATTGATTACTGTTGTGTTAATGTATTATATTTATATTTGCAATCACAGTTTTAACTCTATTTGTTTATCAAATTGAAAGAAGTTGGTTATTGAATTCATCATAAATCCAAGATTTAACGATATTGGTTATTTTGTTTGACATTGTATTGTGTAGTGAGATGTAGTGTAATGAGGTGTCACTTACACAGCGATAAAAATTCTGTATTACATTTTTTTCTAGGTTGTTTGTTTAATTTTGGGAAGTGTAACCTGCTCCCAAGTGCATGGGAGCAGACATACTGTCTGAGAAAGAAGACTAAGTGTGACTAGTGGTCTAAATAGAACTGTGGTTTCCCATCTCTAGTTTGAGCACTAGTATTAAACATTCTATGTTATATACTTGACTTTTATTTCCTTTGTAAAGTAAACAGACAAAGAATTATTCAGGTATTTAGTTTGAAAAAGGTTTTGCAATCATTTTCCGCTTCACTGATAAGTCATGCTGTGATAGATTACACAGCCAGGGAGGTGTGATAAGGTTAGTGATATGCCACACAAAGCAGTGCTTTGAGTGCTTGGTTACTGTTACTGACAATGCTGTACTGTGATAGGTTTAGCTTTCCCAGAGGGTAAAGAGAAAACACAATAGAATGATGAACAAGCTGAAGAGGCAGATGATGATGATACATTTATAGATGAGCTTTCCAATTCTAGACCTCCTCTACATACAGACAGACCAGCAGACACAACCTATGCTACTGTAGGGGTTGACAGAGGTGCAGGGGGAGATAATGCCATAGTGCAAACTCGTACAGGAGCACTACAAAGTGCACCAATGGGAATTACAGTGACAGTGATAGTGCCTAGTACAAGTGGAAAAGTTCTGCCAGGGACACAGTCACAAACTACTCCTGCTCTAGCAGTGGTAGCTCAGCTGCCACCAAAAGCAATTATTATAGGTATTTTGAAAACTGAGTTTGGTTAAATGTTGCCAGGGAATGTGGATTTGAACAGACAATTGGCTTACAGACCTAATGAAACAATATGTTTAAAAAAAAGAAGCTACTAGCTACTAGGTGTACCAATGAAGCACAGGACAAATTGGAAGAAGTAGCTGATGAATTAGAGATTGACATTAGCAAAATGAAAAATCTGAAGAGAAAGTTTAAAACAATAGATTCAACGCATGATGAAATTAAAGACATGAGCTTGATTTCCTTAAGGACTCATATTAAGGATTTAATTGAGAATTCATGTCACTGGATTGATTTGAAGTAATATTGAGAAAGATGGAAGAAAGGGACTGCAAATAAAAAAAAATCGAAAGGTGTCATAAGAAAAGCGAGAAATGATGCAAGTGATTCTGATGTAGAAACAAGTACAGTTTTGGAGTTTCCTTTAAGCCAAGTTCATGAAGGGAATTTTGTGCTTGTTCCTTGAATAATGCCTGATCAGGATGCATGTACACATCATTTCCATAAATTGAGAGAGGGTCCAGCAAGACACGCAATTCTCCAATGTTGTGGATGGATTTGAATTTGCGATTTTAAATTGTGGTCCCTGGTGATTTGTGGCTGGACTGTTGTTGGAAGGCCTACACAAGAAACAGCTAGACCTAGCCCAAATAATGGACAAACTACAGATATAGTAGACAAATACAAGGCTGTAATTGAATATTTGACAAAGTTCATGAGATGGATATTAATTATCATAAACGTTTGAGAATCACATAGGAGCCAGAGGAGTCAATTCATTCCATTTATGAAAGGTTGATACTTATTTACAAAAAGCATAGCAGAGTTGAAGATTCCGAGAAGCATGAAATTAGTAGTGTCATTTCTGCTTTTGGGAATGAAGGGCAGAGATTAGTAATCATGTCAAGCGGAGTAAATTGTGTTTGCAGTGGAAGGGCATAGGCAACAACTTGATGTTGGCAAAAAATAGTTGTGACTACTTGAAATTAAAGCAGAGGAAGCTTGAGGAAAAGCTGATGATTGCTCAGACATGACAGTTCGAGAAAGGATAGCGGAATCAAATGGGTTCAGATATGAATTTTGTCAAGAATGGAGTGAATGGAATGAATCGGTTAACGTAATGTGATGAAGGTGATGGAATGAACATGAATGTGGAGATATTAAAAAAGTTTACAGTATTTTATTTTTGTCGGAAGATCGGCCATTGGGAAAGGGAGTGTTGATAGATTCCTAATAGAATTCTGGTAAATTCAGCGCAAATTCTACACATAGCCAGGAATAACATGATCTTGAATATGCAGAAGAAGAATCAGAAATCATCTTTCTTTGTTAACAGCCCCAGTAATGCAGCAAAACACGAGAAATAAGATGCCATACAATACCAGGTATCATCAGAATACAATGATTATGAATCACAAAATGGTAGGGGGTAGTTCACAATGACGGTATTTGAGGGGGAAAAGCATTGCTTACCTGAAACAGTCCGGGAGGTAGACCAACTGCCCCATAAAATTACGGAGAAATAATGGCTACCCTATTTCATTTAATTTTTGATTGACATGGAGGCTACCCATTGTACAGTACAGTTTGTGGAGGTTCAAACCTTCCTCTCGCAAAGAAAAGTTCAAGTTGTAGGGATCAGTGGTAAACAATCTGTTAGCCAGGTTACAACATTTGTTCCATTTAAAATTGGTCAGATGGAGAAAAAACATCACTTTATATTATGTGATTTGAGTCCTGTAAATTTTGTCAGGAGAGGTTTACTTTGCAAGATGAACTCTGAAATGTCTTGGTGGGCTTGGCCAGCATCCAATGGAGTAGGAGCCTTCCTCAGGTGGTTCCCACCAGCCAATCTCTATTCCGGTGTCATCCTGCAGATTGAAACCACCCCGGGGGCTCCATTTACCCCCCCAGGACCCCTCGTAATACAGGTCCCCAGTAAAACAGGAGGAGGAAACTGAGAAATACTGAACAGCTAGGGATCCAGGGCTGGAGGATAATCGAAGCCAGAAACAAAATGGTGACCTCCACGGCATAGTGAGCTCTAGGAGGAGCTCGGACCAGAAAAGGAGAAGGAGAGGTATCTGGGCCTTCCGAAAGGAGGTGAGGCTCTGACAGCAGACCCCAGCGGGGAATCCGAGAGTGCCTGTGACCACACTGCGAAAGGTGGGCTACGAGAGGGGAGGAGACTGCTCCCTGGCAGGCAGCTCTCAGGTCAGAAATACATTGTGATGAGAGCCGGAGCCGTGCGAGGCCAGTGGAGCAGCGAATGTGAGTGGCTGAGGGGGGAAGAGCAAAGCTCCCCCCCTGGCCAAGCATCGGCCTGCCAAGATCAGGGAGATTCCCAGAGAGGCCCGATGATCCTGAAGCAAAAAAGCTGTGACGAACATCAGGGGGCTGCACACTATGTTCAAGCGTACTAAAATTCTCTCCTACCTGAATAAACGGGGGTCCGCATAGCCCTCCTACAGGAGACTCACTTATTAGCTGAGGAAGGAGAGACTCTTCAACGTAGATGTGAGGTCAATTACACTACACATCATACTTTGCTTTTGCTAGAGGAACTATGATTTGGATTAGGGCGGGGGTCCTGTTCCAGTGTACTGGGGAGGTGATAGATACAGACTGCTGGTATGTGGCATTAACAGGCCGACTAGACGACTGGTATATAGTAATTATTCGAATATATGGTCCTAACTCATACCAGGGGACCTTTTTGACTAAGATTACAGGCACACTGGCGACCTATCTACCTCACTATGTAATCATTAGGGTGACATTAATTGCATAGCTCAACCCTGGAACCACCGCTCCCACCACCCCTTAGAGACACTCCAACAAATAGAATAGCGAAGCATTCACAGACTGGCAGAGCAGAAGGGGCTTAATAGACTCCTGGAGACATGTGAATCAAGAGAGCAGAGATTAATCCTTTTATTCCACAGTGCATGACTTCCATGTCAGATTAGACATGTTCCTGTGCCACCCGGACATACATGCCCAGACCCAATAAGTGGAATACTCAATACATACACTGTCAGACCACAACTCAGCCCTCCTAAAAATGCGGTGGAGACACTTGCACCAGCGAATACCAACATGTCTCCTGAAAATGGAAGCATTGGAGGACCGGGTATTACCTGAGGAATTCAGAGGGTGCATTGTGAATTACTTTGCTGACAATGCAAATACGAATATATCTAGGCTGACCGAGTAGGACACTTTTAAAATCGAACTCAGGGGCAGGTGCTTGGCGTCTTCTATGGGAGTACAGCATAGATGTAAGACAGACCTTGAGACCACAGACCAGGCCCTCCGTACAGTAGAAATACAAAGACCAGGACATCCTGAGTCTAGCCAAGCCCTATTGGGTGCCAAAGAGGAAGTGGCCAAGCAAACGGAAAGATTAGGGGCTTTGACTACAAGAAATATATGGAACGCACTCAAGCAGAAAGGGACCCCTAATGGCTTGGTTGGCCAACCCGGCTCAGAGGGGATCCCCAATACTCAAAGTAGGGGATATAGAGGGACATATACTATATCGACAGGAGTAGATAGATCAGAGATTCCTGAGGTTCTACACCAACCTTTATAGCACTCTAATCAGGCAGGAAGAAGGATTAGTCAGGTAATATCTAGCTGCTATCCCACTCCCCACACTAGGGGCTGAAGAGGCAGATGGGTTGGGGGGACTCCATAGACAAACAGGAGGTAAAAGAAGCGACTAAGGAACTAGCAAGGGGCAAAACATCCAGAACGGGTGATATACCCATTGAGCTTTATGTAGCATGTAGTGAAGAATTGGCACCCAGACTAGTGGAATTATTTGAGGCGGCACTGGAGGAGGGTCACTTTCCAAACTCCACCGGGAGGCAATGATAGTTCTTCTCCTCAAACCAGGTAAATCCCCCCTGGATTGCGAGGCGAGGCACATAGGTCACTATCAATGCTTAAACAAGATTTTAAGACACTCAGCAAAATACTAGCAACCAGACTCCAAATATTAATGTCTGACCTCATACACCCGAGCCAGGCAGTATTCATCTCAGGACGAAACACAGCCCTCAATATACTGTGCCTCATAGCACTTATAGCAATGGATGATGGGAGGGGCAGATAGGGGTGGTCTTTGTGATAGATATGGAAAAGGCCTTTGACAGTCTTGAGTAGGTGTTCCTGTATGGAGTCCTGAATAAAATGGGTCTCGGACAAGGCTTCTCAAAATGGGTCACGTTGCTTTACACAAGACCATTGGCTTTGGTCAGAACAGGCAAGTCCATCTCAGAGCAGTGCAGAGTGGAGTGGGACACACAGCAGGGGTGCCCCCTTTCTCCTCTGCTGTTTGCCTTAGTTATGGAGCCACTGCCTGCCTGGCCAGAACAGACTTATGGTATCGGGGATCCACCTTGGGAACAGTGTACATCATATAGCCCTTTATACTGATGACCTTCTGCTGTTCCTGAGGAACAAAGGAGAGGACTTGCCCGGTGCTAAGGGACTGATGCCAGAATTTTGAGAGATGTTCAGATTAAAAATTAACTGTCAAATATCCAAACTTTTTCTGCTGATAAGCGACAGAGTCCTCCCGGCCAAACTGGGCAATCTAAATGGGAACCCAGGTGCCTAGAATTCCTAGGTGTGAAAATATACCACTCCCGCTCGGATATATTTGAGGGTAACCTGGGGGCAGCTGTGCGTTCTTTGAGATCCAGCACGGAGTTCTGGAATTGTCTTCCGCTTTCATTAGCAGGGAGGGTGGCCTTTTTAAAAATGGTGGCATTACCACAATTACTATATTTTTTTAATATCTATGTTACTATATTTATTGCCCCCGATATGGATATCCCAGAGGTGGCACATGGACTTATACTCATTATTTTCGAATTTCCTGTGGGGTACAGGCCGTAGACGGGTAACCCTGAAATGCAGTGCCCAATGGTTTAGGGAGGGCTAGCGGTACCTGACTTTGAGAGATATTACCTAGCTGCCCACCTACAATGGGTTGTGCGATGGACGGTAGATCAACAATCCCAGGCAGAAGAGGCAGTCCCACTTACACTGGACCAGCAAAACTATAGAGATTACTGCTGAAAGTAGACAGAGCCTCAACAGAGGATCCTGACATTGTAAGAGTTTTACAGCGCTGTCGTTGACGCTGTCTCTGAATGACACATACGCGTGTCCCCTACTGACCTGACCTCCCTGTGACACTATTGCAGGTGCTCCCACATGGAGGCTAGTGGGAGGGCCCCGGAGACTGGGTACAAGCAGGGGTGACATGCCTGAGAGACCTGTATGGCGGCAGGGAGCTCCTTCAATTTTAAGACTTCAGAAAGGTATTTGACAAGCCTTGTGGACACTTCCTATTAAATGCGGGAGTCAGGGCGGCGATCCAAGCACACTGGGGAACGGGAATGGCTGAACACCACAGCCCTCTTCCTGTGGAATCATTGGATCCACGGGGGGTAGAATTAAAGCAGTCACATGCCTCCAAAGGGCCCGGGGTAAAGATTCCCTGAAGGCCGCAGACCGAGCTTCACAATATATGGCCGAAGACTTGAACATCCCCCTGGAAGACAAATCTTGGGAAAATATTCTGATCAGGATCCCTAAGACTCTGAGGATGACCCGATTCTGACTAATTAATTGTTTTTATATTACACAGTGCATACCTGTCCACAGGGAAGATGCAAGATGCCCAAGATGTGGAGAAGTGGGGGCTGAACTCTTCCATATGTTCTGGGCATGCCCTGAGTTAAAGAACTACTGGAATTAAATCACTACTACCATTGTGAAAATAATAGAGCACCTTGTTTCATGTGGACCGGCACACTGCCTCTTGGGACTATTCCCTCACAACTTCAGGACGTGGGTCGCTAGCAGGTTCCAAGACCTGGTCTTGATACTGGCTAAAAGAGAGATAACACAACATTGGAAGTCCCCAGTGGGGCCCAGAACTTCAACACGCGAAAGAGAGTTGGAAATATAGGCAGGATGTGAGGGGAGGGTGCTCCATAGAAATGACCGACGGGGATTGGCTCATTAGAGAGAGCCAGAGCTTGGGAGGCCATGGCTGATAGTGCAAGGAACCCAAAACCTGCATTGGGAGAGTCCCCCCCAGTGTAGAGATCACAGCAGGGGAGCCCGGAGCGATAGAATCGGTGTGGGGGACACCTAACTAACTCAGACCTACCCGATCACAATTAGAGATGGGACAGCACAGCTTGGATAATATCAGGACTGTTGTACTTGGCCCTTTTTGCAGGCTCATCCCAGAACTTTTTGCCTTCCTCCTGTATATTTTGTGACCTGTTGTTGGTGGTTTTAGGATTCTGGGCACTTTATCACTCATGTTCAGTGCTAATATGCATGTGCTCTCTATGGTAAACTTGGTAAGATTGGTTTACACCTGTTTGATATATTCAATTTACCTGTCAGTCCCTTGTACAATGGTATCTCATATACCCAGGGCCAGTAAATTAAATGCTACTAGTGGGCTTGCAGCGCTGCTTGCGGCACCCACCAAAGTAGCCTTTCAAACCTGTCTCAGACCTCTGCTACTGCAGGACCTGCACACACAGTTTACTGCTACTGTGACGTGGCACATAAAGAGGTTGCCACATCTGTAATTCCCTTATACTACATATCAGTCACCCCTAAGGTAGGCCTGAGCTAGCCCTATGGGCAGGGTGTGGTGTAGGTAAAAGTTAGGACATGTGCCTTAACTGTGTGGCATGACCTGGTAGTGACAAACAGCCTTTTTGGTTTCTCAAAGCTGAGAGGCTGCCCGCTCATAGGAATGCATTGGGGATTCCCTGATATGTGCTTCAGTGGCAATTCCTGACATGAGAGGGGTAGCGTGATCAAGTTTGGCATGTCTGGAATAGTGGTGATAAATGCTGCGTATAGGTGTTCGCTGATTTATTATCACTATTTTAGAAATGCCACTGTTAGAAGTAGGCATTTATGTGTGCTATATGTCTTGGTGCCTACCTGTTGTGTATTGACTGTCTGGCCTTGGAGTGACAGGTGCTGGGGAGGTGCAGTGGCTCTAGAGAGTCTGGATAAGTCAGCACTATGTTGAATAGGCCTGGTCTGCACTTAGAGTGATGGGAGGAGTAGCACCTGCACCCAAATAGGTCTATGCCTGCCTTCCAGAATGATTGCTCCGCCCCCTGTGGTGTGTCTAGGGCCAGGGCTTACGCTAACAACGGAGGTTGTTGTGCACTTACAAAGTGCCTCCCAGAACTGGTTTGGACTAGGCTCACCGTCTGCTCCAGGGGGAGAACAAAGACTGTAGGGCTTTAAGTACTGGGGCTCCGACCCCATGCTTGCGTGGAACTGAAGAGGAGGCACTGCGTGGGCTGTAGTGTACCAGGAGGTACTGCCATGGGGCTCAGTGACTGCCTGTTGGTTGGTCAGAAGGACTGCTCCCTGCCTGTGCTCTGTTTTCTGGTCCATTAATTTACTAGGGCTGCATGAATGGCCCCGGGTCCATTGGAAGCAGTGCTGGGTGAGCGCTGTGAAGTTTGGTGGGGAGCTCCACTCTGGGAAATCCCCTAGTACTCTGCCCATGGTGATTACTGGAAAAAGTCCTGCCTGCTCCCTTTTTGGTCTTCATGTGGGAGACAGATTTAGCACTTTTTATTGCTGCTGGCCAACGTGTGCTGAAACACTGATCAGCCTGGGGTGTGGGCTCCTACTGCCATGGAGCACTTCTTTGTTCTGCACCCCACAAGCATGTGGTGGGGGCTAAAATTAGTGCCAAAGACCAGGAAGTGGGCTCACTCACAACACGTGCAGTAGGAGATGCTGCAGATACAACATTCGGGTGGGAGCCTACCCCGCATTCTTGTGCCAGGAGGAAATTGCGGCTTGTTGCATCTACAACCGGAAGCCAGGCGTGACGGCACCTGGTTGTGGGTGGGGCCAGCAGGAGGGACTGAGCGGAATCTTATGGGCTCCTGTGGCCAAAGGAAGGAAGTCAGGACCTCCACCACCGTCCCGCATTGCTGTGCGGGCGGAGTGGTAGTCGAAACAGAAGTCAGCCTGGTTGTGGGTGGGGCTCACGGCCATGAGCCATCTAGCGGAGACGGGAAACCGATGGAGACTTTGTCTGTGATTGAGGACCGCCCCTTGGAATCCTGATTCACTCGAGTGAGGGTGATTTTGGGCTTGCGGGCAGCTTTGCCTTTACGGGGGGACCAAGTGAGGTCTTCTTGCCCTTGGGCGCACCATTCTGCTCTTTTCAGTGACATCACGGGGATCACCCGACCTCAGAGGCACGAGGCTGGGCAAGGTCTCCAACGTATAGGGCTGGCCATAGCTGCACCGCGTAAGTCATGGCAGCTGCCAAATTATGTACACTGCTGGGGGGCTTTTCTTTTTCCTGTGGGCACAAGGTCTATAAAGTGTGCACCGGACCAGTGGTTGTTCTAGCGCATGGTGGACTACGTTTATACTGGGCGGTGTTAGTCCCGGATGTAGTTAGGCTGTGGTGTTAAGTCTACTGTGGGAATGATGCTCCTAAAGGGGGCATGATGTATTTATGTTGTGTACCCAGCAGAAAGGGGGGCTAAGGTGCACTGGTGATAATACGCCTATTGGGCTATACTAAGCACGGTTGTGATGTTTATGCCTAGGAAGTGCTCATTATATGTGTACTGCAACTGTTTACTTTGGTGCACTGTTGCTGATACTTTTGCCTATGCCAAAGTGCAATCCTGCCAGTATTTGCTGGGGACGCTAAATGTTTATGACAGTGGCCCAATTAGACAACGACTTATGTAATCCCTGTAGAGCCATAACAAGTGCCTGGTGGCACAGTGTATATATGTGATGGTGTTTTTATGTGTTTTATGGATAATGCAAAAGCTATACTTATATACCCTTGTGTGAAGTTTTTTTTTAGAATCAATAATTTTTATTGTGTGGTGGTATGGTTGTGAGTACACAGCTTAGAGGCCTACATCAGGGTGCTGGCAGAGCGAAAAATGCTTAGAAATACACAGCGTTCAGGTCTACATCCCGGAGGGCGACCTCGCGAAGAATTCAAGCATTAGTTTAGTCTTAGCACACCCAGCAAAGACTACCACTTTTATAAAGGATCAACAAAACAATGAAACGGGCCAGCCCACCCTAACCCTGCCTCCACCCTCCCTCCGCATCAGTTCAAGCCCTACCTAAGCTATCTCACCGCAGTTGACTATAACAGTGGACAATTATCCAGCATCCTTGCCTGTGGATGAACCAGGTGGTTCTAATGGAATAAACTGCAAAATTTGCAAATATTTCGTGCACATTACTTCTCTCATATCTTTGGTAAGAATCTGCTAGTAAGGGGCCCATAACTTTGTGAATTTGTTGACTTTCCTCTCCACGCTGAGCGATAGGCACTCCATGGATAAAAGTTGCCAGAGCCAGTGGATCCCGTCCTGTGGCTCAGGTACTGTCGAGGACCCCCATTGCACTAAGAGCACCTGACGTGCTGCAAGCAATGCCATTGCGATCTGTCTGCCCCTCAGTGACTTCAGCGGGAAGAACTTAGGATGGGAAAGACCCAGTAGTGTATGTTCAGGAACCCGTGGCAATATAATCTGAAATGCTGCATCGATATCATCAATGATCACTGACCAGTATCACACCAGCTTCGGGCAGTGCCAGAGTAAGCGAACTAGGGTACCAGTTAGACCACACCCCCGCCAGCAGAGGTCTGTCTTGGACTTGTCCCAGCAGTGAATGCGCGCTGGTGTATAATACCAGTAAGAAACCACATTATATGCAGATTCAGCTCCTGCTGTGTTCTAAGCAGTGTGATGTGCTTGGTAAAAAATGAGATCCCACTCTTTAGACGATAAGGGCCTCCCCAGCTCAGTCTCCCATCTTACTTGTGCTTTTGTGCGGTGCCCCTTCGGGTGCATAGTAATCATGGGGTAAAGTTCAAATATGAGTTTGTGATCATCCTTTTTACAAACCAGCCACTTTTCAGAGCAAGTCAGGGGATGGGACATTAGGGCAAAGTACTCAGCTAGTGTAACCCAGTGTGCGACTTGTTTGTAGTGGAAGGCATCAGAATGCCGTAAGTCATAATCTTTACACAATTGGGCAAAAGGGATCAAACCCTCAGTATCAAAAAGGGAACCCACTCTCTTGCAACCCTCTTCCCGCAAACAATGAAAGACCGGGGACGCTCGTCCCGGCTGAAAGTCAGGGTTATCTTCAATAGGGGACATGGGAGAAGGAAATGTGGTCCAACACTTCAGGCCTGCTAGGCGATCTTACACCTTAAGTGTCAGGGAGGTAACCGGTGATGAGTCCAGCCCCATGCTCAATGCTTGCGTGGGAGCCACAATTCTTGCCATATGTTGTGTCCGGCCACTGCTTGGGTAATGAAGTTCCTGTGTTTACTGGATAGGGGCCTTTTCCATTCAACAATGTAGCGGAGGCAAGTCGCTTGGTAGTAAGCGCCCGCCAACCGGAAGCCTAGGCCTCCCTATGTCTTCGAAGAAGCAATGTGTGCAAGCGAGAGGTGAGGTTTCTTACTCTCCCATATAAACTTATTGAGTAGCCCTTGCAATTTCTTAATCATGCCCGGCAGTGGGGATAATGATAGCAGTTGGAAAATGTAAAGGATGCGTGGGAGCACTGTCATCTTCACCGCCGCTATTCTCCGGCACTATGCCAGCTTGAGACTCGACCAGGAGGCCAGTGCCTTGGTCGTTTGCTCCATTAGCAAAGCATAGTTGAGGGAGACCGTTTTGGCAATGGTTGAGGTTAGTCAACGGCCTAGGTAAGTAATGTCAGTGGAAGCCCAGTGGAATCCAAAGTCTTGCTGTAAATCCGCAACCTCATTCTCTGGTATTGAGATATTGAGAGTCTGCGACTTTGCGAAGTTAACCTTGAACCCTGCAACGTTCCTGAAAGCAGTAAGCTCCCTAGTCAGGGACTGCAACGTCAGCCGAAGTTGAGTGAGCGAAAGGATGATGTCGTCAGCATACATACTAATTTTATGTACGTCAGCTCCAAATTTGAGACCAACGATGTCAGGATTTCACCGGATCCGCTGGGCGAATGGCTCCATATAGAACGCAAATAAAAAAAGATAAGGGACATTGTCTGGGCGATAGGGAAGAGGGCCGATTTACATCCGTTAACCCGCACCAAGACCTTGGGGGGGGGCATATAAACAACAAACCCATTGAATAAAGTTATCACCTAAGCCATACGCGTGCATCACCATGAACAATTACTCCCAGTCAACACGATCAAAGGCCTTCTCCACGTCTATTGAGAGTAGGAGGGCCTGTGTTGGGGAACGATGTACGAGGTCAATGAGATGCAACAGTCATTTAGAATTGTCACCCCCTTGTCTAGTAGGTATAAAACCCGACTGACCCGGGTCTACGATATCAGCCATAAGGGGGTTAAGGCATGAAGCTAAAATACCCGCAAATAACTTTGCATCGATGTTAAGGAGCGAAATTGGCCGGTATATTTATTTATTTATTTATTTCTTAAGCTTGTAAAGAGCACTGCTACCCCCAACGGGGGTGTCCCGGCGCTGCAGACAGCAGGCTAAAATATAGGATGGAGGCAACTAGGAGCTAAGGAACAGCCAGGTTTTCAATCTACTCCGGAACAATGATTACGAAGAAGTGAACCTAAGGTCTAATGGAAGGCTGTTCCAAAGTTTAGCGGTCACAACCCCAAACGCTCGACCCCCCATTCTGGACCGGCGAAAGCGCGGGGTGACCAGGAGGCGGAGACTGTTGGATCTAAGATATCTGGTCGAATAGACAAGTTTGAGCCTTTTTCTCAGGTAGCCTGGGCCAAGTCCATTAAGGGCCCGAAAGCAAAAGTCAATGCCTTAAACTGGATATGCCGGGAAACTGGCAACCAATGCAGCTTCCTCAGGTAGGATGACCCCGAGTGGCGATAAGGGATATTGCCAATCAGTCTGGCCGCCGCATTTTGTACGATCTGCAGGCGTTCGATTTGGTAAGCAGGGGCACCAACATATAAGCTGTTAGAGTAATCTAGATATGAGGTGATCAGGGCATGTATAATGTTCCTGCGAGAGTCCAGCGGGAGGTAAGGAACATTTTTCCTGATCATACGCAGCTTGCCGAATCAAGCTGCCATTACCTTATTAATTTGGGTTTTGCAAGATAAAGAGTTATCGAATTGAAAACCCAAATTTCGGACTGCTTGGACTGGGACCGGGGGGGGGATTTAGCTCTGTCGGCCACCACTGGATGGCTTGCAGTGGAGTTTTCTGATTGAAAAATAAGACCTCCGTCTTGTCAGTGTTAAGTCTAAGATGATTGGAGGTCATCCAGGAGGATATGTTACTGAGGCAGTGGCGAAAATTAGCCAAGTTGTTGTCAGAGTGATCTCTAAAAGAAAATACAAGCTGAGTATCGTCAGCATAAGAGATCACTGTGACCCCCCAGGATTCCACCACTTTTGCCAGTGGTGCCAGATATACATTTAAAAACAGTGGGCTCAGTGCGGAGCCCTGCGGAACACCACAGAGCAGAGGTTTTTCTTCTGATTCAAAAGGTCGAAGAAGGACCTTCTGTGTACGTTCCGTAAGAAAGGATCTAATCCAGGACCAATATGGCCTCCTCGCCCCTATTCACACATTCTCGAATAGACTCCGACACCTCTAGGAGTGCCGTCTACATGCTGAAGCCCGGTCTAAAACCTGACTGAGAGTCATGCAAAAGTTGATTAACTTCAAGATGTTCCGCCAATTGTTTCTGAACTACCTTTTCTAATATTTTAGCTGGTTTAGGAAGGAGAGATATCGGACAGTAATTACTGAACAGGGATGGGTCAGCATCCGCCTTCTTAATAATTGGAACCAGCATGGCCTGCTTCCACGTGGCCAGAAATTGGCCAATGCGTAGCGAGGTGTTCCAGATCGCAAGGAGTGGGCTAATCACCAGGGGAGCAAGTTTGCCCAGCACCTTTGCTAGAGCAGGATCCAAAGGGGACCCCGATTTGCACTGGTCAAACAGAGTCAAGTCAGACTCAATAGTGAGATCTTTAAAAGATGTCAGGGACGCCTTCAGCATGACATTAGAGTCAGGCGAGGGCGAAGCCCTATCTTGAGTAAAAGTGGATGTTATCTTGGCAATCTTGTCATGAAAGTAGTCAGACAGGCCGTTACATAAGGCCTGTCTGACTACGTCTATGACACCAAGGCTGGGGGATTAGTAAACTCCTTTATAATATTAAAGAGGGTTTTAGCTGAGTTATCAGCCCTCTTAATTTGTTGAACAAAGAAATCCCTCATAGTGGACCGTTTTAATTTATGGAAATTCTTTAGTGCGGTTTTGTAAATAGTTTTTGCTTCAGTGTCATATGCCAGTCGCCATTTTCGTTCCAATTTTTTGCATCGACTCTTCTCCTCACGTAGAGCAGAGGAGAACCAAGGTGCCGACGGTCTTAATCTAGAGGAGGCGAGGTGTTGCAATGGGGCAATAGAATCAATGGCTGATGAGAGGGAGGTATTAAATTTAGCAACGTGTGCATTCAGATCGTTGAAGGTATGCCCTATCTGTTTAGAGAAGATAGGATCCAAGGCGGCACAGGTGACCTTGTGCCATTTTCTCCCACGCTCCCTAACTATTACTGAGAGGCCAGATGATTGCGGTAAAGCTAACTCGAAAGGAATTATATGATGATCCGACCATGTGAGAGGAAGCGGGGGGAAGTAGTAATCCCAGGATGGTTAGTAAATTTTAGGTCAACGGTGTGGCCCGCTATGTGGGCGGGGCCCTGGACCAGTTGAGTCAGGTTCAGCCCCTGCATGGTCTCTAGCAAATTGGTAGCCCGTGTGCATGAAATATCATCAATATGGAGATTATACTCTCCCAGCACCATGAAGTGCGTGTGTCTGAGTGAAAGGTCCGCAGTCATGCGTAGCAGTGTAGCTAGCGAGGTGGATAAAGCGCATGGGGGGTTGTACACCAGAATGCCTGCCAGAATGACTGTGGATGTATCTGAGATGGTGAAATACATGGCTTCAATGAGACCTAACTTCGTGATTTTCCTAGTGGTCATATTAAAATGTGCCCATAAGATAACGGCTAAACCCCCACCGGTTTTAGCGCCCTCTCGATTGATTCCCACCAAACGATAGCCCGAGGGGGTAGCTAAGTGAATGTCTGGTTTGGATGCCTCTTATATCCAAGTCTTGGTTAGAAACAGGATATCCCAGGCATGGATAGATAGTGATAGCCAGATATCACTGGTATGACGAGGGAGGGATCGACAATTAACCAGTCCAGCCTTAAAAGTTTCAGGATGACTAGCCTGTCTGGCCTGACTCATTTGCTGGTTGGTCCATTTCGTGGAGGGTATTAAGGTGAAGGAGCAGTGTGAACAGTTAAATGACTGTCCCTCTAGTCTAAACGGGCAGCACCGTGTTGCCAAGGAGCAAGCACTTTGTCTCAGATTTAAGAGCTGGGATCTAGACCACCAAGTCTGGGTAGTCTTGGGGCAACCGGCATAGTGGCTGGCGCTGGTCGCGGGCCAGACGCGGACGGGCGCAGATGAGCTTGCATTGGCGCGCCCGCTGCGCTCATCCGCTACGCTTCGTAAACTGCATGGAATTAATTAGTCTGGTTCGCTAACCCTGACTCCACCCTCGCGACCGGAAGTGTAGCACGGTCGCCCTCCCTACCCTCCACAACAATCGGGCGAAGCCCGTGGTGGACCGGGGTAGGAGGGAAGGAGGTGAGCGTTCAGGTAGGCGTGCAAAATAAGCTGCAGTGCAAACAGTGCAATATTTTCAAATCACTTTTTAAAAGTCTAAAATGATGGCATATTGAATTAACAGCATTAGCAGCTAGCGCGTCCAACCAAACATTTAGCGCGCGTCCACCGCGCATTCTTTGGGCTCTTTCCCAGTTTTCAGGATAACAGAAATCGCAGCTTCAGACATTGTAGGCATTAATTCCCTGGTATCCAGAAAGGAGTTAAAAAGCTGTGTCAAAAAGGGAGACAGCTCCACACAGAATGATTTATAGAACATGACCGGGAAGCCGTCCGGCCCCGGTGACTTAGCCACCTTTAACCTCGAGATCACCGATATGACCTCCTCTATGTGAATGGCTGAGTCTAAATTATCAGATGTAGATTTGGGTAAGGGAGAGACATCGCTGGAGCCCAAATATGTCTCTGGGTCGTGCAAGGGGGCATCTCCCTTGGCATAGAGGCGCCGATAAAAACTGTGAAAGGATTCAACGATAAGGGCATTTGTGGTGTGTTCCATCCCTTCCTGGTCCCGTATGAAATGAATTGCGGACATTTGCGTTTCCGCCCGTAGTCTGTGTGCTAGCATTTTCCCACACTTATCCCCACTGAGTTAGAATTTGTGTTGCAACCTCAGAAGAGCATGCTCTGCCCTATCTAGGTCCAGGTGTTTCATCATCCGCCGCCGAGTTTCTAATTCCCTCCATACCCTCGGAGCTCCCGTACACTTATGGACCACCTCCAGTTCTCCTATCTCCCTTTCTAAATCTGAGTGTTTCTCTCTGCGTAGGCTCAAGAATGATGCGGCAACCGCAATTAATTCTCCCCGCACTACCAACTTCAAATCTTCCCAAACCACAGCAAGCGGTGTAACCCCTTGATCATTGTCGGAGAAATAGTGTACTATAGTATCTCGAATCCGCTTCAGAATGGAGGAGGAATTCACAGAGTCTCCAACCCGGTGGGGCTGAGCGTGAGCACCACACCGGCAGAAGCACTGAAATGAGAGCATGGTCTAAGAGGGAGAGGGGGTGATGTCTGCTGTGTGCAAGCTGGGGAGAAGGAATGAGGAGGCTAAAAAGTGATCAAGACGCGCATATGTTTTGTGCGCTGCAGAGAATTAGGTATAGTCACGGTCATTTGGGTGCTGTATTCGCCACACATCGCACAACCCACAGTCATCCAACCACTGGTTCCCAGCCTGCGAAAGCACCCCTGTTTGATGCGATCTCTTTACCGATCTATCCAGGTCCGGATCCATTACAACATTTAAGCCCCCCCCCCCATCGACCAAAAGCATCGCATCAGGAGAGGCAAGAACCTTGGTCAGGGCAAGGCGCAGGAAGGACTCTTGACGTTTGTTAGGTGCATATAAGGAAACTATTGTAAGATGTGCATCCCCCCATTGCACCCTAACGGCCATGAACCTGCCTTTAACCTCCGCCGGTGTTGAAACCACTTTACATTGAGAATGTGTGCTGATAAGAATCGCTACACCATTTTTCTTGGACGGTCCAGACGACCAGAATTGTTTACGGGAGCGCTTATCACACATGCGTCCAGTCTCTTTAGCTAGGAGGTTATTGTTATTGTTATGTTAGATTTATATCGCGCCAAATCACCTACAGGTCTCTAGTCGCTCGGAAATCAATGGAATTTATACAATAACTTCATGCAACACAAAGAGGTAGTGCAGCAGCCAACTTACATTGCACCCAGAACCTTTCCAAACAGCAATGTTTTTACGGACTTTCTGAACCGCAGGAGATTCACTTCTCTGCGTAGCCCCTCAGGC
The DNA here is from genome assembly GCF_964261635.1 of Lissotriton helveticus. Lineage (NCBI taxonomy): Eukaryota > Metazoa > Chordata > Amphibia > Caudata > Salamandridae > Lissotriton > Lissotriton helveticus. The sequence continues at coordinate 1,609,887,507 of NC_136063.1, read as the reverse complement.
AATTTATTCCATAGCTGATGGACCAACACTGAGAAGGCTCTCCCTCCCTTGGTTACCAGTTTGTACCGAGGGCAGACCAGCAACTGAGAATCAGAAGATCTGAGTGTTCTTTTTGGGCTATACACTTTCAGACGGTCTCTGATATAAATTGGTGCATGGCCATAAATTGCCTTATGGGCCGTGCATAGACTCTTAAACTCTACCCTCTCTTTTATGGGGAGCCAATGCAGGCTCTGTAGTAGGGGAGAAGCCTTGGTCCTTCTGGGGAGTCTAAAAATCAATCGCGCCGCGTCGTTCATCACAACCTGCAGTCTATTAGTCAGAGTTTTGGGGAGGCCTAGATAAAGGGCATTCCCATAATCTATTCTTGAGATAATTGCTGCCGCTACAATTGTTCGCAACATGGACTGAGAAAGAACGGGGGCTAGCTTGCGTAACTGCCTGATGATATTCGTGCAGCTCCCAACAACAGAGGAGATTTGGCTGCCCATTGACAAGTCACAACCCAGCTTAATCCCCAAGCTCTTTACATTTGCGCTTGGCTTCGGAGTTGGCCCTATATCCTGTGGCCAGTAGAGATCGCTCCAAGGTGAGGTGGTAGATGGAATTACCAATACCTCGGTCTTGTCCGGATTGATCTTCAGCAGATTTCCAGTCATCCACCCAACCGTATACCTCAAGATATTCTGCGCTTGGGACTGCGCGGCCTCTGTGTTATCGATACTCAGCACAAGCTGAGTATCATCAGCGTAGTTAAAAACTCTGCAGCCCATATTGGCCAGAGATGCAATCAGAGGTTGTAGGTAAAGATTAAACAGTAGTGGGGACAATGAGGAGCCCTGTGGCACCCCACACTCTAAGGACCCCACGTTTGATATCAAATGCCCCAATTGTATCCTCTGTGTCCTTCCCAAAAGAAAGGATTGCAGCCAATTAAAAGCCAAGCCTTTGGCCCCAAAGTCATCCAGTCTTTCCAGGAGCAGGGCATGGCTGACAGTATCGAACGCCGCTGACAGATCTAAAAGAATCAGGGCGCTCGGTTTCTTAATGTCAGCCATGCCTCTTAATTCATCCAGTACCGAGAGCATCACCAACTCGGTGCTGTGATGTGCTCGAAACCCTGCCTGTCGCTCGTGGAGTAGACAATGAGACTCCAAGTGAAGAGATAGAGACTTCAGGACATGCTGTTCTAGAATCTTAGAAAGAAAGGGCAGCTGAGAGATTGGTCTATAGTTCTTCAAGACCGCAGGGTCCGCACCGGGTTTCTTCAACAGGGTCCTAACTCGCGCTTCCTTAAATTCAACAGGTAGGTACCCCGTTTCTAGTGATTTTAAGGAGAGAGATAATGCGCTCCTCCAGAATGGGGCGTGCCATGCGAAATACACTAGGGGGGCACGGGTCTGCTAGGGAGCCAGATTTAGTTCTACCCATCAATTGCTCCAAACTCAGCACATCTATCTCTGGGAACTCCACAATAGTACAATCAGTGGAATTATGGGGGTCAGGGTGTAGGACAAGCCCATTCACCATATTACTTTTTATTTCCAAGATGATGTTCTCCACTTTTTCTAGGAAATATCCCTGAAAGGTATTACAATTTATAGTAATTTCTGAGCTTTCCGGTTTCTTGCTCAGCTCAGATAGGATTTTAAAGGTCTCTTTCTGGATATTCCCAGCCTTGTTTAAGCGAGACTCATAATGCTCCGCCTTTGCTTGCAGTATAAGTTTTTTATACATATGAAGGGAAACTTTATACTGATCCCTAACTATGTCGTGTTTAGTTTTCCTCCAGGATCTCTCCGAAGCCCGAAGCTTCCTTTTATGTTCCCTCAGGAGCGGGGTGAACCATGGAGCTCCTTTGCCTGGTCCTTTAATGAGCTGTGTCCTTTCAGGTGCTATCTGATCGATAGCTTGACACAAGCTCCACGTTAAATCCGTGTATTCCAGGTCCAAGTTGCTTCCAGCACCAAAAGGTCGGGCCACTTTCGGAAATGTCTCGGTCAGGGTTTTTAAATCAACCTCATTCCATTTACGGATTTTCCTAACTCCCCAAGACAAGTGACTTAAATGGCCATCAATATGGACTTCACAGTTCACTAAATAATGGTCAGTCCATATACATGGTAGAACGTCTCTGAGAATCACGTTTGGATCTGAGGTCCATACAAGATCAAGGGTGTGACCCTTGATGTGTGTGGGTACTTCCACGAGTTGTTTGAAGCTCAAAGAGGACATTATGGTATCCAATTAGCGTGTAGCCAAATCCTTATGAGGATTTTCCCAATGTAAATTAACCCCTTCAGCGCTGATGACAAAGCCAGCTCGTCATGGGCGTTACCTGCGCTACGCGCATGATGAGCTGGCTTTGCATGAATAATGGGATTCATAGGAGGTCAGCGCCCAGCGGGAATTGCCTTAGCAGGCAAGGTGTTAAAGTCTCCAGCTACCACGATTTTTTTATATCTCGTGCAGAGGTCAGACATAATGGGAGCAAATAGATCATTGAATAGTGGGGTAGAATTAGGTGGACGGTAGACCGACAAGACTACCAGGCAAGAATTATTCAAGGTAATCTTTACCCCTAGCAGGTCAGATAGGTCCACTGTTTCTGACAATATTCTTCCTACTGACAGATTCTTTTTGAATAGGATCGCTACTCCCCCCCCCCGTGCACTTCCTGCACGGTTGTGCCATATCGCATCATAGTTAATTGGGAGAGCCGCAATAATATCTGGCATGGAGTTATCACCCATCCAGGTCTCTGTAAGAGTCAGGACATCAATGTCATTATCCTGAAGCAGGGTATAAATCTCCACATAATGTTTATGGAGCGACCTAGTATTTAGACTGGCTAGCTTTAAAAGAGAGGGCTGGGCTCTAAGCTTGCCATTGTAGGGTCGTTTGATGGCATACTTATTCAGCTTTGCCAGATCTGCAAGGTCTGATAGCAGCTCACCGTTATCTAGTTGGAACAGCTCCTCCGACGAGTAAACTAGCCGGTGGCCAGAAGTCCTGGCCCCGGAGCCCGTCCGTGCGCGGACGGGCGCAGACGGGCTGGACTCTGGCATGACTCCGGCGATGCTCTGGCGAGCCCGCAGCGCGTGACCGCTGCGCGTCAGCATGACCAGTTTAAGTACCGGTCTAGCGTCCTTGTGACGACTAGACCGTGCAAAGCTTCTGGGCCTTCACCCCCTACCCAAGATGTCCGCCGCAGTGCTGCTCGAGGGAGAAAAGGACCCGCACCAAACACGGTGTATTTCAAGTTTTATAGTGCAAGTGAGTGGCCGATTTTAAAACAGGGTAGAAGGTAGAAATTAGCACAAAGCAAAATGACAAAACGGGAATTTAAAAAAATGCTTGCAATAGCTCCTGCAATATCGCCCCTATGAGTGCGCTACGCTCTGGGCTGCTCCTTGTAGTTGCAGAGTAGTTTCCGGGAGCAGGCAGATATCGCTATTGGCATTCTCCAGAAGTGAGAGTATTGCTGAGCGTTTTACAGGATTATTCAACCCTCGGACGTTCAGGCTAACAACTTTCAATCCCTACCTATCTTACAGCTGGCGGGGGGGGGGGCTAAGCACTTGCGCAAGCCTAAATGACACCAGCGCAGCAAAGGCTAACCAGTACAGTCTAATTGCCTGCCATTCTTACGCATGAACTGATGCAGAGCCGCAAAATAACACCAAAGAAACCCCAACCTCAAACAATAAGAAACATCTAAGCAGTGAAAGGAAAAGGGGAAAACCAGGAAACATGACAAAAGTTTGTCTCGGTGATCAATGTCCAGGGGGACGTAGCAAAAACGCTCCTATCACTCCAATGTCCTTGGAGTGGCACCCACTACTCACAGTCGGACTGTTCCATCCTTGCGGTGCCAGTTGGTGAACCCAGGTGGATGCCACAAATCAGAGGAATCAATGGGCTTCCGGGCGCTCTGTAACTTGTGTCACTGAGGAAAGGGCCGTCTCTCTTTCTAATTTGCTAGTGGTAATGTCAGGTTTGGAGCTTGGTAGTGGTTTCCCGACCCGTTGCCAGTCCGAGGAGCGCCATCTTCTATGAGGGATTGGCTTGTCATCCCCTGCCGAGGCAGGGATCCTCTAGAGACCCAAGGTGTCATACGCTTCCTCCTAGGACGGAATCTGCAGGAGTTTGCCTTGGTATTTGAATATTAGGCGAAACGGCTGACAAGAGTAGGGAAAGTCTTTTCCTTGGAGGTGGTTGGTAATAGGCTTGAATTCTCTGCGTTTAATCAAAGTGGAGTCCGCCAAATGTTGGAAAAGTGCATGTTGGTGACCACAGTACTGCCCAGGGTTAAGGTCTCACGCCTTCCGGAGGATACATTCTTTCAATTGAAAGTCAGGTACGCAAACAAGTATATCGGGGGGGGGCTTTAGCACCATGCGGGAGACTCACTCAATGGACTTGGTTCATTTGAATCTTCTGCACCTCTTCTTCCCCGAAGATCTGGTGAAACAGGGTGCTGACATAGGCACGAAGGTCATCGCCTTCCGCTTTCCAAGGGACCGATCGGATCCGGATGTTCTTACGTCTGGAGCGGTTCTCCAGGTCCTCCGCATGAGCCTGTAGATCAATATTCTGCTCTCGCAGGTGTAACATCTCTTGTTGTATCTGGTGTATATCATCTTCCCTACCCAGATCGTGCTCCTCCAGAGTCGCCCCCCTTTCTCCAATGCTGTCAACATGGCGCCTAACCTTTCTCAGGTCCACCGAGAGCAGGGAGAGGAGTTCCTGGATATCATCCTTGATAGCCGAGAAGAGCTCAACCATTAAAGCCTTAGTCACCGGCGTGTCATCTCCTTCGATAGGTGGCGCCTTGGCATCAGACTGTGGTGTCGAGTGCCCTGATGTTTTCTGGAGGAGTTCCTTCAGTGATTTCTCTCTCCGTCCTCTGGCTGACATCATGGTGGATCAACTAGATCACTGCTCTCTGCACCACCCTTCCCACTGCACTACCGGAGAAAACAGTGTTCTAAGCTCCACAGCAGGACCTCTCTCACACTGCCAGGCGTGGTCGACCCAGTCAGAGCACCGTCCAGGCGCAGAATTTAGTGGTAGGCGCTGTTTCACAGCGAGAACCAAAGCCGGCAGCCATATCTTGCTGCTCGCACTCCCCGGCGAACCGCGGGCCGAGACCCAACTCTGGGCTGAGCCGGAAAGGCTTCAGGTCACTATAGCGTGCTGAACAGACCTGGAGGGCACTTCCGCCACACAGCTTCTGGGCTGTACAAAGCTAAGATGAGAGCTCAACTCAATACGTCGCACGCCTCAGTCTTCCATCATTGGGGGGGAGTGTTCTACCACTGTCGCCAGCCGCCCCCTCTCGCAATCCGGCTCATGGCAGTCCTCTAGGAAATTAGGCATCCCCGGTGCCCTCACCGGGAAAAGCACTGCACACGCCGCAGCCCTCCGATGGTGACAGCAGGCCCCTCTTACAGGATACGCCGTCCGCCGATCCACTGACCGAAATCAGTCCTGTACACATCAAGCCCTCCGCTCCTCACCTCCAGCCCTCTGGAGGACAGTCAGGGCTCACTTCAGCCTGCACTCGGTGGGAAAAGCACTGCACCCGCTACAGCATAGAGGAACTGCTGGGAGCCCCAACTTCGGCAAACAGCGTCCGCCGATCCGAGAACTGGGCCCATGCCTGCAAGGCCGCTCCACATCCACTAGGCCCCAAGCTCTCTACTACACAGCCTCTGGGGACCAAACGGGGCTTGCGTCAGGCACCAGGGGGGCCCCATGAGGGAAGGCACTGCCCTCTCTGCGGCCTGCGGCGATGGCCCCTGTCCTCAATTTGCGCCAACCTGCGGACCGGGTCCAGCTCTGTCAGGCCATGCCCCACACACCAGGCCCACCGCTCCCCACCTCCGATCATCCAGGGGACCGTTGTCTCTGTCAAGTCAGCATTTCAGGGCCACACCACAGCTCAAGAGCACCTTAACGGCTTTCCGGGATGCCAAAGCGTTGGGATCGGTCTCGATCGGCCCCTCAGGACCGCCAGGCTCTATCTCCTCCGGTCGCTGGCTGCTCCAGGCACCCAGTCAGGCCGCGATAGGGGAACCCAAAAGGACGCAGACTCCCAGCTCCGTTCCAACTCCCGGGGAAGAGCCCGCTAGTGAGGCGCACCTCTGCCTCCTCTGTCGGACGATCTCGGTGTGCGATTGTTCCGGGGCTTCATGGTGATCGCAGCCCGTTTTGGGCCCGCCGGGCCGCAGCAACGCCGGGGCAGGAAAGGCCACAGAAAAAGGAAAGGCCACAGAAATCTGGAAAAAGAAGCTCGCCATCGGTATCGGGTTATCTACCTGAGCTGCCACACTCGCCGGTAAGCTCAGCTGGTCTCCAGTATAGGTGATAATGCAGGGCTAATGAGTGGCGGCGCCGGAGGGACAGGAACACACGTTCTATCTAGCTGCCATCTTGGCCACGCCCCTGAAGTTTTTTTTGTGGTATGCCTAGTGTGTCGCTCTTGTGTGAGTGTGTTGCGCAAATTCTTTACACATTGCCTCTCGGAAGAGCTTGACTGCTCTGCCAAGCTACCAAGGGGTTGATATGGAGTTATCTTCAGTTTGTAACTCCTGTGCCCTGACTAGAGTGGGGGTTTCTGCCTAAATTAGGCTCATGCCCTAGCCAACCAGATATCTTATTTCTAACAATGACTAATTGCAAGAACATCATCACATTAAGTCCTTTGTTACTAGTAAGGATCTGCAACAGGGTGGGAATCTGGGAGTTGGGGGGTTTAGAGGGTTTTGGCGGGAATGTTCACTATTGTATTGGCATGGAATACCATTAACTGACTGAATAAGTCTGAGACAATACATTGGGGACATAACATGAGTGTGATACAGAACGTATAACTGGAAAGTGATGTGTAACTTATGACAACTGAAAAATGCAATATAATCTGTTTTTTTTTAAAACTGTGAAATGTATTGTACACTGGATGGTGTTCCAGCTGAAACACATGATTGGGACTTGGGGGCTTATTTGTGAGAGCCCTGCGTCACTTTTGCCCCACAAAAAGTGGTGCATGTGTAAGAAAGGACTCTCATTTTGATATTAAAGCCACACAAAGCAACCCTGTGTAACTTTGAGTGGCCTCATAAATCATGAGTAAGGCGATGCAGGGCAAATCACTGCTTTGCCTTACTCTGCACTTGGGAGGTTTTCCATGGGCATTGCAGTGAGTTTTCCCATGTAACACCCATGGAATATGACAATGCCCCAGATTTACAAAGTGATATAAATGTGGGAAAGCGTCAAATCTGTATGCCTTCCAAGGTGAGGTATAATGAGAAGAAATTTGTTTCTAAGAGGAAAACACATCTTAGGATTGTTTCTGTGCAGGAAGGCATCCCTTCCTGCACAAAAACAACCCTGCATTCACCATTGTGCAAGGGTGCCTACTTTAAATGGTGCTCATGCAGAGAGAAAGGAGAGGAATGCACCACATGGCTTAAATAGGGTGCATTCCTGACCTTTCACTTTAGCGTAGGGCAGTTAAAACACCTAGGGCCTCATTTATGAGATTTTGATTAGGGCAGCACAGCAAGGTTGCTGCGCTGCCCTACAACAAAGTGAAAGGACAGGAATGCACAGTATTTAAGGAATACAATGCATTCCTGTCCTTTCTCCATCATCAGGCACTGTTTGGACAGCCTAGCTCCAATGGAGGCAACACAGGGGGCCAAAGGCCTTCGCACCAGTTTGACACATGTGACCCAAAAGAGATAAGTTCAGTCTTTTCTGCATTGATTAAGTTGATTGTTCTCCATCCAATCAGAAACCGCACACACGCAATCGGTGAAAGAAGCTGCAATAGAGGCAGGCATACCTTCAATAGTAAAAACGTGCCGAGTGTCATCAGTGTATGAATTGATTTTACATTCAAACAGCTTAACAACAGAAGTCAAGGGGGCAATGAAGGCATAAAAAAGGGTTGGACTAAGTGAAGAACCCTGCTGGACCCCTGGGTTAACTGCCTTGACCTCCGAGGAAAAAGGAGCGAGCCAATGCGATTGGCCTCTGCACCAATCCCACACAGAGCGCCCCACATCCAGAGACAGTGCAGGATACAGTGCGGTAGGATAGAATGTGGGATGATGCAAAAGGTAGAAGTCAACTTAAGAAGAATCAAGGCTGCATCCGTCCCTGATTCCAATGTCCATTTATTGTGGTCAAATATTTCCAGAACTGCAGTTTCTGTACTATGATTGGGATGAAACCCAGATTGATTGGGATATACCAGTTTACCTTCCTCAATAAATTCAGAGAGCTGAGAGTTGAGTAAATTTCCACCATTTTTGTAAAGGCAGAAAGAAGATAAATTGGCCTTTAGTTGCCAAAAATGCTTAGGTCCAATGCAGGTTTCTTAAGCAGAGGGACCAATTTGGCAAGTTTCCAGGTGTCAGGCAAAATGCTGAAGAAAGAGAGAGATGGAAAATTTAGTTATTCACAGTGTTGATAATGTCTACAGCTTCCACAAGCAGCATTGGTGGGCAGGCGTCAAGGTGGGGCCCAGAATTACATTTCAGAATGGCATTCCTGGACTGTTCCAAGGATATGGACCTACCTCTGGATTAAAAGACATACGGAGAAGAGGTATCAGACTACATTGGAAAAGAGATCAGTTTGACAAAAGGAACAAAACCAGTCAAAATAAAGATTAAACCAGATACAATATTTTCTAGAACAAGACATGCTTGCAAAAGAGGCAGAGGAGGGAAGGAAAACAGTGATTGAACAAACGGCCGAGCAGAGAATTCTTCAATAAGTGCTTGGTAGTCTTCGGTAATGGGAATTTACAAGCAGAATGACAAATGAGGAATCATACATGATTTCCGAAAGATAAATAACATTGTGGTTCCTTGTTGTCCAGTGGTATTGAAACCAGCAGTGATTCTATTTCAAATTCCTTCCGAATCAGAATGGTTTACAGATGTGGATTAGTGGCAAGCATTTGTCTCAAGAACTCTTCATGAGAAATCACAATTCTCTTTTTGTGTTTCATTTTTTGATTACAATTCTCATACGTCGTACATTCCCACAAAGGTATACTGACAATCATTCAATTGTTTTCAAATATTAAAAAGCGATTTACAGTGTCTGAAATTGCAAAGCAACTCAGTCTTAGTGCAGTCTTAGTGGAGCATATTGATGATTTACTGACTGCATCCTAGACAAGAGAGGGCTTTAAATAGGAAACAATTGCTCTGTTGAATCATTTAGCTGAGCACAGGATTAAAGTCTCCCCAACTAAAGTACAGTTTGGTAAAAGAGAAGTAATTTATCTTGGATACCATATGAAAAAGGGTGTGAGGAAGGTACTTGCTTTTGTATTTTTGAAATTTAGTTTTCCAACCACCCAATTGTTGAGCATTGTCATCCGTGGATTTTAAACGTTTCCTTAATTGGAAAACCTTTATTGAGGTTCACATGTAATGATGTTCATGATCCGGTACCATTTGATGACGAATACATTGATTCATTTAATAAATTGAAATAGAGTTTGTGTCTGGCACCCACACTCGGGATGCCCGATTGCTATATGATGTTACTTCTGTTCTGCCATGAGAAAGATTGATGTGCATTTTCATTTCTCACAGAGAAACATGCAGGACTAATGTGCCTGGTGGAATACCTTTCTGGTGCATAAGATCCAATAGCTGTACATTTTAAAGGTTGTTTGAAATCAGTTGCAGCTGTTTGTCTGACAGTTGAACAAAGTGAAGGTTTTGTGATTGGTCATGCTTTAATTGTTTATATCCCTCACTCAGCTATGTGTGTAACCTGGAGTTCCCACTACACTTCGTTATAGAGAGCCTGGTGGAATTATATTTCCATTGGTGCATGCAAGACTTGTTTTGGTGCATGCTGGCGTATATGAGGAGACATGTCAGCTGATAGCGAGAGCAGGCAAGGTTTGCTGGCCTCTAGTGAGGCTTCTGGTACCATATTCATGACTCTGGTGAGCACGAACAACCGTGGCTTCACCTCAAGCAGCACCTACATCTATTAAAAATACGTTTTTGAGTTAATATCCTACACCAATGGACCATTCAAGTTGTTTTATAGTGCGAGAAGCCTTTTTGTAAAAATATTTTTTTTTCAACAAGAGTGAACTGCTCCAGATACTCCAAGTTCCTGTTCCTGGTCCTGTTCCTGTCTTGCAGGCTCATCCCAGTACTTTGTCCATCTCCTGCTTGTAGTGGTGTGTGAATTTATAATAAGGGAACCCTTATGGCTCCTGATAGAATTCATAGAATAGTGACGTAAATGTTAGAGCATAGTGAAGTGACTGCAAGTTTGGATTATTGAGTTCATGGTTACAAACAGACAAATGAAGACATGTTATACTAAGTTCTGTGTGTGGCGTAGTCATTGGCGAATACCCGGGCAGGGGAGGACGCTGCAATTGGTGATGAGATAAGGGGAAACTATCCCAAAGATTGGAAGTGCTCTCTCAGAGAGTTTGCCGTGGTCCAGCAAACTGCTTGTACATGCTACGTGTGCCTCCGTCGTAGTTGGAATCCATGTTTGGAGTATGTGGAGACAAAGCACAGCCCCAGTTCTGTTAATAAAAGCTTCACTGAGTACACATGGATGGCAAAGAACTTACCAGGAAGGTGGTACAAATAGGTACTGCGTCACTATGCAGCTCAAATCCATGCATTCATATAGAATGATAACACTCTAGGCAGATGCAACTAGGTTTTGAAAGAGCCACAAAGTGCAAAATAACACTGCAAGGCAGAGATCAAATAGTTGCCAGAAAGCGCAAAGAGATTCTGAAGGTCAAAGTGATATAAGAAATGGACATCTGCTTACCAGAACTAAGCACAGAGAGTCATCATGCCCCTGCGCTGGAGGGAGTAACCCAGAGAAAACACCTGGGTTTGTGCTTGCAGAGCCATCCATATCCGAAGTGGCACACCATCAAAGCTACTGAGTGGGATTCAGAAAAACTTCAAAAGTTTCAGAGGTGCAGAAAGTCAAGAATGGCGATTGGAATCATGAAAGTTTGTTTCTCCAATGGAGATCAACAAAGGGGTCCCATTATCTGTCATTATGAAAGATGATCCAGAGGCCAGCACATTGCAAGGCCTTAGTGATGGCGTGTATAGACAAGATCACCGCGCAGCATCAGAGAGAACTATATTCTCCACATCAGTCAGTTCCACCAATGGTGTCAATGCTGCTGCCTTCTTTGAACCACCACCGCCATTTGATACCGCCAAAAAGTAGAATATTGGTGACATATGGAGTAACTGCATAGAGACATTTGATGATTTCGTGACATCCATGTCCTGCCATTGGACAGATCGACAAATGCTGTGGAAAGGAGAACCATTTTGTGACAGTGTGCAAGGTGAAGGAAAACGTAAGTGCATTGCAGTGGGAAGACAAAATGGCTGCCCAAAAGTTTCAGAAGCAATGTTCAACGCATACCCATGAGGCCAATCCACCACATCAACTGAGGCAAATCGACACTAAACAAGGTTGATTGACAACTGCATCTTCATCAAAAAGTTTTTCTGTATCAATATCAGGTGAAAATTAACCCCTTTCGTGCGGCCGTGATTTTGCGGCAGTGCGGCACTTCTGCAAAATCGTTGGGGCCGCATCGGCCGTTGGCTGACGGCAGCACTAGCGAAGTAGTGCTCCCGTCGGCCAACGGCCGACAGAAGCACGCATAGGGTTAAAGAAGATGGTTGTGCCATTTAGATGTTTACCTCTGAGAAATGTGCTCATGTTGGACTGGCCACCTGTGAGGAAAAACCCTGGTCCAAGAGACATCCAAATATAAAGCACCAAAGTCATTGAAACGTTTGAAGATCACACTCAAAGTAAATGGTTGTTCAATACTATTCATTATTGATAGTGGTTCATCAATAAATATTAAGCCTGAAGAGAAATATAATGAACTGTCTCCATTGCCCCCTCTTACATCAAATAACAGTATATACGTGGACTGCATCAATGCCACTAAAGATTAAAGGTTCATTTCTGGCAACGATGAAGCAAAAGAAAGCAAAAGTATAAACACAGATTAATATACTTCAAGGTACAGCGTCAAGCGTCTGTTCACTAAGCTGCTGATATGGGACTGATATCTGGGAACTATAACATGAATGCTCATCATGAAATAGTAAGTCAATTCCCTTTGTTGTTTCAGGAAGTGGGAAAACCCAAGACGATGAAAGTTCAATAGAAATTTAATGATGACGTCTGTCCTATTGCTTAAAGACACAGACAAATTGCTGTTCACTTGCAGGCAGCTGTTGAGAAAGATCTTGAATCTTTATTCAAATATGATATCATCGAGTATTTCACCGGTCCAACTCCATGGGTTTCTCCCATAGTTGTAGTACCCAAAAAGGACAGTGAAGGAGCTATACGCATCTGCGTGGATAGGCATCAAGCAAACACAGCAATTGAAAGAGAACAACTTCCAGGTTAGCACATTGCTGACTTGCTAATGCAGTTGCCTGAATCTGAATAAATAAATGACTAAGAGCCTGATTTAGATATTGACAGGACTCCCATCGTCCCTCCATGGCGGTGTTCACAAGTACTCTGTGATGGATTCCTGCCCATCCTATTTAGAAAAAGGGCTGGCTGATCCACCCTCTGCATTGACAGAGTGTTTTCAGTTGTGTAAGCGGTTCACCTCCATCGACCCAGCTAACTCCTCTGCTGTTTAGTACTACTCCGTTGCAGTCAGGAAGCTGGGATCGCACCAAGCTTATTTACATTTCTGAATTGTGCTGGAGTTGTCCTAGCAGAGGGATTCCATCATGGGAACATTGTACTATTCCTGGTGCTTTTGAAGTGATGCTAGCATCACACACCCGATGTGTTTTGAATAATTGTTTTCACTTGCATACCACACTATAAAACACGCCCCATGTTAGACCATGATCCTTTTGCCATTCCACTGCAGCAGAACATTGTTAAGGAGAATTTTTTCACCAAAGTCAGATGTTATTTTCCTTTCTCTGTTTCTTGCTCATTTGTTCTTCTTTCATTCATTTGCTTGTGGGTTATCCATTTTTTTTAAAGATTATTATTTGATAATGGCAGTGAGGAGAAATCCTTGTTTTACTGAGGGAGAATTGGCAGTCATGGTGGGTGAATTTTTTTAGAGTAGAGCCACAGTTTTTTGAAGACCAAGTACAAAATACAACTATGGCTCTGAAAAGACAAATGTGGGCCAGAAGAGTTGTCTGTTGATTTTTACTACATATTTTCTACAAATGTTTACCATTATACCCCTAAGGAAATGGCAAGAGGATCTTGATTGGTCATCCGGTGCCAAGAAAGTAATATATAAAGCCAGAGGATGCACCAAGAAGTGGGACAGAAACCCCAAAAATTTCTACATGTGAAGTGGTGGACAAGGGAGGGTGGCCAACCTGTGAATTGGGCCTAGTATTTAGAAGAATGTGTACTATTCTGCGTGATGCTTATGAAATGATTATTTGAATGACTGTTAAATCAATAAAAAGATTTAAAAAGAAAAAAAAAGTAAAGGCTGTATTCATATGATTTAATAAACAAATTCAAAGACACAATTGCAAGTGTCATTAATGTTGAATTGAAATGACTACAACTACTATGATGCCTTGTTTTTGTTTTGTTAAAATAGTATTGCAATGTTATTTTTGGTCATTCTCTCTTTTCTTTCATATTTTCACATATGTTCAAGTGTTATGTATTTATCAATCTCTATTTAATGCTATGCTTTGAAAATTATTTTGTTTACTTGTGTTTGTTTCCTTTTCTTGTTTTTTATTGAATTGATGTTCTTTGTTTCATAAATCAAATTTTGTTGACTTAAAATGTTTAATGTACATTATTATGTATGCTGGCAACACGTTTTTTTGTAAAGACTGTACTTTGCAATGTTTAAATGATGACTAATGCCATTTATCCTCCTACATTGTTTAATTGTCAGAATTGTAGCCTGCTAGGTCTTAGAATGCTTTTTTGCACATTTATTTTCTCTACTGTGTTGTGATGAACATAATTTCACCTGTTTGTTTTGAAGTTGTTTTGTGTGTATTTTAAACTTTCTTCATTTTTTGCTTCAAACGATGTATATTTGAGACTTTTACTATTTTATGTAATTTATGATTGGTCCAGCACCGAGAGTACATGGACAACCTTCTTCCACTGCTACCTATAATTCCTCTAATCCAGACCAGGAACAAGCCTTCAGTGAGGAATCTACTCCGGCAAGTTCAGATGATGAGGAGGAGGCTTGCCTGTCTGGTCTGCCTAAACAGACAGCTCCAGTGAGTCTCACTTGGCCCACACCAAAAAAAACACCCCAGCTGTTATCATACCCCAGCATCTCGATACCTCAAATTCCTATGTACAAAGAAATATCACTCCAATATTGTACCCACAGTCCTGTCTGCTGTTGATCCAACACCGCCACCACCTCCAGTTCAGCCAGGATCAAGTGGGATGGGGCACACTAGGTCAATGACACATGATAGTGGGGGTAGGGTTAATTATAGGGAATCTATGGGCCAGCAAAGTGAGGCCACTGGGTACATTGTCACCCAGGCACCCTGGCAACCATCAACCAAGTCTTGGGATCCCTCAATTAGTACCAAGAAATGATGGGCCCGGTCCTTTTGTTCACTAAAGTAGTGTATTTCTTCTCCCAATTTGTTAAATGTTTTTGTCTCATCCTACATTTTTAAAAGTTAAAACTAAAAAGATTGTTCATAATAAAGAAATGATATGTAGGTAATGCTTTTCACATTGAAAAAAATGACAAAAAATAATCAATCATCAAATAAAAAAGTATTGTTTTATTAAATTGGACTAATTTTTCAAATTCATTAGAACCCATGTGTAATCCAAATACTTAATGCTACATTTTCGTTTACAGTTCCAGCCCTTGCCACCATAAAAAAATGGGATACAATAAAAAAATGATTAAATAGGCAAATTAGTATTGATTTATGCTATCAACTGGAGCCATATCTTCTGCCTCCAAGAGGAATCCCACACCAATAACATCAATAGTAGAAATCTTGTCAGTATTTCATTTTGGGGCAGGATCCAAAGACGTGTAGCAGGAAAGGCTGCCGAAGTAAGGGGGGTTTTGAAGCATAGCAAGGACCAACAAACATCTTTGGAAGGAGAGAAATATCAAGAAAAAGAAGAGATATCTCTTTGGAAACGATATAGCAGAGTGCCATAAAACCATATAAAGGACCAAATAGCGCTGGACTCACTGCTTGTCTCATTATAAGAGTACTGCCATCTAAAAATTAAAGATTTCCTTGTTTCCAAACCCCTCCCCCCCATTTTTAACACTTCAACCAGTTACAAAACGTATAAGTAGCAGGTCCTGAAGAAGATGGTATGAGAAAAGAATAATCACCATCAAAACGCGCGTTGACTAGAGAGTATGGGATACTCCACCCACAACACAGCATTAGAGGGTTACGTTTGTCACCCCTGGGGAGTCATCTGTGTATGTAGGTTGTTGGTGGGGTATGAAATGTGTATGGATGTAGTGTATGTGATATGCAAGTACAGAGTGCAGAGGTGTTGTCTGAGTGTGGGGGTCCGTAAATATTGATTTTTGTATTAATTTGTATTGCGAAGATATTAAGTAGGTGTAGCAAAAATTGACTTCTTGGTGAAGGATTTTCTGTGCTTGTTAGGATTAATTGTATTTCTATTCACATTTTTCTTACTTTTTGTATAGAATGTAATTATAGATGGTGGCACACAACAAATGTAAAAAATGTAATTGATTTTACACACACAAAAAAATAATGTCTTTTGGTATGAACAGATTGTAATTTATAAATTAGAGAAGTGTGGCTCACTGCTTAGAAGCGGCAGACCCTGAAGCACAGGTCGGTCCGGGACCAGGGTTCAATTCCCGACGCGGCAGGGTCTTGGGTCAATGTCCGCGGACTCGATAATTCTCGCTTAGGTGCCTACGCTCACCATGGGTCCCACTCTGCAACTCTGGGCAATAGCTTGCTTAATCTCCACAACGGCCCTAGCAACGCCGGGGATGCCTGGCTTCACCTTGGAGTGGCCTCTCACAGGGAATGCCAGGACGGGTTCCCCAGCGGTATACAGCGCCAGGACGCCACGTAACGAGGTAACAGTGCGCTTTACAAGTATGCATACATTACATTACATAAAGCAATGTTTTTTAGTTGAAAATATAAAGCAACAAAAAATAAAAGAGAACTTTTTCAAAAAGAATTCTTCTGTGTGGCAGAGCAATGGTTTAATGTTCCTTTATGCCCTTAATATGAGCTTATTTTAGCCAGGAATAAAGAAATATAGGTCTAGAGGGATATACTCACATTAATTTGTACTTTCCTTCTTTCCCCCTTTTTCCTGACCTTTAAATTACTCTCTCTAGGGGGGTGCCTCTACTTCCTCCAGTGTTCCATTTTGTGCCCACAGTATCATTCCAATACATTGTTGAAGCATCTGGTCGAATGTCACAACCAACTTTCAGTGGTGTGCTACAAGAATTTCTTTCTTCAATTATGAAACACATCAACAGCTTTCTCCAGTTTCCACAAAAGACATTAAATAATAAGCAAAGGGTTTGAATACCCTGATCTCCTATGCCTCTTGGGGGGGTCTCAGAGGGCCCCGCTAGGGCCATGAAATGATTCTAAAAAGAAATTTCTGCAGATTGTGTGCTTGAGCTGCAGCTCCCATCAAAAAAAGAGAAGGGCGACTTCCTCCCCATGGGTGTACCAGGTCCCAGAGGCATGCGTCCATTAATAATTAAAACAAATGGGGGTGTTTGCGGATGTAACCCAGGGACTGCCACCTCTCCAGGGCTGTTGTTTAAATAATACTGGGGTGGCCCTAAGGCCTTCCTACTGCCCTGGGGACTGCCACCTCCCTGGAGCTAAAATATAACAATTCGGGCCCCCCCCATGTACCGGGGGTCACCACCTCCTTGGGGCGAAAATCTATTTTTATTTAAAAATGGGAGGGGGCCACGTGGACTCCCTCCCGAGCCTTGCTTTGCCTCAGGGACTGCCACCTCCCCAGGGCAGGCTCTACTATGTCCTGGGGTTCCCATTCCCTAGACATGGCTGTTTGCTGTGGCTCAGTGAGAGAATTAATTCTCCCGCCATGCCACAGCAAATGCTCCACTTCCAGCAATGCTCTTTCTTGCTGGAAGCAAGGGAGTTTTAAGTTTAGCAGCTCACTATGTCTGAAAGCAATGCTGGCTCCTACAGGGGGAGGGAGCCAGGAGGGACTGTGGGCAGGTGTTGATGATCCCCCTGTCATCCCCAACAGACATGACTTGGTGCCCTGGGTGGGACCAGGACATCCATAATGGAGGCCAGGGGATGGGGTCCCTGGGGCTGAATTTGGCCCATGAAGGGGTGACACACGGCCTCCCTTCCCTATTACAAATAGGCCAGGCCCCAGAGGATAAGGTCCCCAGGGCCAGAATCTACCCAGGGAGAAGGCCTCTCTGCAAATGCACCTCCTGGTGCACTATCGATTGGTGGAGAAGTCCACTTGGATGTTGAGGGTCCTTGGGGACCTGGAACCCCTCCTGCTAACTCCAGTAAGTCCTGCACAGCAGAATTGCTGAGAGGTCTTCTGAGGCATGCCCCCTTTGTTCACCACCCTGCTAATGCATCTCCTGGTGCACTACTAGTTACAGGATGAATTCCTCTTGGATGCTGAGGGTCACAGGGGGCCAAGAACCCCTTCTGTTATGTCCAGGAAGTCCGACACAGTGGTATTGCTGAGAACTGTTTAGAGGCCCCACACCCTTTCTACACCACTCTGCAAATTCACCTCCTGGTGCTCTATTAGTAGGGGATGAAGCCCTCTTGGATACTGTAGGTCCTTGGGGGCCAATAATCCCTCATGTTAAATCTAGTTTATCCCACCCAGGGGGGTTGCTGAGAGCTGATTGGAGGCCCTGCCCTCTTTCTCCACCACTCTGCAAACATGACAACTACTTACAAAACCTTAGAAATTCAACTATAAACCAAAGCTTACATGGACATTTTAGTTAGAAAATAGACCTTAAAACGCCCTTAGAACTTCACTTAAAAAGACAAAAGGTTACAGGGATGTTATTGTTAGGGTTAGATTTCACTCAACCATACACCCACCCATACAGCTGCTTAACTACAGATTTATTCACCTATACAGCCACTCACATACCCATCCATACTTTGTCCTAATCGCTTAACCCCGGTGCAAATTCCACCGCGGTGCAGCAGCTTTAAAGAGTGGGCGGGCCGTGTCTGCCAACGGACATGCGCAGCACTACCGAGGTGGTGCTTGCAATGGCCGTTGGCCAACTTGCGCATCGAAAGGGTTAAAACAATCACTCATACACCTATGCAAGCACTCATACACTCACTCACACATCCACACAACGACCTACAAATCAATTCACAAATCCACCATACAAGCACTCCCATTTCTGCTCACTCACCCATACAGTCATTCACACAGACACTCACTCTCCAATACAACCACTCACACAGCAACTCACTTAACCACACCCTCACTCAAACAGCCACTCCCTCACCGATACAGCTACTTACACACCCAGTCGCTCACTCATACACTCATTCAGACACCAACTCATTCACCCATAGAGTCACACACACAGCCACTCACTCACCCATACAGCCATTGATACAACCACTTATTCATCAACATAGTTACACACATAAATACTCACTCACCCACACACTACCCAGATACCTATTTATTCACCCATAAAACCATTCATATACCTATCCACACCTCCATACAGCCACTGACACACCCACAACTCCAGCTATTTCACCTAATCCAGCAGGTTCATGACACTGCCCACTTAGGAGGCCACTGTCTAGATCTTGTCCATTCCAACTTTAATATAACATTAGAAACCCCACGCCCAGTCACTTGGTCTGACCATTTTTTGATTTGTTTCTCATGGGATGTTGACAGCGCCCGTATACGAGGAAAGAAGTATCATGGCCCCCTCCCGCCGAAAATTAGTATCCCTGCCTTAGCAGATGCACTGGCTCATACTCACCCTGCCGAGGCCCATAATATAGAGGAAGCAGTTGTGAACTTCTCAACCTGGATAAGCTCCACTATAAACACTTTACATCATCCATCAGGGAATAGGCATTCTATAGCCTCTCCATCCTCTCCCTGGTATACGGAACATTTAAAAACTTTGGCTTGGTTGTAAGGAGCGGGAACGGGCCTGGCGGCGGGAATACTGCCCCGCAGCCAAGGCGGAACTCCGAGCAGCGCAAAAAGAGTACTATGCCGCCATTAAGTCTGCCAAAGGTGACCACTTTGCGGCTAGAATTAGCAAGGCCAAAAACAATAATAGAGAAATCTTCGCTATTGTGTGGAGTTTTACGTCCCCAGCGGCATAAACCTCGTCGGCCCCTACATCTGCCGGATGGTGCGAGAAGTTGTCCACTTTCTTTATAAATAAAATTCCAAAGATTCAAGCCAGCCTTAAGCTTCCCGCTCTGGTCTACCCCCCTCCCATTCCGGTTGACCAGGACCATAATGAACCATTCCAGCTCCATACCACTTTTAATATTGCGGAGCCGATGGACGTGATGTCCACGTTTAACATTGTCGAGGTGAAGGATGTGATGTCCATTTTAAAAGCACTTAAGTCCGGTTCCCCTGCGGACCCTTGTCCTGCCAGAGTTTTAAGCGGAGTGGCGGAAGTAATTGCTCCTATGGTGATAGTCTTGGTTAACGATTCTCTACAATCAGGCGTGATGCCTCACCAATGGAAACACGCAAAGCTCCTCCCTCTGATTAAAAAACCCTTGGCAGATCCTCTGATTCACTCCAATTACCGGCCCATCTCCCTGCTCCCAGCATTAGCTAAGGTCTGTGAGAAGGCTGCTTTCAGACAGCTGGAGAAGTTCGTGGAGTCCTCCGGGGCGCTTCACCCTGCCCAATCTGGCTTCCGAACTTCTTTTAGCACTGAGACTGCGCTCGTGGAGGTCACCAAGGCCATTAGAGAATGTCTGGACGGGGGCGGCAGGGCGGCTCTGATTTTATTGGACCTCTCTGCCGCGTTTGACACGGTACCCCATTCCCAGCTCCTCTCTAGGCTGTCGGATGTTGGCATCACGGGCGCGGCCTTAAGCTGGGTAAAATCTTTTCTCAGAGACCGCTTCCAACAAATATGGATGCCCCCCTTCCACTCATCTAATAATAAGGTGAAAACAGGAGTCCCCCAGGGGTCCACCTTGAGCCCCCTGCTTTTTAATGTCTATATGACCCCTCTCATCTGCCTGGCGGAGAGTTTGGGTGCCAAAATAATGGCCTACGCCGATGACACCCAACTACTCTTCTAATGGGACAATGGTGACCTTCATACGGAGGGTGTCCAGCAATGCCTGTCCTTGGTATTTGCATGGCTTGCCTGGGCCAGCCTCAAGTGTAATGAGGACAAGTCTGAAATACTCCTGTACGGCCAATTCCCGGTGGCCTTTAAAGAATCACTCTGGCCCAAAGGATCACCATGCCCCAAGGGTGACTGTGGGATTGCAAAAAACCTGGGGATTTGGTTCGGAGCTCATCTGTGCTTTCGCGAACAAATCACGAGGCTGGCAGGTACATGTTTTGGCACCCTAACCACCCTCAGGAAGTTTTTCCCTCTCCTCCCCCAAGTTGCAAAAGAAGCAGTAGCCAGGGCACTTATACTCTCACGCCTGGACTACTCTAATGCCCTTTATATCGGTGCCCCAGACTTTCTGATTCGCAAATTGCAAGTGGTCCAGAACGCGACAGTGAGGCTCCTCTTTGATATCCCCAGGAGGCTAAGCGTGCGCAAGTAGCTCTGCGAGTTCCACTGGCTTCCTGTCGCCCAAAGAGTGCGCTTCAAGGCCCTGGTACTGGCCCACAAAGCTTTACATGGCCCGTGCCCATCCTACTTAAGGGCCAGATTTGCGTTCTACCAGCCAACACGTCAGTTGCGATCGGCCACCCTCAAACATGTGGTGATTCCTAGGTTCAAGAGGGTTCGTCTAGGTGGCCAATCTCTGGCAGTTAGAGCTGCCTCCTTGTGGAACAACTTACCGGACGCTCTGAGGCACACGCCGAACCTGACTAGTTTCAAAAAACTTCTCAAAACTCATCTATTTCAACAAGCGATCTAGCTCCACTGTTCTCAGCTGACACTATGTCTCTCTTCCGTGCCAAGACAGTCTTGACTAACAGTGCGTGTTACAAATCAATATATAACATAACATAACATAACAAAAAACAACACACACACTCATTCACACAGTCATACAACCACTCAGATATCCAAACACTCATACAACGACTGACACAACCACTTTGACACCTACAGACCAAATCTGAAATCCACTCACTCACCGATACAGTCACTCATGCCTGCACTCACACACCCATACAGCCACTCACACACCCAGTCACACACTGATAGAGATAATCACATATCCACTCAGATTACACCAGTTGGAGATAGTATCACTCATCATTAGTTCAAATAGTACACTAATATAACTTTTGTAGTAGGTTAGTATATATGTTTAACACCCATAAACTCTTAAAAATAAACTCACATGATGATGTCATCAGTGGTGTTATCTGAGATGTCATTAGTGATATCATCAGTGATGTTACTAGCCCTATCATGAGTGATGTAATGTGTGAGGTCATAAGCAGTGCATTGTGGGAGTCTAAGTTGTAGTTAGCTCAGGTAACTATAACTGATCGATTTGAATGGTTTAGTACGAATGAAATCTGAGCCTAACTTTAACGTTCTTGTAACATTTGTTTTTTTCAGTAAATATGTATATATTGTGCGGTCACCAGTAGGTAGTTATAGCTAGGACAATGTTTCCATAGGAAAATAATTTTTTGACTTGCCTATAACTTTGGTGTAGTTTGACAAATCCTCACAATTTCTGGGGAAAAAAGTGCACCGGTGATTTGTGTTGCACATTGAAAGTTTGGAGGTGATCCGTCAAGCGGGGGCCGAGAAAAAGGAGGGTAAAAAAAATTGCATTTGCCATGTTAACTTCCATAGGACCTGTCAACGTGACTGCAGTCCGAACTGCTCAATGGAATCACACTAAATTTGGAAGAAATGTAAATTTAGTTACGCAGATTGTGCTTTTTGTTATTTGATGTAAATCCGTTCAGTCGTTTTTTTAAAACATTTCGGTACATATAGGTTAACTTGTTTAATTCAAGCCAGAAAATCTTGTATTTGCAATGAAGAATATTTGTACCTGAAGCGTTCCGAACCCTTCTGGTCCTTGTTCACAATTTGAAGTATGGCTTTTTAATAACCCTCCTAGAGTACCTTAAATTGCATGCCAATTTTCAGTATTGTCCTCCAATGGACCTCTTAAGAACTTCAAATGTATGCTATGATTTGTGGTACTGCTTCATAAATTATTTCCCTTCAGTGGGTGTGCATTGACATACTTTATATTTTATTATTTTAACAATGTCAATAGCCCTCTGGCGGGCATTTCAATGTCAAATGCAAGATTTAAATCAATTTTCTCTGCCAAACCTACCGTTCAGCTGCTTAGTTACAACCAGTTCAAAACCAAAGTGGACCCACATCATAATTGCTGTTACACAAGGAATGCATCTCTGTTTTCATTGGGTGTTTTGGGGACAATCACACACACATATATATATATATATATTTATATGTGTGTGTATGTATACATGTATATACATGTGTGTATATATATGTATACATATAGATAGATAGATAGATAGATAGATAGATAGATAGATAGATATTAAAAGGTACATGGTCCAACTCTACAAAAGACGCTGACTCAGAGATGCATGAAAGAATCAACTTTACTTCCAAGACATGTTTCGGACGTCATAGTGGCAATGGTCGCATGTAGGTGTTAGAACAATCATAGTGCTCACATCTCCCAATAGTGAAAGCAAACATTGGACTGTGCCCTGGACATAGAAAACATACACAACGTGAAAAACAAAAACACAATTGCACTATATTGTTGAATATGTAGGGTAAGTATGCATGCAAATGCAAACAAATATACGCTGTTCATGTAAGTTCATTGCATTCACCAAGAGTTGTATAACAAATGCCATACTTGCGTGGTATCTTGTTTTTACTCTCAACAGTTTATTAGATATGCCACTCTCACCTAACTCGGATTCCCAGCATTCACTGGCCCAAGGTCTAGGTGGCACACATGCTAGTCCCCTGGTCCCTCATGATGCGATATCCCGATGGAACTCCACTGTGAGTTATTTTGTGCTTACAAAGCTCTGATTTCCAGACAATCTTCCACCTACTATGGTTGTTTTGCATATTTTGGTCATACCGGCTCCAACGCATTATAGTAATGTAAACACAAGACTGCACAAGTACTCCATCTGTATTTTTCTAGGTAAAACTACTGTGTGTGGTATTTGTTCTCCAACTCTTCCTCCCCCTGTAGCTCATCATGTGTCTGAATGTTAAGTTCAATTAATTACTTTTGATTTCGTTCGAAAATTCTGTGGCTGACTCCATCAACCCTGTCCATATGATAAACAGATTGTCGATGTATCTCAGCTGCAGACCGACGTTGTCATGTGTCCTGCTAGTGTGGTATCCTCTCCTAGTAGCTGTTCCCACCTGCCTTTGAACAGGTTTGCTAGACTTGGGGCAAAACATGTCCCCATGGCAGTCCAGAGGATCTGGCAGTACAGGGTACCATTGAATATGAAGATGTTGTTTTTGAGACAGTGAAGTATCATGTCTAATATCATGCTGATGTGAGGACAATATTTTATGGGTCTTGCTTTAAGCAAGTGTTCACACACTTCAATGCTTTGGTCATGGTCAAGGACCGTATACAATGACCCCACATCAAGGGACATTGAGAGATATACCTGTCCCCAAACTAGGCCATAGATCTTCCCTAGGAAGTCTTTTGTGTCCCTGACATATGGGGGAAGTGTTTTGTTAATCAAAAGGGTCCACCTCACGTAGGGTGAGTGTATATCCAGATGTCAGTGGAATACACCTTGTTTGTTAAAATACCCCTCACACACCAAAAGGGCCCTTGGTGTCATGCTTCATCATCGGGGTCTTCCCGTCCCGCTGCGGGACGGGGCAGTGCTGCGACAAGCGACTACGCTGGAGCACCTTTAGATGGGGGTGCTATGTGTATGGAGTGAGTGTCAGTGGGGTCAGGAGTGATAAAGAGAGTGAAGTTAAAAAATACCTGGCCTAGTGGTAAGAAAAAATATTTAATAAACACTGGCTGGTATTATTAAAAATAGTGAAGCGGAGAGAACGAGCAGGTTAATGGGCTCTCTCTCCTGTGTGGGTCAACATGTTTCGAGGCATGAAGCCTCTTCGTCAGGACCTAGGGGAAGATCCCCCTGTCACTCACTAGTGTTACTCCACAAAAAGTAGTAAAAAAGTGTATGTACAAAGAATGGGTGAAGAAAATAATCTATCAATGTGTGTAGCTATACATTTTATAATTACATAATTCGTACTACTGTCAAACTAATGTTGTAGTATGCCTGCAAGACAAGATAAGGAGATTATAATTGCGCGGATCCCAAATGCGCTTAGCTCTTAGTCACCTGTGAGGGAAGAAGAGACATACAGACATATATACCGACTGAGGTACTGGGATCTTTCGTGAGAAGGAAAACACATTTAGGGATTGCATTCACTCACACACGGTAATCGGACACATATGAGGTGGTTTTTGCCAGGAGGGTAGTTGGTACCGAATACATACTTATCAGGAAGAGGAATCAATGCCTCATGAGCCGGTTCTAGACAGAAGGGTAATATGGGGTCCCAACTACAGAAGGAGAGATAAAAAGTAGAGAATACACACAATGTTGTCTTGTTCAGTTCTTTTGGTCTCCGTGTATCAGAGAGAAAGGGTCTAAATGAGAATACACACAATGTTGTCTTATACTGTTCTTTTGGTCTCCATGTATCAGAGAACAAGGGTCTAAATGAGGCTAAGAGACTGTCCCATTCGATCGGCTATGCTGTACTTACTCAGCCCCCAGCACGGTGGTGCTTCCTCCTTCGTCCGCGGCTTCCGTGGATGTGGAGGAAGCAAGATAGACAGGTTTTTATATGCTGGTGTAATTGGTTAATTGTTTAGTTAACGAGGTAGGTGTGCCGATACAGATGGAGCCATAGGTCTAGTAACTGCGGCGGCCATCGTTGAAAGGTGAATTTTCGTAGAGAGCTGTTGTTGATGCTACGTTAGACTCGGCAATAAATGATGACTACAAGTGCCAGAGTTTAAACTTGTCTGAGTCTATGCGTAAAGTATATAACTGAAGTGTGCTTTCTTCGGCCTGCGCGCATGCGCAGTTACATACTTCTCATGATATGCAGAGAGGTCCAATCAGCACGCGTGCGTGTAGTAGAGCTGTGCGCTATCTGCGGCCAAGGCGCCTGCACAGAGGTCCCGTCAACACGCGTGCGTGTAGTCGAGCCATTCGCTATCTCAGGCCTGCGCGCATGCGCAGTTACATACTCATCGTAATCTGCAGAGAGGTTCAGTCAGCACGTGTGCATTTAGTATAGCCATGCCGGAAGACAGTTAATACATAAGAGGCTGTTTGTAATGGTGAAACAAGCAAGGGCTCCTGGACCAATTGCATATACATAGTGCACTGGTTGGAGCATGCTCATATCAGTTGTGATTTTGATGAGATTGCAAATACGGGAAGCCCTCATTACTCTTCTTGCATAGGTTATTTGTTCTACCCCTCTCTAGGCGCTGAGTTGGGACCAGGGAATATTGTCGTTCAGGCCAGTGTGGTGTGTCCCCAGACGGTAGACCCAGCGTTGTTCTTTAGATAGGAGGTTTTTGTCATTAGGGAAGGCCTCAATGACTGTCCATTTTAAGTCATGGACACTGTGTCCCATGGTAGCAAAGTGTGCAGCCATTTTTGTTGTTATCCTATTGCAGCGTACATTGCTGCGGTGTTCCCCCATTCGAATCTTGACGGGTCGATTGGTCATGCCAACATATTCCTTGTTACAGGGACAGGTGATCAGATACACCACATTGCGGCTATTACAATTAGTAAAAGCATGCTGCTCCCATGTAGATTGGTTGGAGAAGGTGATGTTTTGGCTTTTCTGTGTGTATTGGCAGGATACACAGGAGCCACACGGATGATGTCCCCTGACCGCAGTAAGTCTTCGGGGTTCATTGCTTCCTGTTTTCCTAGGTCTAGTGTGGACCAACAGGTCTTTCAAATTATTTCCCCTTCTATGTGAAAACATAGGTTTAGGAAAATTCAGTTTCCCACAGGTTAGCAGTCTCCAGTGTTTGTTCACAATCTTTGTGATACGGTTGGAATTAGTATTGAAAGTTGTTACGCAAATCGGGCGTAGATCTGGTTCTCTCACCTCAGTGTCTTCCAATAAAGCCTCCCTGTTGTTGTTACGGGCTCGTTTGAGACCTTTACGAACAATGGTTTTGGGGTATTTTCTGTTCAGAAGTTTACACTCTAATTCAGCCGCTTGTGTTTTGAAATCACTAATGTTGCTACAATTACGCCGCAGGCGGAGGAATTGTCCATATGGAAGATTCTCACGCAGGTGTCGCGGGTGGAAGCTACTGTAAAGGAGCAGACTGTTCTTAGCTGTTGGTTTAAAATGAGTGCATGTTTCAAGTCTACCGTCTTTATGGTAGATGTTCAAATCAAGAAAAACTAGATTTTCATTGGAAGCCGTGTGAGTAAATTTGAGGAACTGGTCCTGTTGGTTCAACCAATTCATGAACTGGGCGACAGAGTCAAGGTCACCTCTCCAGATGACTAATATGTCATCAATGTATCTTTTCCATGTAAGTACATGGTGCCTGAAGGGATTGAGGTGATTAAGAATTTTTGTAAATTCCAGGTGATGCACGTACAGACCCGCCAGGCTGGGGGCACAAGTGCTTCCCATGCTTGTTCCGTGTCTCTGTAGGTAGTACGTGTCTTCGTACTGGAAAACGTTTTTCTTTAGAGATAGGGAAATGCATTCAAGGACCACCTGTCTTGGAGTATAGTAATCCCAAGGTGTGGAGAACAGTACCTCCTCTATTATTTCCAAAGTCTCTCTGTGTGGAAGACTCGTGTAGAGGCTTTCTACGTCGAGGCCCAAAAGAAGATCATGTTCTGGGTCAAAGGAAATCTCGTTGATCACTTGAAGGACTGCCTTGGTGTCCCTAAGGTAGGTATCAATTGTTTGCACAATGGGTCTAAGAAATGCGTCAGCAAATTTAGACAACGGTTCCAAGATTGAATTGATACCGGACACTATAGGGCGCCCGGGTGGATAGGGGGCGTCCTTATGAATCTTTGGTATAGTGTAAAAATAGGGTACTTTAGGATTGTCTTGGATCAGAAATTCACTCTCTTTCCTGGTGAGCCGATCATGAGCTCTGGCTTCCTCGATCATTACCAGGATACAGATCCTCACCTCTTCAGTCGGATCTTCTCTTAACACTTGGTAGTTGCGTTCATCGTTCAGCAGTTTTCTACATTCCCTGTCATAGTTACTGTAGGCCTGTATAACTGTGGCCCCACCCTTGTCGGCTGGTTTAATCACGATATCCTGATTGTTTGCAAGTTCGTGAAGTGCAGCCTGTTCCAGTCTGGAAGTGTTTTGAAAGGTGGATTTATCACTAGTGGGCAACTTCTCTATGTCTTCCATCACAGCTATCTCGAAGGTCAAGAGTTCAACGGGTATGGTGGAGTCTAACGGGGTGAAAGTTGACTTTTTCTTTAGCCCCGTGTCTGACTGGTCAGTTCTCTCATTGGTACAGTCCTGAAAAAAGGCTCTAAGTTTAAGTTTCCGCATGAACTCTTTTACCTCCTGACAGATTTTAAATTTGTCCATTTTATTCGTGGGGACAAAACCTAGCCCTTTGGACAAAACGTTCTCTTGGGCCTCCGTTAGCTGGTGGTCTGACAGGTTCACTATTAGGTTCCCCGGCTGGTGGAGGCTGTTTGGCTCCGGGTTGACACACCCGGTGCGGTCTCTGGTGGTTGGTTCCAATGAACCTGCGTGCCTCTTCGATTTCTTCCCCTTCGGGGGCCTCGGCGCTGGCCTAAAAAAGGCGGTGGCCCATAGTAATTGAATGGGGGAGCTTGTTGGTCCCAAGGCTGAAATTGATTACCCATAAAGGGTGGTACCGGTTGATATTGCATGTACCCTGGAGGTACCTGGTATGGTGCCCAGCCTCTTCCGCTTTTTGGGAATTGTCCCCTAAAGGAAGGTTTCCCTCTAGTTGCACCTTGATTGCTATTTCTGCTGGAGTTAGAGCTATTCGAGCTAGTGTCAGAGAAGTTAGTGTCCTGATCGTAAACAAATTCACTCAGAATGGAAACAACATATCTAGACATATTCTCAAGGGCGCTGCCTCTTGATGACACAATGGGTCGGCCAGGGGAGTTTCTGTGCTTTTATGTACTTTGGGTAATAAATATAGGTAAGCCAGCTTGGGATATTTTTTTCCTGAGGAAACAGCATTCATCCCAGTCAAACAGCCCGTGGTCCCACCAGTCTACCAGCTTATTCCATGTTCTTGATGATGCTGTTGGCATAGACAGATTTATTAATGGTATTAAAGAAAGTGGTGATTTGGTGACATTAAGCTGCCTCAGTGCATCCTGCACATACATGTCCTTGTCCAACAGGACTATATTGCCACCCTTGTCTGAGGGATAGATAATAATATTGTCATTGGCCAATACTTTAATCAGTTCTAGATTTTCTATGGTTAGGTTATGTTGCTGTCAAAGGAGGGACGTGATCTACATTTTTTCAGTACACCAGTGATCATATCGTGAAAGGTATCTATGTTGTCATGTGGTGTCATGGGTGTAAAAGTGGAAGGTGGCTTAAAATCACTAATATATGCACAATCATGAATTATACCCATTTCATCTAGGCAGTCTTCAATATCACCGTCTTTAGTTTCACCTGTTTCAAAACCATGAAGTGTTACTAAGGTGTCCACAACGCTCAAGGTTAAACGTTCTGTTTGCGTCCACCGCAAGCAGTTATTATTTTAGACTACACTTGCTCTGCTTTTAATCCTGGCACCATGAATCAATAAAATTTCTGTCACTCCCTGTAGCTAGTTTTAGCATCACTTCTCTCACATTATAACCGATTTCTGTTTTGCACTGCACCCATTACCTAACCAGTCTAGTATCTTCTCATCTAATGGATTTAGTATATCCTAAACAGCATAGGAATAAAAACATCCCAGAGCTCCTTCCTCTCTGTAACAGGGTTTTAGCCCTTGGTCACGCTAGGGGTTCACGTCAAGAGGAGAATCCCAGTTGATGAAGCATGCCACCTTGGTGGGTGATGGATTATGTCCTTATTAAAGGTCTTCTTCAGAAGTATCCTGAGATCATTTTTGTTGTCTCTTTTTCTGTCAATAGTTGTATTCCCAGACCCAAGTATTTCTTGTGTTGATATGTTACTGTTAAGGATTCTATTCTCGTAGGTCTTTAAAATTCCCTAGGAACCCCCTTTACCTTTTTGAATTCATTATTCTTGAGCAGCCTTGGCTGTGTGTCCATTGTGTATGCCCTTGAATCTAAGGTTGCTATTATCTTAGCTCTGGCAGAATTGTTAACACGAGTATCAGCACCAAGTTAGCATTTTTTCACTGTGACCAACATGATTGAGAGAACAGGTCTAGCCTTTGATGACGCCACAGTTCAGGCCATCCTGACAACACCAAGTGTTATTGACACATTCCAAGGTGCGGCCTCTGCGCAAGGGGATGATTGGGGGAAGCGCCTCATTCTCAAAAGGTCACATTCACGCACCCAGATACATGGCGCAATCATGACTGAATATTTGCGTGGTAATTGCGCCCGACAGGGTTGATAGCAACTAATTCAACCAGACTTCTGCTTGATGAGAAAACTTTTATGAAAGACTGGTCCTTCATTGCCTGGCATTGTACAAAAGACTGGCTGATTTTAATAACGGCTAAACGTATCGCCGATAACATCCTGGTTGAAATCCAGGCCCTTGAGGCACACATAAAATCGATCATTTCAGTGAACCTATACAAAAACAGTCTGAGGTAACCAACAAAACCAATAAGAAGTACAAGGACTCAATTCTCATGGCCAAAATTTCCAAATTTAGGAAGGATTTAGCATACTTTTAATTTGAGAATGTTTATTCGTACACTAGTGATAACTATTCTCCACTGGAATTTGGCCCCCGAAGGAAAGAGATATGGTTCTAATTATTCGATCTCAGGGAGTGATGATTGGTCAAGTGACTCTGATTTGGCTACTAATGCTGGCCCACAATGCAGAGGGAGAGGGCGCAACAACAGGACAAACTGGAGAAGCGGTCCAGCAGGCCCCCACAAAGCACAGTGGTGGCCACCGACACCTTGGAGCTACCCCAATCCCCCTTTCCAGACCCCTATGGTATCATACCAGCCTTAGCATCATTTCATTGCCAATCAGCCTTTTTAGGGCCTGACCTGAGACACCAGAGAGGCCGAAGAAGAAATCAACAAGCCCAAGTACACTGGAGTACTCCGCCCTCCCTGAGGTGGACACCGAGCATGAAGAAACTGGCTCCACAGCTAGGGAGCAGCAACAATACAATCTAGTGTTGAACTTGAGCGACTGAGCGAAACCCTCAGAAGAACTAGCAGCACTCAACAGAGGACTGGGTTATGTCCCTACCTACAATGGGGATCCCTTTCAAATCCAACAAGAATTGGTGCAGTACTTCCGTAAAATACGGTTGCATTTTTTCTTTAAGGACAAATCCAGTGACACCAAGGAGGAAGGACCTGCCAAAATGGGCCTAAGGGATCACTCTACCTTCAACCCACAACCTCACTTGGTTCCAGCACAGGTACTTACCTTACAGAAAGCGGGTCTGGCAGAAGTCACCATGTTAGGTAACACCAACAGCAGACATTTTCAAAACCTTCCAAAGAGGAAACAGAAAGTTCTACATAATCTGGCGAATGACAAGACGATTACAATCAAGCCGGTATACAAGGGTGGTCCAACCGTCATTATGAGTACTACGTCTTATTGCACTGAATGTCTGCACCAACTTGACAACAGATAATTCTACCGACCCCTCACAATGGACCCAACCAAAAGACTGACTATGGAAATAACAAAACTGATCGAAGAGGCAAAAGATATAGGACCCGATTAACAGAACTAATTTAAGACAAAATCCTAAACTTACTACCATTTACTCATTTTCATATTCACAGGAGGCACTTACTAGTGCCTTCTGTGAATACCAAAATGAGTAAGTGCCTTCTGTAAATACCAAAATGAGTAAGTGCCTTCTATGAATACCAAAATGGTAGTAAGTTTAGGATTTTGTCTTAAGTTAGTTCTGTGAATCAGGCCCAATAGGTGGATCACACCTAAAGAGACAGCATTTCTTAAAACTTCTTACCCAGTCAGTCCCTATTTTTATGTATTACCACCTGGGAGACCCATAATCTACTACTTCCTTCATCCCATTGTGAGAGATATGCTGACTTATCTCCAGCACACCAAAGACATCTTAAGATTTCTAACAGACACCTCGTTTGATGCCACCCGGGACTACCTTGTCTCTTTTGATGTCGAGTCACTTTATACCTGCATCCCCCAAGATGAGACCTTGGCCGCATAGAGAATATTACTTGACAACAGTAACCTGGACTCCATCTCCCCGGTGAATTTTATCATTAAGTGCGCCCGAATAACCATGAAGAACTTCTTTCGCTACAAGGACACCCTCTATCTATAGACATCAGGCACTTCCATGGGCAGCGTTTTCGCGCCCAGCCTAACAAATTTGTACGTTCATCTTTTTGAACAGGAACATGTCTTGGCAGAGAGCCATCCACATAGGAGTCACATTCAACTGTGGAAGCGTTACATTGATGACGTGTGCATCATCTGGCGCTGAGAACCGGACACTATATGTGACTTTCACCAATGGCTTAATATAAGGATTGAATTCCTCAAATTCACATTTGAATTTAGCAATACAAGGCTGCCCTTTCTGGACATACGCATCTTTTCCATAGGTGAAGGGCTCAGGACAGAGCTGTACAGGAACCCCATGGCTCATTATTCCCTCTTGTCCTACAACAGTTACCATCCAAAATCATTACAGGTTAATCTGCCTTATGGGCAGTTTTTTCGCATTAGAAGGAACTGCTCCTCCAAAGAGAAATTTAATGAACACTCAAAGAGCTTGTCTACCCAACTAAAGGAAAGACAATACCCAGCCAAGTTGGTTCGGCGTTCTTTGAAATGAGCATCAAATAGCAATCGAAAAGCTTTACTTGATTTAGGCCCAGCAAAAGAAGAATCCACCAAAATTACCTGTGTGCACACTTTTTGCGCTCCCTCCAATCGCATCCAGAGGAGTATCAAGAAGAACTGGAATATTCTCAGTATTGGCAACACTCCTATCCCAGAACCACTGTTTGTCTTCAAAAGAATTACTAACCTCAAAGACAAATTGGTCCATACTAGATCAAGAACCAAGAAGTCGTCCACTCAGGACACACTATGGGGATTGCCTGCAGTAGAGGGCCACTTTCCATGTGGCGCGTGTGCTATGTGCCCACAGATAAAACACACCACCACTGTTGACATAGGCACGGATAGACCATGGATAATATTCCGACCTACCAACTGCAACAGTGAGAGGCTGATCTATCATGTGACGTGCCCGTGTGGTCTAAAATATGAGGGCATGACCACACACAAGATAAAAATAAGAATCATGGAGCACAAGAGCACCATCCAGTGCAAATAAAAAGCAACAAAGCTCACCAATCACTTTCTTGACAGAAACCACACAGCAGAAGAACTGTCCTGGACAGTATTGGAACAACCCTACAGTCCCACTCATATATCTGACATAGCCAGGTATCTATTCATCAATGAGCAAAGATGGGTGCACAAACTACATAGTGACATCAGAGTGCTAAATGACGATAATCCCTGGACTGCACTGTAATCTGTTGTAATGCCTGTAAAGTGCAATCAGTGGCAGTCTTGTTCCATCTGAAATAATTATAAGAACACACATCACCTATTACAATTTACAATTTACCACACATATTTGGTGGGTTATCATGTGAGCATAGTTATGTGACCCTCTCTGACTGTTAAGACAGAGGGTTTCCCTTCTTGCATTGACATGACCTTTGAGAAGTGCAACACCATGTTACATTTCGCATCCATGATCTATTACCAGCAATATCATCCTATTCCTTGATAACAGGCAAACGTCATATCTGGCAAACCCACTATTTCGATGGAGTAACTCCCAGAATCAATAGAGATTCACGAGGAGATTTATTTACTAGATTAATACACCAATCTTATCACTATGTTTCTCTACATTAATGATACTTTTTACTTTACTTTTGATAACTTTATTTCGGTCACAACCGACCATAAAAGTACAGGATAAAATACATATAACACTATATTACAAGAGATAAATAACATAAAAACAGATCAAGGACAAACACAATCATATATATATACACCTATATTACACAAGTAAAACCATCACATGTTAAAATCGAATTAAACCATGGAAAATAGTTATCAGAAGTATACTTTGGATTTCATAAAAGTACATAAATTCGAAACTTAATTCATGAAAAATGTCTGCGTTTTTGCCACATCCCGTTTAAAAAGCGAGAGACGGCATAAACGATAGGTGGGTGCGTATCATATTTTAATGCTCTAAAGGCCTTATAACATTCTCTGAAGCCAAGGTTCCTACAGATAGGTTTCACCCAGCGTTTACGTGCAGCCTGATAATGGGGACAAAAGAAGAGAACGTGGATCTCATTTTCAAGATGGTATTTGCACGCTGGGTACTCAGTGTTTTTACTTAAGTCCCATTTACTGGTAAATGACATAAGCGGCAGACTGCCCATCCTAAATTGCATATACAACTTCATTGCCGTTGCTGGATAGATCACGTCAAGGAAGTCCTCCTTTTTGTAATCCTCTTTTATTAGGAGGAACTGGGTTGTCAGTCTACCGGCTGTAGATCTCACGTGCAGAGTTAGTAGATTGTGGTCCCTGTAGCTTTGTACCAGATCGGCCATAGATAATATCGGGCACGATACTTCTGGTGTTCCCCAAAGCTCGGGTAGACCAATCCTACTACTGAGTTCCTTGATGTGATTTAACCACGGGATTTTCTTATTTCTGATTTCATCCCACACATCCCTGAGCTCATTTCGATATGGAGCCAGTTCAGGTACTGACCATAGTCTTCTCCAGTAAGTAAGTGGCCTTAAGGCCACTTCCTCCTCAATGGGGAGTAGCCCTAGGTCCAACCGAAGAGGTACTAGCGGGGTGCTAGCTGGCAATCCCAGCAAGTTCCTCATAAATGAGTGCTCTACCCTTGAAAGACTCCAGGGCTTATGGTGCCCCAACAGCTTCGCCCGGTACATGGAAGCTGCTCTAGCATGTATTTTATATATTTCTATAACAGCAGCCTTATAAACCGATACTCTGAGCATTTTCGATATCCCGCCCACCATCTGAGTCAGCTTTAAAGCTGCCTTAGCTACTTGGGCGTTCCATATCAGATGTTCTTCAAGGGTAATGCCCAGATATTCAAAGGTCTTTACTCTCTCCAGAGGTACACCTTTCAGTACTGGGTTTGGTCGGGTCTGCCTTGGAGGGTTGAAAATCATAAATTTAGTTTTTGATAAATTTATCTCCAGGCCTCTTAATGCGCAGAAATCGGCGAAGCCATCCAAGATGCGTTGGATACCCGTTGATGTCTTGGACAACAATAAAGTGTGGTCCGCGAACATCAATGCGGGTACCCGTCCTGAGGCTAATCTCGGGGCATCAATGTCCCTTATACCTAATAGATGATCTATAAGCCCATTTATGAATAAAATAAAAAGGGTAGGGGCAAGGACACACCCCTGGCGCACCCCCTTTTTAACCGGGAAGCGGGCTGTCAGCTCTCCGTGTTTCCCGCATCTCACTTGGGCAAAGGTTTCTGTATGAAGCGTAAATAGCACATCCAGGAGGTAGGTTGGGATGCCGAGGTCCAAGAGAACACTCCACAGTTTTTCCCTAAGGACCAGATCATAAGCAGACCTCAGGTCCACAAAAATGAGGCAGAGGCTGCCACCCTCCACACTCACTGTTTTCCAATACAGGACATGAAGTCTGAATGTCTGGTCAATGGTTGACGTACACGACCTAAAGCCTGCCTGAAGAGTGCTCAAGATCTCATTTTCCTCGACCCAAGCCTGGACTCTTTCCAACATTATATGTCCCATCAACTTCTGGGTGATGTCTATCAGGCTGATAGGCCTGTAGTTGGTAGGTATCAGGGGACAGCCTTTTTTGTGGATGGGAACTATTTCTGCGCCACGCCAGGTATCTGGCGGGTCCAATCCCAATAAAATGGAATTGAACAAGACACAGAGATAGGGAGCCCATATTTTTGGTTCTGTCCTAAATAGGTCCCCTGGAAGCTTGTCAAGACCAGGTGCTTTGTTAGGTAATAACTTGACGATCGCAGATTCTACTTCAGCAATAGTAATCTCAGGTCTCCCCGCCAGTCGATACTCGTGGAGGGGGCCCATGGTAGAAGGTGATAAATCGTCAGTGCCCGAGAATGCATACAGGGTTCCAAAATGAGCTTCCCATACTGTTCGTGCTATATTTGGAGTTATAGCTGATCTACCCTTACTCCTACCATCACTAACTATTGTCCAGAAGGATTTCAAGTCCTTATACTGTAGAGCAATTCTCAGATCTTCCCGGTTGTTGATTTCCCAGGACTTCTTTCCTGTTTGGATCACCCGCTTATACTGCAGCCGAAGTTCCTTTATCCTCAGCTTGTCCTTGGCCTTTATAGCTTCTAATAAATCTCTTTTTATTTTGCGGCAGGAGGCGTTATACCAGGGATGGGATACAACGGGTTTTTCCTTGATGCTTACTTCAGGATAAAACACCTCAAGCATTTTAGATGTCAGCTGTTTATGTATTTCAACAGGCCTAAGATCCTGCCCAACTAGAATACCCAATGGCCCAACCCCAGCCATTTCGCTAAGGAACGGCACAGTCTGCTGATAAGTGTGTGCTAACTTATTTGGTGAACCCAACATGTGAGGCCATTTCACTCTCCGTCTGATTTTATGTAACAGGAGAGGTTGTTGAACAAGAATGGGCTCTACTGGGCAGTTGTACAGTCCCCAGCTCCCTGGCTTGAGTGTCTAATGATACTATACTGTATCTTTAGGGCACTGTATATTATCATAAATGGTAGCCTGTATATTTAACTATAGCAGCATGTCTGGCTTTAAACAATCGAACATATTTGATACCTCTACAAGGAGAAATACTCATTGTGCTCGGGTAACAGACACTGGGTACCTATAAGAAAAGGTACTAAATCGAATGCAAATTTTTGAGGAATAGCTATACATTAAATTATTACATTCTAACACGGTTGTAGAATATATTTTTGACAGCAGAACAAGACCTACTAAATCGAATGCAATTTTTCAATGAAAATCTACACGTAAAAACTATACATTCCAACACGTTTTATTAAATACATTTGTGATGGCAGAGAGCATCGCTCTCTAATGTGATTGACAGCTGGACCGCAGTGACTACACACCCCAGCATGCATCACTGCTCCCAGCAATCGTAGCGAGACCGTGAGATGATTACATCACTAGAGATACTCTTGTAGAGTCGATTCTAGCGCGTTATAAATCCATCAAAAAAAAAAT
Organism: Lissotriton helveticus; assembly: GCF_964261635.1. Taxonomy (NCBI): domain Eukaryota; kingdom Metazoa; phylum Chordata; class Amphibia; order Caudata; family Salamandridae; genus Lissotriton; species Lissotriton helveticus. Next base: position 1,609,850,647 of record NC_136063.1, on the reverse strand, counting down.
AAAAATAAATAGGGGCCAGATGTAGGAGAGCAAATACCGGTCGGTAACGGCCGAATTCGGCCGTACTGACCGGTATTTGGGTTTTCAGATGTAGGGGCCAATATTTTACAGAATCGGTAAATTTACCGATTCGGAAAATTTACCGATTCTGTAAAATACCGAATCGGTAATTTTACCGATTTGGTAATTCCAAATGTAGGTGACACTCCTGAGAGTGTCACAGGCCCTTAAGAGTCGGTATTTTACCACACAATCCTATTGTGTGGTAAAATACCGAATCCAGGTGTGCATGCACATCTGTGCATGCACACTGTCACACATGCCTTTACTTCGGGTGCTAGAGGGTGTCAAAGTGACTCCTCCTGCACCCTTGCAACATTCGGTATTTACCGATTCGGTAAATACCGATTTGGTATTTCTCATTGATTCCTATGGGCTTCACAGCCCATAGGAATCAATAGGAAATACCGAATCGGTATTTACCGAATCGGTAAATACCGAATGTTACCGATTCGGTATTTCTATTTTGAAAATTAGCTACATCTCCCTCCTTCTATTTTACCGATTCATAAATACCGAATCGGTAAAATTCGGTATTTAGGAGTCGGTAAAATAGAATTACGTACATCTAGCCCTAGATGCTTAGGATTTAAACCCAGCGTCCAGGACCCTCGTGCACCGACGGACAGGTAAGTGGCTCTTCGTAGCCAATCTGTTCTCCATTCAGCAGCTCGTTTCATTTATGGGGCCAAAAGAAGCAACCACATCACACCGATGTTATCCACCCTCCGCTGGCTATCCATCGAGGCTAGAGCTATCTACAAGACTGCCTATATTACCCACAAAACCTTGCACTCCCCTCTCCTCGCTACCTGGCGAATAAACTGAAACTCTCTGGAGGCTCTAGACCATCTCGTAATTTGGAAAATTTACTACTTGAACCTCCCACTTTCAAGGAGGAAAGATCGATGGTCCAATCCTTTTCAGGCAACACAGTGAGAAACTGGAACTCACTTCCGCCTCAGCTCCGGACCACAACCTCCTCCCAGGCCTTCAAAACGGACCTCAAAGATCTCCTCCTCCAAAGACACCTCCAAATTGAATTCACGCCCTCTCTATTATCTGAAGGAAGACCTCCCATTACTGAAAATTCTATTCTCCATGACTGTGGAAGTGCCTTCCCAGTGTGTTCTTGGGGTTGGAGTGTTTGCCATTTTTTGCAGTAATATCCTTTTACCTGTGCTTGGTACTCTTGTGTAACATGCACACGCCACTTTTCTCTTGTAACAAACTGTTTGCTACCTCTCACAGTTTTGTTGGCTTTTTGATACTTGCACAAGTGCCACCATTGCCTACGTAACGTTTGTTCTTGTGCTTGAGTGTCTACCATATATTGCAGTATGATACCTCTAATTGTACTTTGTTTTCTCTTGTAACCTGCACACGTCACTTTTTCCTCCTGTAATGCACCGTTTGCTACCTCATTTATTTTGTTTGCTCACGATTGTCACTTTTGCTTCATGTAACTTAATGTTTGCTTTTGTACTTTGTTCACTTGTAATTTTCTCCTCATGTATCATTACTGTTCCTATTGTGAAGCGTTCTGACACCTTCGGGTAAAGTCCGCGCTATATAAAAACGCATAAATTAAAATTAAAATTAAAAATTAAATTGAACAACTGACAACGTGTTTCTCTTTGTGGCGGCAGGTCGTCTTGTGGTGAGGCTGCATACTTGCACGAGAAATAAAGCTCTAAGAACTTCACACTGGACGGACCAGGGCGTCTATGTTTAGCTTGCCCATTCCCTTACTCTCTCACACTATATAGCGCTATCACGCAATCTGTTTAAAATGTGTGACACCTTGGGGCAGATTTACAAGCCCCTTGCGCCACTTTTGCGTCACTTTTAACGTGGGAAAAGTGACGTTAAAGTGGCGCAAGAGGCTTGTAAATCTGCCCCCTTGTATTTACGGGCAGCAGATAACATCTATTATGGGTGTGTACACACAAATGCCATTTTCAAGCCTCCATACCGGCGTTTGTATGTGTATGTTACTATGGCTACACTTAATTACACTGAATAACACGAGTAGACCAAGTTTACCTTGCCTAATCGCGTACTCGCTCACACTTTATAGCGCTATCTATGCTAAACGTGTGGCACTTTTGATTTACGGGCAGCTGATAACATCTACTTTGGATGTGTGCACATAAATGCCTTCTCCAAGCCTCCATACCGACATGTGTTTGTCTATATATGTGCTACAAATGCTGCACTGAACTAAACTAAATAACACGAGTAGACCAAACTTTGCATATCCATTGTGTTAAGAGCGGATTGGCCTAGAGATTTGTTAGCAGGATAACTACGATAACCAGTAGTTACCTCGCTCCTAGTGCTCTCGATTTATGCTCCTCCTGAGCATTAGCACCTCTATCACCATCACAGGGTGGCTCCATTTTGGACTACTGTCCAACAATTGGCAATAAAAAGGCATTATTAAGAAACAATACCTATACATCATACATAAGAGTCCTTTCTCTTTTATTGATGTGTGCTTTTCAGTGCATGCCTCTGTCCGATGCATTCTCAAATGAGCGCCTATGTTACTACATATATGCCATTTTCGTACTTAAAATAGACTCACAGTTCAACAATTGGCTTCAGAACGAAGAGCTAGGTTTGGACGCATTACCAATACATCTTACTAGAGAGTCATCTCTATATTTTTACCAAGTGCCACCAGTGGGCTAACAGAATTATACATTATGCTGATTGACTCTGTGAACAGTTTTTATCTTATAATGTTGGAAATGTGTCAAAGTGACTACTATAGACATGTATTCTTTTGACGCAGCAAACTTCCTTTTTTCAGAGCGGTGCCTCTCCCTTGAGCTGTGGCCAGGTTGAGGTGAGGTTCCTTATCCGTAAATAACGGGTAAGCCACTTATTTTACTTTGTTTTCTTGTTTCTCGGACGTAAAGGACCAAGGAAGAGAAAGCGTATAGCATGGTCACGATTGTCCCCTATTGTTTGTTTCAAGAGACTTATGCATTATTGATTTCCCTTTTTTTGCTTCTGTCTTCCACAGGTACGAACAGTAAATCGAACACCAACTGTGGGATTAGTGGATTTGTATTTATATACTTTATTTATCGCTATTCACTTTTCTACCCAGTAGCATAACTTTTGATGGTCCTGACGATAGCTGTGACACCTTCCAGGGTACTCTAGGCTGAAACATGTAGACCTGTTTGCGTCCACAGCATGCAGTTATTATTTCAGACTGCTTTTGCTCTGTTTTTAATCCTGGCACCAGGAACAAATCAATAAAGTTCCCGTCTCTCCCGGTAGCTAGTTTTAGTATCACTTCCCTCACATTATAACTGATTTATGTTTTGTAATGCACCCGTTAAATAGCCAGTCTAGTGTCTTCTCATCCAAAGGATTTAGTATATCCTAAACAGCATTGGAATAAAAACATCCCTGAGCACCCCCTCACAGTGAGGGGGTTGTAGCCCTTGGTGGGCTAGGGGTCAAGAGGAGAATTCCAGAAGATGAAGCATGCCACTCTGTGGGTAATGGGACTCCTTCAGAAGCATCCTGAGATCATTTCTGTCATCGGTTTTAATGTACAACATGTTATGTCAATAGTTGTTTACCCAGACCAGAGGATTTCTTGTGTTGACTTGCTACTGTTATGGATTCTATCCTCGCAGGTCTTAAAATTCCCTAGGACCCCCCTTTACTTTGTTGTATTGAGTGTTACTAAGGTGTCCACATCCCTCAAGGTTAAACCTCTGTGTTACAGTGGGTAATAGGATTGCTAGTGAAGGAGTCGTCACAGACTCTGTGCTCAGTGGGTTTCAAAAGGTGCCACTTGTTAAATTGTAACTTTCTAATGTATTTGAATACATTTATCCTGATATCTACATAATAAAATCCTCATAGACGACAAAAGGAGAGGCCTTAGCTTAATAAGTGCTTTCTGTTTTCACTCAATGTTCTTTTCGAGAGATTAAACCTTTCGTTGCTGCCGTCGGCCAATGGCCGTCCCAAGCAGTACCTTGGTAGTGCTGCGTACGTCCGTTGGGGGAGTCGGCCCCGCCCACATAATAGAACGCCATCGCCGTGGTAAACGGGTTAATAGTAGTCATGTTTACAATACTCATATCCATTAGAGAGCTACTGTTGGGCTCTCCATGTTGCTTCCCATGTGCCCTCTTGTGAGGTTACTCAACAGGTTACTACAAAATCTTTATTTTATTTTACATTTTTTTAAATTGTTCGTGAATGATTTCTCAAAATTGTGTTACATCAAAATAAAAAATAAAAAATCACAGAAATGTTTTTCATTTTTTATTTTATGTACTTTTCAGGCCAACTCCGATAAGGAGGAGATTTGGTTTAGAAGGCCATCACCAAGAAGGTGCAGCTCCTGAGGGGGTCTACAAACGGTGCGGCATCCACTGCCGGAAAGATGGGTGGACCTTCGAAGCTGGACCAAGAAGTCAGCTCAAGTCCTGCCGTGGCCAGTCGTTCCAACATTTGAAGCGTGTGCACCGCACCCTGACCCTTCCCCATGGCCTGCCTACTTGCAGTGACTGATCCCCATCTTGAAGGGTAGTTGAAAGCTAGACAGCAGCATGAAGGGGGCACGTTGTTGGGGGGGGGGGGTTCCTTTAAAATAACTCTTATTTGTTACAGCAACAAAATCTGGCATCAACTTAAAGATTGACACATAACCAATGCACAAGAAGAGGTCTTGAAAGTGGAAGTTTTGCACAGGGTGTATTAAGTTTTTTTTTCAAAAATACCTTGTTCAAAATGATACCAATATATTTTTGATCACTTACAAAGGATTGTTTTGAGCAGACTCAGGCCTGCCTAAAATAAATTAAACATGATTTTGTTAGATTTTATGCGGGACATTTGTATGAAACAGACCAAAACATTTATTTGTGTCAGATGTGATGTTCTGTCACAATTATGAAGGATGTTACATTTCACCTATTACAAGAGCCAGGGCATAAAATATTTCACATTTTTGAGTTAGTATTATCAACAAGAAACAGTAAACTCTTGAGCCAAAATGACTAAAAAAATAAAGTTAAACAGCTACAAATGTAAAAAGCAATTCAATTATATTAACGATGACAATTTTGCATGATGTCTTACTCATTCACAAATGTGCATGCAAGTCAATCTGTTTGTTGAAAAATAAATTCTATGGACATACACTTTAGAAGCAAATAGACAGAAATGTGAACGTGTTAGTGACAGAGTAGTACATACTAAAAAACATTATTTTCATGTCCTTTGTTATGTCCAGATGATACATCAATAATGAACAAAAATAGAATACTTGAAGGGACTCTGGCGGATGGAATGTTGCTTCTCTAACAAAGCAGATATTTTGTCCAACCTATTACTAGGGCAATATTTCATAATGCACTTGGAAATTGACGGATTGGAATTCCTTTACATATATGTTGAAGTATCCCATCTGCCAAACTCAAAATAAGGCACAAAAAATGACTCTTTTAGAAATATTTGAAATGCATCAAATTAAACTTTTTAAAAAATATATAAATTGCATTTGGATGTTTTAATTTTAAAAATACATATGAACCAATGCATTTAAAACTTTTCTGTAATGTTGTACCAATTGTTGACTAAACCGAAGGCCAGAATATTTTTTTAATATGTTTTCACAATAGTAAAACAAACTAAATATAACTTAGAAATTTTAGAGAAAATTTTATTTTTGTATGTCTCTACTAAAGTCGATAAAAATGTATCAAGCCATACGTTTTTAATTATGCTGTAGAAGCAGGTTGAAACAACATTTTTGTATTTATTTTTTAATTTCTTCAACAGCATAAGCAAATGCATAGGGCGTGATACATTCATAAGCAACTTCAATACTGATTAAATAAAATAGATTTTTACATTTAAAAAAAAAACTAATTGTTTCTGAAAATGTTCCCTAGATGTTGGAGGCAAAAATAAGAAAAAAACAAAGTTTAAAATCTTTGAAGCAGGTGAAATATAAAACTTTAGACATTGGCCAAGAAGCCAGTGAAGCAGCTGGCCCCTGTGTTATGGGTGTTGAAACATCTGACACCGTTGGACACAGTTGTGGAAGCAAACAGTAATGCGGAGGAAAAAATAGACTCTATTTTTAGAAGGAAAAAATAAATTGATCCCTGCTTATTAATTCCACAGTGGCATGGAGTGTGAGGGGACTACAACGGGGGCCACCACCTTGTCATTATCATCGGAGGCCTCCACAAGTGATCAGTCATTAGTGGTGTTGGACAATACCAGAACTGTTGCAGCCCCATCCTTGTCTACCACCTAGAGACACATCTCCACTCTCCCTCTTTTTTTTTTATTATTGCGCACAAATACCCGAGGGTGTCTCGGCACAGATCAGACTTCCTGAGATGAAGCTACCCCATGAATCATTGATGGAATAACCAAGTTTTCAGGAGTTTGCGGAAGATAGTGAGGGTTGGACTAGTTTTGATGAGCAAAGGAAGAGAGTTCCACAGCCTGGGGGTGGCTACCAAAAAGCGTCTGTCTCCCCAGCTGGTGGTTCTGGTACGCGGGACAGCAAGAAGATAGGTGCCAGCAGAACGAAGAGATCTTTGCGGAGCATAAATACGAAAAGCATCTTTAAGGAACCATGGTCCAGAGTCATGGATGGCTTTGTAGGCGATACAGAGTGCCTTGAATTTTATGCGACTCTTAACTCTCAACCAATGCAGCTGGCCTATGGCCATGGAGGTGGGGCGGCGGCTGGGGATATCAAGCGGAATTCTGGCCACTGCATTTAGTAGTGTAGTGTAGATAGGATCTGTTCTTGTGTGCCAAGGAAAAGGGCGTTACCATAATCTAATTTTGAGAAAACAAGAGTGGTAATCAAGGTTTTCCCTGCTCCTGGAGGGAGATATGGCAACAGTTTTTTGATCTTCCTTAGCATGAAGAAAGATGAGGAGACCACCGTGTTCACGTGATGTTTTAACAACAGCTTCTCATCGAACACAACGCCGAGGTTTCTGACCTTCTCAACCGGGGTCGGTGGTGGTCCCATTTCACTGGGCCACCAGATGGAAGACCATTCCGGTGCAAGGTTGCCAAAGGTCATAACCTCGGTTTTGTCCTAGTTTAACTTCAAGCAATTGCTTGACATCCATGAACTGATGGACCTCATTCCTTCCTGAAATCTTGCGGCCACAGCTGGTCCATCTTTGTGTATCGCCAACACCAATTGGGTGTCATCCGCATAGGTGGTTAAACGGAGACCCTGTGCTTTAATGACTCTCGCCAAGTCAGCCACATATATATTGAATAATGTGGGGCTTAGCGAAGAGCCCTGCGGCACCCCACATGGGAGGGTAAATATTGGCGCGTAAAAGGTGCCTAGTCTTGCTGCCTGGGTACGATTTGCCAGAAAGGAGGCAATGAGGTCCCTGGCACGATGGGTCACCCCCAGGGATGTGACACGGTCGATCAAGATGGAGTGATCGACTGTGTCAAAGGCGGCGGATAGATCTAGGAGTACTAGGACCACTGCCCCACCCTGGTCCAGTATAGTCCTAATCTCATCCGAGGCCTTTATCAATGCCATCTCTGTACCATGGCCCTTCCTGGAACCGAACTGGGTGTCATCTAGGAGCTGATGGCAGTCGATGAAGCTCGCCAGCTGTTTGTTCATAATGGCTTCGAATATTTTAGCCGGGAAAGGGAGGCAGGCAATTGGTCTATAATTGACTGATTCTGCGGGGTCCAGGGAAGGCTTTTTTAACAAGGGCTTGATGACCGCTGTTTTCCAGATTTCAGGGTATATACCTGTTTGGAAGATGGAGTTGCACAGGTCTGCGAGCGGGGAAGTGATAACCTCAGTTAAAGCGCTCAGAATAGGAGGGGGACATGGATCTAAAGGAGACCCTGATTTAATAGAGTTGATTAGCATGCTAATCTGATCTGTCATAGCCAAATGGAAGTTAGGAAAGGCGGGAGTGAGAGGGGAGGGCTGAGGGCTTGCTCCCCCAGTTGGCCAAACCGGACTCCCTAAAAATGCTGGGGTCTCCTGTGCCACAGGCAGCTCACCTCCTGCCACTGTCACCCTGGATGCACTGAGTGAGGAGGCTGTTAAATTATAATGCAGCATTTTTGTAGGCCAGACTGCGATAGTGAATGGCATCCAGGGGCTAAATTGCCAAATGCAGCAAATGGTTGGATTTCTGGATGCCATTCATAGTTCAATGTCTGGCATGCAGAGCTTGCTTGCAAAAATAGCAGCCTCCTCACTCACCCCAGCCTCATAACCAGCCCAACCTTCTGCCAACTCATGTCCCTTCCTCAACCCAAATCCCAAAACTCACCCCAAGCATATCTAGTGTTTTGTAAACACCCATTCCAACAGACAGAAGCAGCACAATCTTATACACACACATAAACACAAACACACAAAGAAACACAAACACAAAACAAGATGCACACACAATTAAAACTACATGCACAGCACCACAAGCACAGCACCCAGAACCACCACAACCACTCACGTACCCACAACTATCACAACCACCACCATACCTACCACAATCACCACCACACCCAGAAGCACCACAACCACACCTACTACCACCACACTCACAAGCACCACAATCACCACCACACCCACGACCAGTATCACCACCACACCCACAAGCACTACAATCACCACAACTATACTAACCACGCTCACAAAACACTCATCAAATCCAAACACTCTCACACAAAAGCACACTTAAACACAAACCAACACCATCCAAAAGTAAGCGTGCACACTCAGTAAAATATCACACATCATCCAAAAAACACACATCCAATCATACACAACAAACACCAGATCCATATGCAACTGCAGAACATACAGACAAAAGCACCGCAACCATACCAACCACCACAATACACTCATTAAAACCGACACACTCACACAAAAGCACACCTACACACAAAATAATATAAAAATACACAACAAACGCCAGACCCACATGCAGCTGCAAGCATAAAGACACACGCACATCACCCACTCCAGCTTCCACTACCTCCAAAACACAATCCTTTACCACCCCATACCATTACTCCTCTTTCTGAATTAACCAGTAACCTGTCCTTAATCCCTACCAAACCTAAACCCACCCCTCCCAAGAATTATCCTTGAGGTCCCTGCTATGTGCTCAACAGATGCTCTTCCTGAAGAGGTTACTCCCTGGACTATGTTTTGGAGGCAAGTTATGGGCAAGATAGCCACAGGCTGTTATTGTGGGAAATCGTTTTGCTCTACAATTTTCTTGTTATTTGAATAAAAGTTAATAAAAGAAGTAGCCTATTTATAAATAAAAAGATTTTAAGTTTACAAAGTTTGTCCTTACAATATTATTCATTTACAATTCATTGACTGTTAAATATGTTAATGATAAAAATGTGAAATACATATTCTTACTTACATTTATGACAGAAAATACTAAAGTTTTTTTTAAATGAGATATTTTTAAAGTCCAAAGGCACATACAAAAAATATAATGGACATTAAAAGTTTGGTGGAAGTATTCATCATGATAATGGGCACTTAGACCAAAAAAACAATTAGCATTTTTTTATATTTAAGTACTATTTTAACTTAATGCATGAAAAATTAAACACATAAGCATTACACCTTAAAAAAGTGAAGAAAAAATAAAATGTCATAAAATAAGAGAATTACCTAGACAAGGGGAAATGTGATATAGATAAATAACTAAAATGATTCAAGTTTAGAACTCAATTGATTTTACATTTATTTAAAAAAATGTTTTATCTTGCCTAGTGCAATTACTAAATTATATTAAATTTACATTTAAAAAAAATATGTAATGTGTATGTTTATAATTTGATAGTTTCCAAAAAATAATTAAACAGACCTGTATGGACACATTATGAATTCTGATTAATGTCAAATTTTGTGTAAGTGTCCATTGTCTTGAAGGAAGCTTGCACCAAATTTGAGAATAAAAAATGTAATTTAATGCAAGTGTGGTTCTTCCTCTCCAGTAAGGTATTGTTGCAGCTCTGTTCAGCTATTACGTTCGAACCTCACTCCTGAGATGAAATGTATTTATTCCCTCAATCCCTATAACTCCGCTTCGACCTGCCAGCACTGTCCTTTTAGGTTACAGACACTCCTCCCTCCTCTATCCCTCACGGAATTGCCCGTTAAAGCTTTTAAAATTCTTTCACTTAATTGTAGATCTCTACCTAAACACTCCACTGAGTTGCACATATTATTGACTGATGGAAACCCAGAAATTCTGTTTCTTACTGAAACATGGACTAACTCCGATTCTGACCTGATATTGTCCAAACCCCCCAGTCTGATTATCTGTTACAAAGGTTGGATAGGTCGACAGGAGTAGGAGGGGGAGTTATCTAAGAAAGCCATCTGAGTTGTTGAACCTTTGGAAGTCCTCTGACTGAATGTGAGAACCTTCATTTCTCCATTTCTCACCCCTGCTCTCCCTTTCGGGTATTCTTATATATCGTCCTCCTGGACCTTTAGCCCAGTTTCTATCCTCTCTACCGGAAGCAATCATGAAATTAACTAGCACTGTTTCCAATTTTATTATCCTAAGGGATCTAAACATTCACTTTGATGACCCTGGATCAAAAAGTGCTTTAGAACTCTCCTCTGGTCTCGCAGCCCTCCAACTCTTGCAGATGGTATCCCAGGCTACTCACGTGAAAGGACACCTTCTTGACCCTGTATTTTTAAACCTTCAGGAGCTGCGCTGCTTGGAGCCTACTCCCATCACCCGGTCAGACCATCCTTTGATCTCACTTTATTGGTCCCCTAAGGTGGTCATTCCTTCCGTTCGACCTACCAAAAAAACAGCTCGCTGTTGGCGAAAACTTCTGTTAGATGAATGGGCCCTCTCTTTAGGCGGTATTATACCTTATATCATTCCAGATCCTGCAGTAGCCAACCACCAATGTAATAATTGGATGGAAGAGACCTTAGGTCGAGTTCTTCCAAAAAAAAAACACCGAGTGAAACTAGGGCTCAATAAATCAGTATGGTATACTCCTTTACTTCGTAAACTCAATCAGATTCGTAAAAAAGTCGAGAGAGCCTGGAGAAAAGATTTCTCCCCCTCTAAGAAAAAGGAATATAGGGATACCATCAAAACATACACAACTGAAATTAAAAGAGCTCAAGCCTGCTACTATAATGAAAACATTTCCTGTGCAGCAGATTCACCTCGTGATACTTTCAGTATTGTTCAAAAACTCTTGCAAGCTACGGCAGCTCCTCATATCCCCGAGCCAACAGACGGTTGTTGCAATTAAATTGCGGAATACTTTCACAACAAAATCCAATCTATTTGAATTTTGTTTTCCGAAACTCAAATAAACTTTTTTATTGAAGAAGCAATTGTCAGGAGTAGGTGACAGTTGCTGGAAGCATTTCCTCCCCTGGACAAAGAGGCATTCTTAACCATTTCTGCCCTTGTTAAGAGTGGATCTCCTAGAGATCCTGTCCCCCCTAAAATTTTTCAATCAGTAGCTGGCTCTGTAGGTCCATTCCTCACAGATGTGATTAATTCTTCATTGTCTTCTGGGATGGTCCCCTCTTTATGAAAAAGGCACTAGTAAAGGACTTGTTGAAGGAGCATGGCTTAGATTCTGACTGCCTTGCAAATTACTGACCCATTTTGCTCTTGCCCTGGTTCAGTAAAATCGCAGAGAAACATGTTAACATGGTTCAACTACTACAGAAGAGTGGTTCAACTACTACAGAAGAGTGGAAAACTAAGAATGATAAAAACACAAGGCAACAAAAGATTGACGTCAGATCCCAAGGCAAGGGAATTAAACAAATTAATTAGGGCACAATTCCTGTATTTCTCTGACACCATAAAACAGGAAATCAATAAACTAAAAAACTATCGCAGAAGACAAAAATTAAAAGAAAATCAAATCTTACAGGATAAAAAATGGATAGACCTACAGATAGCAGCAAAAAGACAAGACAAACGTACATATTGGACTATAATAGCACAAACAAGAACAAAAAAAATGTTAAAATCAAACCCTGTCCCACCTTCAGACTGGGAAACAAATATAACTAATTTATACAAAGTAAACCAAGTCTCCAACTGTGACACAGTAATGCAAATCGATATAAGACAGGATAAAGTCATAAACATTGAGCCACTTACACCTTCCTTAGTAGAACATTACATAAAATAGGCAAGAATCTCGGCTGCAATGGGCCCAGACCAAATCCCGATTATGGTCTTAAAGAACAACTCAAAAGAGTGGAGTAACTTTTTAATATGCACGTATAACCACATAATTAGTACAGGGGAAACTCCAAAGTCCTGGAAGGGAAGCATAGTAATCCCAATTCATAAGAAAGGTTCGAGATTGCTCCCCGGGAACTACCGACAAATAGCTCTCCTAGATGCAACCGGGAAGATTTTTGCTGCCGTACTTCTAGATCATCTAAAAGAATGGTCACTCTCAACCGGCTCCATTCCACTCTACCAAGCAGGATTCAGACCCAAACACTCAGTCATAGATAATATTGCAGTACTTCAAACAATACTAGAAAAATACGTGGTAAAAAAATCGCAGGTAGTATATGCAGTATTTGTAGACTTTACCACTGCCTTCGACAAGGTCGATCGAGTCAAACTTTGGAACAAACTACAGAAAATGGGAATACCACAACATCTTCTCCATTTAATAACATCATTGTACTCTGGGACTTGGTGCCAAGTTCAAATGGGGAGGGAGAAGGGTCTAACCTCCCCATTTCCAACTCCAAACGGCCTGCGACAGGGGTGTCTCTTAGCCCCCCTATTATTCTCCTTATATTTGAGCGATCTACCAGAAACTCTTAATCAGGTCAATAACTTTCCGCCGAAGATTGCTTCCACCAAAATTCACTGCCTGATGTACGCCGATGATGTAGTAATCTTGGATCTGACTCCCTTCGGTCTCCAACGAAACTTCACGGCACTCACCACATATACAGATGAAAACTATTTAATCCCAAATACCACTAAAACAAAAATTCTACCATTTACAGGAAAGAAGACTTATTGCAGATATAACTGGCTACTAGGAGGTAATCCATTGGAAATTGTTAAAGAATATATATATATTGGGAGAACATTTACGCAGACTTTGCGCAATCAGCCTCATTTGCAAAAAATGGGACATAAAGCAGATGCCCATACAGGGGCTCTCCAAAGACTTTACTCATCTACTGGTCGAAGAGAATTCTCCTCCTTGCTCCAGGTTTATAATGCGAAAATTCCAGCAGTTTTATCATTTGCAATAGAACATATCCCAACAAAAGAATGGTCTCAAATAGATATCAAAGAAGGGAAAATCCTGCGGAAGTTAATCAGGATGCCACAAGCAGTTCCGGTTCAAGCTCTCAGGCTAGAACTATCGTTAGTCAGTTCCTATGCCAGAGGGATCATAAACATAATTAGATGGGCATATAACCTGGCTCACGCAGATCCAGGAACACTTAGAGCACTGTTAAAAATAGAGTCACTGGAGCAAGACTATCCAAAGTATATATTTGGAAAAAACCTAAGTAATGCTTTTAAATTAACATCAGTCTCCCTAGAAATGTTAATATCTTGGACACCAGCCCAGCTGAAACTCTGCTTGAAGCACTTAACACCAAGGCTAAGCATGGAACTGGATATTCAACACTGCTCCAGGCTCTCAATGTACAAACAGTACGCGGACACAATAGTTTTAAAAAAAACGCAACCATATATCTTTTTTAATCTAAATCATGGAGTAAGGCGAGCTATTCTTCAAGTACGGCTAAGAATATTACCACTGAAATCATACACTTTTAAGTGGTCATCAAATCAAGGAGAGACGAATCTCTGTGACTTATGCAAAGGTGGGGTGCAAGATCTAGAACATGTTCTGTTTGTATGTCCAAGCGAGATTGTTGTAGCAGCTAGGAACAGATACATTACCCTGATCAAAACAAAATGTAATATAAATTCGGTCCAGATGTTGGTCCACCCAATGAATTTGTGTGTATTAACCTGTATAACTTTTTAAAGTCTTTTTTAAAATTATATTAAGCAAAAATTGAAATTTTATCGTGTATAAATTTGTTGTTCTCGTAAGAGAACTAAATCAAATAAATTATTATTGAACTATTGAAAAAAAAAAAAAAAAATGTTAACATGGCTCTCTCTAGGCACCTTGAAGCTGGAAAACTCCTGCATCCATCCCAAACTGTGTTTCGCCCCTCTCAAGGGACCGAAACAGCCTTACTGCCAGTCGTGGAAGACTCTAGTCGGATCCTTGATGCAGGTGCTTCGCAAGCCGTGATATTGTTAGATCTCAGCGCGGCATTTGATACGGTTAATCACCGTATCCTAATTCATCGACTCATCTGGGTGTGACAGTAACAGACCTGAACTGGCTGTACTCTTTCCTGGAGGGTAGATCCTTCAAGGTCTTCGAGGGTGAGGCCATTTCGAGCCCTAGGCCCCTTTATTGTGGAGTGCCTCAGAGGTCATCCCTGAGTCCCACTCTCTTTAATGTTTATTTTATTTAAAGAGTTTTATGTAGCGCTGGCTAGACTCGAAGGTATCAGAGCGCTTTACATGAGAATCAACAATGTAACAGAAAAAGTTCAACAATTACACAATACATAAAAAAATAGGCAATGCATTAGGAGAGGAGAGAAAGGAGAGAGAAAAGTAGTGGAGGGGGCAGGGGAGGTGAGAAAGGGAGGATAAGGGACGAGACAACAGGAGAGATGAAAGAAAGTCTGTCTAAAGACCGACTGGGTAGGTGAGGACCAAGGAGGGAGTCCACTGCCCATTTCCCCTATAGCTAAGCCAGGTAGCTCCACTGGGCATCAGACAAAATAGTTCAGTCTCAATACATTGAGAGAGGAGAGACGGAGAGACATAAACATAGGGAGGATGCAGGAAGAGACGACAGGAGAGACAAAAGGAAGTCTGTCTAAAGACCGACTGGGTAGGTGACGACCAAGGAGGGAATCCACTGCCCATCTCCCCTATGGCTAAACCAAGTAGCTCCATCGGGCATCAGACAAAATAGTTCAGTCTCAATACATTGAGAGAGGAGAGAAGGAGAGACATAAATATAGGGAGGATGCGGGGGGAGACGACAGGAGAGACGAAAGAAAGTCTGTCTAAAGACCGACTGGGTAGGTGACGACCAAGAGGGAATCCACGGCCCATCTCCCCTAGAGCTAAACTAGTTAGCTCCATCGGGCATCAGACAAAACAGTTCGGTCTCAGGTGGCGAGGGAAGAGGTTCACTGAAAAACAGGGTGGGGACAAAGGGCAAGGGCAGGTGAGGGCAGAGGACAGAAGCTGGAAAGAGCAAGCAAGCAATTAAGATGTTGAGGACAGTGCATTCTTTCTTTGGTTAACCGTCCTTCTGTACTCCGGTAAAATCTTATAAGGTTATTGGAAAGTAGGGGTTGAGGTTGAGGTGGCCAGCGGGTGAGCAGAGAGGCAAACAGCAAATAACCCAAGCAGACGTTTGTGGTCAGAGCGAGCAAGGAATTGGCAAACGGATAAAGAAGAGTAGGCAAACTTTGAGGCGGTCAGCAGGGGTCAGCAGGAGACGCCGGTAAACAGGTGGCCCAAGCAGATGGCTGTGATCGGGAAGCGATTGAGGAGGCCAGCGGGGGGCAGCGGGAGATGAGGAGTAAACTGTAACCAGCACAAGCAGACGACCAGTGGAGCAACAGGGAAATTGGAAGGAGAAAGAGTTGAATATTCAAATCTTGTGGCAATAGAATAAACCAGAAAAGTCAACCCCTATGGCACTTTGCAGGGACATAAGAGATCCAATGTGTAATGGTGGTCGTGCTCTGAAATACTGCCCGCACGCAGGGGGTCGAGGCAGATGGACAATGTGATTTCATCACAGCTGCAATGGAAATACGGGGGAGAGAGAGAAAGGCCGCAGAAGATACCAGAAAACACAGGTGGTGGAAGGTACACCCTGCCTCCGTGCCATCCTCACTCCCGACAGCAGGCGACCCACCCGCCCTTGAGGCAGCCAAGCTGGCCTGCACTGTGTTTCGCAAAATAGCGGCCGACCCCAGGGGGCCAAGACAGGGCGGTTGCAGAGGTCAGGATAGGGGCTACCAGGAGGAAATGGCTTCCTTTCGAAGACTTTAATCCGGGACTGAACACCGGCAGCAGGAGTCAGGATAGTGATGGGGCCGTGGAAGACAGGCCGAAGCAGGCCGCTTGAAGAGGTCTGGATTGGGGCTTCAGAGAGGCCTCTTAGTTTCAGGCCGGGACTGAACCCCAGCTGCAGACGTCTGGTGTCGACATGAAACGGGAGCCGAGGAGGATGGAAACCATTGCAGCAGCAGGCCGTATGTGCAGTGGCCGGCGCTGAGGAGAGAGGGTCGGGATCTGATTGTAATTCCGAGCAGAGAGGGCTGCCAACACACAGGTAGATCAGCAAGGTGGTGACTGGCGTCAAGATGAGACGGGAGCCAAGGAGAACGGAAAACACAAGCAGCAGCAGGCGCTGATGATAGAGGCTCCGGTTTGAGTTTTTTATTCCAGGCAGCAGGATTTTTATGGCTGGACACACCCACGCAGATCAGCCAGAGTGATCGAGCTCCGAGCAAGGGTCCGGGTCCTCGAATGGATTCTCCTGACTGAGAGGTAACGATCAGTTTATCCAGATACCAATGCTGGAAAACGACAAACCCAGAAGACGGAGCCTGAAGCCAGGGAGCGTGGGTCGCATCCAAGGGACGACTAAGCCTGCGAGTGGCAACTTCAGGGATGGTGGAGGATGCCGCAGGCAGCGAGGCAGATGCGGGCAGATCCGTCGAGTCCATGACGAGGAGCCTTCCAGGTGCAGGTAAGCGAATCCCACGTAAAAATTCCTGGTCCAGGAGGAATTTGACATACAATAATATGTTGATGCGAGGCGGATGGCAGGGTTTATGAGGGATATATACCAATTTGGAAATCCCCAACCCAGGAGCTCCGGTGGCTGAGCTCCTACCAGGCAACCATCTTGAAAAGACCCCTCTCGTGGATATCGTTCTACCCTTTAGGGTGCATATAAATACATATGCCAATGACCCTCAAATAGTGGTGACATTTAACCACAAAAGCAGTTCCCCCACTTGCTTTGGCCCATGCCTCGAGGAGGTGATGAGGTGGATGTGCCATTCCCATCTAAAACTGAACGGTGATAAGACCGAGCTTATGTTGCTCGGTATTCCCCCCCCCCCCCCCCCCCCTAGAGGTTTCCTCTATCTGGCCAGCATGTATGGGCCCTGTGCCTGTTCCCAAATCTGAAATAAAGAGTTTGGGGGTTCTGGCTTGATTTTGAGCTTAGCTTTAAAACCCAAGCAAGGAAAGTTGTTGCCTCCTTCTTCGGCATTCTAAGATTGCTGCGTAAAGTGTTTCCTTTGCTTCACCCTCAAGCAAGAAAGCTTGTGGTCCAGGCACTTGTCTTATTCTGCCTGGACTATGGCAACTCTCTTTATCTCGGTGCTCCCTGTTCGGTCTTTAAGAAACTTCAAACCATGCAAAATTGTGCGGCACAGATTCTTGAGGGTACTCCAAGCCGCCATTTAGCTAAATATGCCCTTAGGTCTTTACATTGGCTTCCTATTCAGGAAAAAGTCCCCTTTAAAGCCCTCTGCGCCACCCATAAGATGCTAGGGGGTGTTAGACAGGCTATCAGTTCTTCCTTTGTGCAGCCCTACCAAGCCAACAGACGGTTACGTTCAAATGACTCTACCTGACATCTGTTCCCAGAATCAAGAGGTCCAGAAGTGGCGGCCGGCTTTTCTCTTACAACACTGCTAAACTGTGGAACTCCTTGCTGCTTCAGCTACGTAAAAAGTCAGACTACACCGTCTTCCGCAAGAGGCTCAAAACCTGGCTTTTCCCTAATTGATTGCCATAGCGTAGTGTGGTTTCTGCCCTAGTGCTGGGATGCCTTTGGGTAACCATGCACTTCACAGATGCTATTTCATTTCATTTCCTTTAAATCTCTTTAAAAAATATTACACACATATGCACTACGCATTAGAATACAATTGCTTGTAAATGAAATTTAAAAATGAAGGAATCCAGAGCTAATGTAAACAGATAATTCAAAAGAAAACAAGTAAAAAAGACGCTTACCTTGCTTTATGGTCAAGTAGCAGCAGCAAAAGAAGACTTAAATTTATCGGGTTCATGATGAAAAGAGAAGTGGAAAAAAGAAAAAAAGTATGTTTCTACCTTATATCTGCCTATTCAGGTGTGGAGGTTTACCTGCCACAGTTACTTGGACTGGAAGGCACATCGTGATTGGCCTGGTGGAAATATTGGCTAAACCCTCTCTAACAGCTGCTTTTGCCTAAGACACCATTGATGTGTGATGAAAATTCTGGCAGAGATGGCGAAACTCGGATTGACAATTATCCATAGACCGCCGTCCTCTAAATCGAGCTGGCGAACCCATTAGTAGGCAAACAGATAAACTGACAGAAAAGTGGTGGTGGGACCAAATCCGAAAAAGATCTAAATCATTTTCTTGTTTCATCAGCTGCAGAACTATTCCAAGATATTATTTAATGTATCATACAGTCTGTCTTGAATGCTTTCAATTACAGTGATAACATGGTGGTTTTCAAGCGACACTGAAGCAGCATGACAAAGCTCTCATGCAAGTATGTCAGCTGCACTTTGATGTCAGTTTAAATTTGAAAGCTGATAAATGTGAGTTCCAGAAGACAAACTTAAATTTTTTTGGCTATATTTTTTCTGAAGAGGACATGACACCTGATACAGCTAAAGTGCAAGTGCTGTCAACTGCCATTCCCCACAAGATGTTGCCATGTTACGTTCATTCCTTGGCATGGCCAGTTATTGCTCTAGATACATGCAAGGCTTTGCCAATGTCAATACACCATTAAGAGACTTGACTTTGTGGTTACATGAATGTGAGCAAAGCTTCCATAACGTCAAGCATGCATTTGAGAACACTACTGAAATGGCATATTTTGATCCAAAGCTTCATACTAAGGTTGTTGTTGATGCTAGTCCTGTCGGTTTGGGTGCCATCCTTGCGTAATACAGCAGACAACGTAACGCTCAAAGATGTATTTTGGCATATGTAAGCCAAAGCTTGTCCCAACCTGAACGTGCTTATTCACAACCTGAGACAGAAAGCTTAGTAGTGGTGGGGGCTTGTGAACATTTCCATGTATTCTTGCATGGGAAACCCTTCACGCTTGTGACTGGACATCAAGCATTGTTGACTATCTTTGGCAATCAAAAAGCAAAAATGCCACCTTACTTCAATCGTTGGGGTCTGTCATTACAAGAGTACAACCATATCATCATTCATTGTCCAGGGAAAGATCAGAATCATGCCAGCTACTTCTCATGATTGCCTCTATAATGCCCTGGCGCCTCTTCTAAGATGGCTGAAGCTGACATAAATTTGATAGTGAAATCATGCACCCCAGCTTCAATTGTGTTGGAATCGATTGTCACTGCCACAAGTCAAGACAGTGACATGCTGAAACTGAGAGACATCAGCCTTGGTACCATCACCCTCATCCTATTACCAGTGACAGTGAATAGTAAACGTTTAATAATGTCAAAGATGAACCCGTCCATTACTCAGGAAGGTATTATTCTAGGAGGTTCGAGAATTGCTATTCTGGAGAGTCTGTGACAACAGATAATCACAGTTGTCCATGAAGACATCATTGAATTGTTGCCACCAAATGAGCTCTCGGAGAGCGAGTCTTCTTTCCACATCGCCACAAGAGAGTTGAAAGAGAATTAAAGGTCATCATTTGAACTGTCTGTAATTGAAAATCACTCAAGACCCATCGGAGGTGCCAGTGTATGCATGGTAAAGGTTTCCAGTGGACTTCTTTGATCCTCTGGACAACAGATATCACCTGATGGTGATATATGAATATTCCCATTTTCCATTGATCGCCAATATCTCATCTATCACTCAAGAATGTGTCATTGTGAGATTAGAAAGCATCTCCACAACTTGGGATGGCCCTGCGATCTTAAAGTCTGACTATGCCCAACCTTTCAACAGTCAAGATGTCAGAGACTTTCACAGTCATCTTAAGGTTAAGCATCAGAAGAGCACCCCTCTTTCGCCACAGGCCAATGGCCTTGTCAGACATTTCATGAGTACTCTAAAGAAAGCTGTCCAGTGTGCTGTACTAGACAATCCCAACTTTAAAGCTGTCTTAAACTCCTCTCTTCAAGCTTATCACTCGACCTCTCACTTGACCACAGGTGAAAGCCTTGCAATCTTGATGTTCAGGAGAGCATTGGAGAGGCATGCCGACTAAGTTATGTCAATGGACCAACAGAAGATCAAATACCGAGGAAGAAACACTCATGAAAGCATTGGGTCGGAAGAGGAAAGTTAAAGTTTGTGCAGACAAGCGCTGACATGCAAAAGATGTCACCTTCACTAATGGAGATCGAGTTCTTGTTTGGCAGCATATAAAATTAAAATCTGATGCTGCTTCCGATGCTGAACCATTTCCTGTAAATACCATCAAAGGACATATGGTGATTGCCCAGTGTCCTGGGAAGACCATTAAGTGAGACTTCTTGCTTTTCCAACATGTGACTCATCAGGCACCGATGTTGTTGTAGAGACTGGGTCTGAAAGGACAACTAAAGAACTCCTGATTGGTGCTTTTATGGACATTTCAACTGCCTGTCCCCAGTTTCCAAAGACACGTTCAGGAGGGGTGATCCAAGCACCACAAAGACTCATTAAAGAGCTCTAATTGCATAGATTTGTAAAATAAAACAATATTTCTACTCCAACGGACCGTTTTGATTTTTGATGGAATCCATAGGGCGCCTGATGGACTCTGTTGAACTGTGACATAATCGTTAGAGAGTGGTTAAATGAATGCAGGTATAGAATGTTGAGTTTGTGGTTACACGGAGAACAATAAAGATGTGTTATACTTATGTCCATGCGTGGTGCAGTCATTGGTGAATACCTGGGCTGGGGAGTACGCTACACTGGTCACTTTTCATTTGGATTTCGAAGGGAAAGTATCACTCTCTTTGTGTGCTGCATGTAAACCATTACATTTAAGGACTTTGTTTTTGTGATATCACAAGTAACTTAAAAAATTCATGTACAAGGATTTTGTTTGTTTGATAGAGGGCACGCACCAGTGTTTATTTATACTTTCATTCGAATATTTACAATTTTTACGTTGGGTGTCCTGCAGTTTTAGTAGTAGCCTAGTTATTTTTTTTTTTCAGTTTTCATCTTCTGTAAGGGAAAAATGTAGCAAAGTAAATTTTCTCCATGTTTATTAAATTTGCAATATTGATCAATTTTATTATGTAGTCGAGTTTGACAATGGGTTATCCAGCCAATAGGCCCAGTACTAATCATGGGTGCAATAAACAACTGTTTCAGTGGTATAATTTTAAACTTGTTTATATTTGTTATTGTTTTTTTAATGTAATTGAATTTTTTTTTGTTTGATTTTTTTTCATTTTATTAAACATTTTTCCTCCACCCACCCTTTGCCTGCCCAACAACAGCAATCCAGCATTTTTTTTAAGGATTGTCATTGCTATTTGCGCTGGACCGATGAACCCCCTGCCTGCCATGTGGGCACAGCTGCACACTAGCATTCATTTTGCAAGGATTATTCCATTTCCCCCTGGACCTCGTGCCAGCAATAGGTGCACATCACATACCAGCATTCCTTTTTTAAAGATTAATCCATTTCCTCTTGGACCCCCTTGCCTGCCATAGGTGCACAGTCATAGACAGCATTCATTTTTTAAGGCTTATTCCATTTTCCCCTGGAGCTCTCTGTCGGCCATAGGTGCACTCACTGCTGCAAAGAAAGAGGAGCTGACAGACGGCAGCCACAAAGAGGAAGTCACATGGAAGGGGAACAGCACCTTCAAGGCAGCCTCCGCGGTTTAGTTACAGATATAATACTTCTTGACCACCCCACAGTCCAAGTGCCCAAATCTTCTCAATAATTGAATGAAATAGACCAGCACAGTTCCAGAACCCACAAACCTCATGATGATGTAGGATTGCCGCACGTGAACATGTCCCAATCAAAGTACCCCAGCCCTGAAGAAAACCTTCAACAGTAAAAGATATAAGGCTCTACACGAAGGTCGAAACGCATCAGCATATACATTGATGTGGCCTGGAGTTATCATCAATCATGAAGGAACCAATTATTCTATAACAAATATGACTTGACCAAGTAATAGCTGAATATCTCCAACCACCAAAGGAAAGGGCCAAATAGTGCCATCTGGACTAGAGAGTATACGGTTAAAATATGTACCCCTCATTTACTAACAGTACAGCACACCACATTTCATTTTCCATGTATTTTTGTTGTGATTGAATACACTATATGTTTAACACTATACAATGAAAATATCAGGTTATCAATGTCTGTTGTTGGAACTGAATAATGATACTGTAAGCAAATGTCTTTGTTTTTGATGTTCTTATGTGTGTATATCGGTCTTATGAATTATATGTAACTGCTTTTTTGTTCACTATTGAAGAAGAATAACATTAGATGATACACAAAATCCCTTGTTTTCTCTTATTGTTTGGACCACAGTTTGATATGTGAATGTGACACATGGCACAATCAGTATCCAGCTTTTATGGTTTATAAAATTCACCAGCACTCATTGATTGATGGCCAGAGAAGCAATGATTAGATGCTTTCTCTGAAAAACATTCTTAGATTGATGGTATAGGGAGTACACCTATACACATATTATGCATTGATCCTAACCCCTTCGGTTCTAAACTGGATCAATCTCCAACAACGCAAACACTAGATAGGTGCACACACCAGCATTATTTGTAAGGATTATTCAATTTTCCCTTGCACCACCCTGACTGTCACGGGTGTCTCCTTTACATGCACAGAAAGCAAACTGTTACATCTTATATTGTTTTCTTGATTAAACATGAAATGTTATCGTGGCTTGGTTTGACTTTGGACTGCATAACCTTTTGTTGTTAATTATTTTGGGCAATAAGTCACTGCACCAAATAATATTGTCAAACCTCAACAAAGCCATCATTCACATATGTTTTTCTCACTTATTTGCTTTTAGGTGCTCAAGAGACATCACCCACAGTCATTACTGTAATAGAGAAGGCCTGCACAAAGTGACATGACCACAACACATGACGTGTGCCCTCCAGTCTCTTTCGCTTGTGCAGTTAAGTGGTCTACCAACTGACAGCCTCAAGAGGGCCCTAAAGAAAAGTACTGCCAACAATGTGGCCAGTGAGGAGGAAGAGAAGAAGAAGTAGATTGGCACCACTTGCATGCTGCCTGAAACCTTTTCCAGGAGACATGTGCCTGCCTCATCGTCCTCCAGGGAGCAAGTTGGCAGCTGCATATCAACTGCACCACCTCAAACTAAGCCCAAAGTCATGTCTCTCCATGAGGCAGCCACTGCAATCATGGCAACGAGCAGTGAGCCTAAATTGGATTTGACTCAGCCACAAACTAGTACCCAATTGTCCCTGGATAAAGAGCAAAGTGGAAAAAAAGAGCTGCAGTCAGCAATGCTAAATCTTCCTGAGGTAGGAGCAGAGCTGGAGGATGAGCTTCCTCCTCAGCAAGCTGTACCTGTTGTTGAATATCCTGCTTAGATATCTCCAGTGAGAAAAAGGAAGGGTACTCCACCATCTTCTCGAAGCCCACCTTCTGCTGATCTGGACATGGATTAGACCCCGGCTGAGTCTGAGAAATGGGAGGAGAGACAAGAAAAAAGGAAAGTTCCTGAAAGCCTTACAATTATGGAAGGGGATGAGAATGATGAGCCAGTCATCGTCATGGAAGCTGACTCATAAGACAAAAACATTAACCCTCCTATTCAGCCTTCTCCAAGAGATGTGGCACTGGTACCACCACCACCGCCAGCTCCATATTTATAAGGACCTGTGTTCACCACTACCTCAGTTGAAATACGCACTATAGAGAGACAATTGACAAAACACTAACCGAGAGTTGGTGTTCCAGCGCTCCTTCACGATATGCTGCAATTGGTAGCACAAGCTTTGCAGCAGAGTTCTGTTAACACCATCCACCTGACGGCAGACATGTTAACCAGTTGTCAAGCCACTGATTACATGTGTATCACTGCACATAGATCTCTTTTGTGGGGGTTAGGTAAAAGCTATTTACCGGTCTCAGCCCTCAAGACACTTTTAAGGGTGTTCAACAGCATGCTACAGTTGCCATGTTCAGCATGGAGAAATCCCATACAGCTGCAAATACCTCGGAAGACTTCACCAGGAAGGTGTTTCAGTAGCTATGACCCATAGGTTTCAGAATTGGATTTGTTGCCTTGGACAATGGCAGTAATATAGTTAAGGCCATGGCAGATGGTGACTATTTCAGGGTCCTGTTTTTGTTTTGGTTAATGTGCAGAACTCTGGTTAAAAAAAGAAGACATAGTCATCAACATACTGACCACCTGCAGAACAATATGCACTTATTTCAGCCATTCTTTTAAAGCCCGGAAGTATTTGAGGATCATTCAGTGTGCTAGTAGAGTACTAGTTATAGCCCTCATACAGGAAGTACCACCATGTTGGAACTCAACTTAATACATGTTGCAGTGTCTGTTTGAACAGTGCAAACTGATCAATGACTATGTCTTTCAAAGAAGAGGAGATGCAACTGGGAAAAGCATGACCATGGGTGTAGACAAATGGAGCCTAGTCAATTGTTTTAAACAAATGCTACTTCCATTTGAGGTTTTCACTTGTGAAGACAGCAAAAAAAGACAGTGCATTGAGCCAAGCTATCCTGTTGTGTCATCTGCTATAGGACCAGTGAAAAAAAGGTTTGCAAAGGCTCGCAGGTGTTGACGGAAAAGGAGAAGCACAAGACTTGGTTAAGAGTTTAATTCTTTGCTTGGCTGTTAAGCCAAGGCTGCAAAGAGACATTGTGTCATCCAAAGAGTACATTCCTGCCACAATAGTTGATCCACAGTAAAAATAAAAATAAAAATGAAAAATAAAATATGGCCACTTTCAATCCTTTTCCTGAAATTCCTATTTAACTATACAAGACGTGGATTGTTGATCATGCAAGAGAGCTTGAAGAAGAATGTCTGGAAATTAGAGTCCCAGGCAGAAGTTCTGGGGTACAACCTTCGACTTACAGAGAGTGCAGTAATGTTGTCTCAAAGTATCTAAGACCAACAGCAAGAACCCCGCTAACAACAAATACAGGAATTGAAGAATCAGACCCAGCCTCTGCATTTATTTGGTTTCAGGTGGCAGAGCTTAAGTCAAGTGCAGAGGTAAAGGCAGAAGAGGTCGAGAAAGTGGCAGCACCAATGACCATTCAGAGGATGTTCCATGACTGTCTGGATGATCCAAAAGAAGCCTACATGGATCAAAACGCATTGTTTTATTGGTATGAGAAGAAGCACCAATGACCAGAGGTCAGCGGGCTGTCAATAAAGTATCTGGCTCTTCAGGTAGCCATTGTGTATGCTGAGCATGTGCTTAGTGAAGCTGGCACAGTTGTCAAAATGAGAAGGACTGGTCTTTTGCCTTAAAACATTGAGATGACCATGATCAAAATGAACCAACATTTCGTTCCACACAATTACACTGTTCCTGTAATGCCACAGGAGGAGGATGAGCGTGATTGGTCATGCTCTAGTGTGTTAGCTGGCAGGGCCGGATTGGGAACCACAACCGGCCCTGGCAAAGTGCTTGGCCAGCCCACCCTCCCCACTCAGGGGGTTGGAGGTGCCACCGAGCTCTTTGCCGGGGCCGGTTTTCGGCAGATTTTGGAAGAGGGCCCATTTTGAACCACCCGAGTTTGAGGACAAGCTCTACTTATCTGACTCAGTAGGCCACCATAGAACCTTTTATTTATTTATCATCAAACTGCTTAGTGCTAAAAATGGATATAGCTAGGGGAACATTATATATTTAGCATATTAATTTTTGCCACAATGTCTGCCTTTGTCCCATGCCTATCTTTCTTTTTTCATCCCCTTGCATGGTTGCCCCAAGTAAAGATCTTTTGATTTGCACGACTGCCAAATTCCAATGTGTTGCTTTTTTGCTTCCATCAAAGAGCAAATTGCGATTCCTTAAATGAAATTGGAATTTGAGAAATCGCAATTATTTGCGAATTCTCACATTGTGAGTGCCTTGAAACTTGATGCATCGCAAATGCCCTTTTTGTGGGCGCAAATGGCCGATTTTTGCGATTCGCACCGTTTGCGCTTGCAAAAATGGATGATGCATGTGCCTGTAACTGTTTTACACTGTAAATCTGTTCAAAATTAAACATCCCTCCACAATGAACATACAGTAATATTAGTTATACAAATGTAAATTGAGTCTACTACAAACTGTAAATATGTTGTATTTGTAAGCTTTCTGTCTCCAATATATTATAGACACCAGGGGCCTTATTTATGAAGGCCTTGTGCCGCCGGTGCGTCACTTTTTCTCATTTTAAAAGTGACGCACCGGCGGCGCAAGGCCTTCATAAATAAGGCCCCAGGTTTATAATAATAGGGCATTACAACTTGGAAAGAGGAAACAAAGAGGAGTCCACAAGCTTATAACACAAAATATTAGGCAGGTGATTGGTCAGGAGGGGTTATTGGGCAGGGAGCGAATCCAAATACATACTAAGCTGAAACATATACTGAGCTTCTCAAAACCCATCAGGAAGAACAGTGGTCAGGAAGCAAGAAAAGTCCCAGCACGTCAAGAGTGTCACCACTCATATGGATGAGACATCATTCTACTCGGAAATCCCTCCCCGTCTGCTCTTGCACCCGTCTGGCCACCATGTCTTGGCGCTCCTCCTGCCCCCAAGTCCCAGATAAAGAGCCTCGGGATCTGGCTTGACACCGCCCTTGATTTCTCGGTCCAGGCTACTAAGACTGCCGCCACCTGCTTTGGACTAATGAGGATGCTCCGGCGGGTGCTCCCTTTGCTCCCTTTCCAGGCGAGGAGGACCATGGTCCAGGCCCTGATTCTCTCTCGCCTGGATTATGGGAATGCTCTCTACCTAGGAGCACCGGCTTCGGTACTGCAGAGGCTTCAGGTCACACAAAACAGTGCGGCCCGCCTACTGTTCAATCTCTCCCGTCGGCAGTCGGCGAGGAAGGCTCTGAAAGACCTCCACTGGCTCCCAATGGCTGCCAGAGTGCAGTTTAAAGCTTTGTGCATTATGCACAAATCCTTTCACCGTGTAGGCCCAGCGATTCTGCACCCTTTGGTCACGCCTTATGTCCCAGCACGCCCCCTTCGGTCTGGTACCTTGCAGCTGGCCACCTCCTCTAAAATTAACAAAGCCCGTTGGGGTGGCCGCTCTTTTTCCCATTCGGCGACCAGACTTTGGAATGCCCTCCCCTTTGCCATCCGAGGAAATAGCAACCTCCTCTCATTCAGAAAGGCCTTGAAAACGCATTTGTTTGCTAAATCCTGCTGATCTGCCCCGAGCCTGCGCTAAACCATTTTATCTTCAAGCGCTGCGAGGCCCTAGGGCAGTTATGCGCTATACAAATGCAATTTTTCATTTCATTTCATTTCAAATGGCCTCCACATACTATATTTGTCACCTATCTCCATATACAACACCTGCCTAGAAGATCATTATCACATCTCCCTTCTTTATGTCCCCAGAAACAAGAAAGCAACTGACGAATTCGAAGGTGCCGGGTGCATGAGATAGATGCCCCGTTCTGTGCTGTGCTTTTAATGCAATCTAAACGCTTTTAATCTTTGAAACTGAAATTGTATAACTTTGTGCTTCATGAATGCTATGTCGCACTGATACACTTTAATTTTTAAAAACATTGAATGCAATATTTTCACTCTGTGTAATATCGCGCTTCTTACCGCATCCACGTCCCCCCGGCCAGCGCCCCGGTCCACCACGGGATATTCCGCTTGTTGTGGAGGGCGCAGGCAAATATTGAGCACCCCTGCCTGATTGGATGCACAGGATCACGTGGGCCCTGCTCTGTAGCTGCACCGCTACTTAATCCAGATGTCTTTCTCCGTGACCAGCGGACGCGCGCCGAAGTCGTGGCACAGTCCAGCCCGTCTGCGCCCGTCCGTGCTAAGGACGCGCTAGGGGATGGGGCAGGCGAGGGGGAAGATAGAGCTTTCGGTGCCCATCTAGTAAGCTATACCTACTCCCATCATGACCTAGCTTCCCTTAAACCCCCCTGTTTGTTCTGCCACCACACTCTCCCTCCTGAAGCTTTCTTGGGGTCTCCCGGCTGCTGCTTCTATTATAGAAACAATGTTTCCACAACAGCTGACAACCCGAGTATGCGGCCCTCTGTCAAATCGTCTCATACACCTACGGCCATTACGGAGAGTGGTTTCCTTATCAACGCTAGGTCGCTGGTAAAGAATAACATCGCCTTTAATGATTTTGTTTCTGTCAGGAAGCCCTCTTGGGTCTCATCACAGAAACATGGGCCTCGGACTCCTCTGGTCCTGAACTGGTGAACGCTATCCCTGATGGATATGCGCTATCCAGGATGGACCGAGTGGGACGTAGGGGAGGAGGGCTGGGGATCCTGTACAAAGTATCCTCCACATGTCGCATCAACACCCTTTCCTCTCCCTCTGACCCTTTCCAGGCCCTACACTTTTCTATAACCTCCCCCTTCTCTTTCTCATTTGCTGGTATTTTAATCTACAGACAGCCGGGACCCAGGTCTGAGTTCAGTCAGAATCTACTGAACATCCTAGAACTCTATTTTGGCTACCCCCATCTGACTGTTATGGGAGACCTGAACTTCCATCTCGAAGACCCAGGCTTCAGTGAATCCCTCTCCCTTCTGGACTCCCTGGCCGCATGCGGTCTTCGGCAATTGGTCAACAGCCCTACTCATCGGGCTGGACACACTCTAGACTGGGTATTTACAAATGACCATAGACTAACGACAGGTTCTCCCATCCCCCTGGTATGGTCTGACCACCTAGTTCTCCCCTTGGAATTTAAATCACCCCCTCCCTCCATTAGGTTGAGTGTTCCCAAGAAACTGGAACCTAAGCGGAACTATCGGAAAATCTCCAATGATACCACAGCCCCCCTTATCCTGAACGCTATGCCAGCCTCTCTGAAGGATGTCAATATGGCTGCGCTTGAATTTTCCAACTCTATTGCTACCGCAGTGGATCTCCTAGCCCCCGCCTCATACCGCTATTCTGCCAGGAAGAGACCCTCAGGCCCCTGGTTTTCAGAAATCCTCATACTCCTAAGACAGGGCTGTAGGAAACAGGAGAGGCTCTGGCGAGTGAGTTGGGATAGCTGGGAGAGGGAAAAGCATAAACACCTTCTTCGAGAATACAAAGCAGAGGTAATTAAGGAAAAGCAGGCCTACTTTTCCAACCTAACCGCTTCCCTTGCTTCCCCGAGGGAACTGTTTAAAATTGTAGATTCCCTGTGCACCATGCAAATTCCCGACCCCATTGTTGGCTCCCAAGAGCTGTGTGACAAGATCTCCTTATTCTTTCACTCTAAAATAGCCGAAATCTATGCCTCCCTCGAATCGCAAAGGGACCTGTTGGGTTCTCCCCTCCCCCTGGCCCCACCATCCATAGAATCTCAGACAACGGGTCCCCCTGCGAGCCTGTCCAATTTCCCTCTCCTTACCCTCCAGCAATTAGACCTGCTTTTAAGTAAGACTAAATCTGGATCCCCATTGGATCCATGTCCCCTCAAAATCCTTAAAGACTGTAGGGAAGTCTTACTGCCCCCCCTCCTCGACGTGATGAATCGTGTCATGACGGAGGGCATCTTTCCATCTTCCTGGAAGAGTGCAGTGGTTAAGCCTCTGCTAAAACAAGCATTGGAAATGCAATAGGTCTCGCACCATTAGAGTTAGTGCTTTTAGAATTGTTTATGGGTTTTTTTTGTAAATGTTTAGCATTTTTGTTTCCTGTAGCCTATGCTAAAGAATTACAAATAAAAAAAGCCATAAACCTTTCTAAAAGCTCTAACTGAAATGGTCTGAGACCTATTGCACTGTGTGAGGGTGAGGGGTTGAGGGTGAGTGAGGGTGAGGGTGAGGGTGGGTGAGGGTGAGTGAGGGTGAGGGGTTGAGGGTGAGTGAGGGTGAGGGGTTGAGGGTGAGTGAGAGTGAGGGTGGGTGAGGGTGAGTGTGGGTGAGTGAGGGTGAGTGAGGGTGAGGGGTTGAGGTTGAGGGTGAGGTGTTGAGGGTGAGGGTGAGTGAGGGTGAGTGAGGGGTTGAGGGTGAGTGAGGGTGAGGGTGAGTTAGGGTGAGGCGTTCAGGGTGAGTGAGGGTGAGGTGTTGAGGGTGATTGAGGATGAGTGAGGGTGAGGGTGAGTGAGGGGTTGAGGTTGAGTGAGGGTGAGGGTGAGTGAGGGTTGAGGGTGAGGGGTTGAGGGTGAGTGAGGGGTTGAGGGTGAGTGAGGTGTTGAGGTTGAGTGAGGGTGAGGGTGAGTTAGGGTGAGGGGTTGAGGGTGAGTGAGGGTGAGGGTGAGTGAGGTGTTGAGGTTGAGTGAGGGTGAGTGAGGGTGAGGGTGAGTGAGGGTGAGTGAGGGTGAGGGGTTGAGGGTGGTGAGGGTGAGGGTGAGTGAGGGTGAGGTGTTGAGGGTGAGTGAGGGTGAGGAGTTGAGGGTGAGTGAGGGTGAGTGAGGGGTTGAGTGAGGGTGAGGGTGAGTTAGGGTGAGGTGTTGAGGGTGAGTGAGTGTGAGGGTGAGGGGTTGAGGGTGAGTGAGGATGAGTGAGAGTGAGGGTGAGTGTGGGTGAGGGTGAGACCTAAAAACGACTTGAAAAAACAAGATCACACAGAAAACCAGCTTCTACTTCAAGTTATTTGTTGGAGCCCTCACACCTCTCAGAAAGTAGGCACTCTGAACTTTTTTTAAATGTATTTTCTTTTCTTTAATGGTACACATTCGCAACTCAAAAGTGTAAAGGAGTTGATAAACCAAAGGAACAGTGAATTATATTTAATTTCGATAATTTTATGGAGATTTCATCGACCTCTGCAGCAACAGCATGTCTGTCTGCATGCGTTTGTGTTTGGGAGAGAAATAAAACGTGTCTTGCAAATCACCTGTGTACCAGGTATGCTGGAGTCTCCGAAATACGATTTATTATTAATGTTAATACATGACAACATACACAAGAAGCACCTTCTCTACATGCTACCACGCGAGAATGAGCATGTTAAACTCTGCAGAGCACACTTTGGCATGAAGCACCCGGCTGCGGTGCGGTGTACAGTCTGTCTGCAAATAACTCGGCGCTGGCAGGCAATTAGTGTGCATGAACAAGTGAAGTTTTTATCGCACCGACCACGCGCGCTGAGCTCTGTGCTCCTGAAAAGTAAAGTTATTTTCACATGCTGTGTTAGCTTTTCATGTAGCGCGGTACTTGTTAAAGCATATAGCACACCTTTGTTAGCGGAACTTGAATTTCAACACACAGCATTTACTGTTCGTAATACATGCAGTTCTGATTATGTAAACATCATTAAAATGCTGTGTTGCACCTTTCAGTTATCTGAAAGAAAACGCATTGATAAATCATTTAAATACAAAGTACCCTAAATGTTTTTCGACTGGGTTAATTACTTGGTTTGATTTGAATTCACCTGCGCCTAGCACCGCGATGCCATCCAAACAGCTACATTAGAACAACTACTTCACTTTACAGACACTTCTGTGCGAAAGTTTAAGTTTGAGACCAACAAGAAGTAACCATACCGAACATGAAAAGAGTATGGGGCTATACAAATAAAAATAAACAACACGCAATTCCTTTCCCGCATTGAAACACCGCCCAGCCGAGAAGAAAGTCACAAACACCCAACTCCAATGACATTCCAACTTCAAAGGAGCCAACAGAAACACAGGAAACGAAAGAAAACTGCTGCAGAGAAGCTCTTCCAACTGCACAAAAGCCAGACACCTACCTAGGAGCGAGGAAACGCTGCATCCACCGGCGTCAAGGCGAAGGAAAAGTTAATCACTAGTGAAAAAAAAGCGAAAGAGAAAGCAGGGTAACCTGACCCAGGAGGGGGGAGGAGGGAGGAGAAATGCGTCTCGGCCGGAGCAGGGGGCGGAGCAGGGAGAGCGGGCTTTGAAATGCACTTCACACGGCCGGCCGGTCGTGAAACTGAAAGCATGGCCGGCCGGCCGTGAAAGCCTTTGATGCCGCAGGGGGTGGAGCGGCACCAGCTGGGAGAGTAGGCAAGGCAGGCGGCTGGGGGCATGTGCACGCGCTTTTAAGCTCAATGCGCATGCGCATTGAGCTTAAAAGTCACGGGCACTGCAAGGAATCGCCACGATTCCTTGCAAGTTGGACAAAGAGTGGATAAGCCCCCATAGTCTCGCTTGCTCGATGCGCATGCGCATCGACAGGCGAGACCTAAAAATGACTTTAGACCCAGAGACATTAAAGAACTTCCGGCCTATATCCCTGCTTCCCGCCCCAGCAAAGATGCTTGAGACACATCTCAACCTGCATTTGACGGCTTTCTTGGAAACCTCTGGCCTCCTGGACCAGTCACAACATGGTTTCCGGAGGTTTCACAGCACGGAGTCAGCGCTCACTGTAGTGCTCAATAACATCCGCACGAAGGTCGACCAGGGCCATACCACCCTTCTGGTCCTGCTCGACCTGACAGCAGCCTTTGATACCCTGTCCCCCTCCATTCTAACATCCCGCCTCAGGGGGATAGGGGTAGAAGGCCCGACACTGAGCCTCCTGGCCTCCTTTCTTGACCAGGGGGAACAGAAGGTCAACTTGGGAGAGTTTCTATCCCCTCCCATACCTGTGCAATGTGGGGTCCCACAGGGGTCAGCCTTGAGACCCACGATATTTAACATCTATGTGGCCCCACTTGCCAGGTTAGTAAGATCTTATGGGATGGAGGTGGTATCGTACGCCGATGACACCCAGATTATGGTGTCCCTCTCCCACTCGGCTAGTACCTCCGCTGTCAGCTTCAGGAACTGCATGGAGGCAGTCTCACAGTGGATGATCTTAAATTCACTGAAGCTGAACAGAGAGAAAACCGAGGTCCTGATTTTCGGTGAAAATCAGGACATTTGGTCAAATGACTGGTGGCCATCATCCCTTGGAACCTGCCCATCACCCACGAACTCAGCACGTAACTTGGGCGTGATGAATGACCCATCACTTTCTATGACACAGCAGGTGAACAGGACTGTCGCCACTTGCTGGGGTGTTATTAGGACTCTCAGGAAAATTACCCACTACCTTTCCCTGCAAGCCCGCAAACAGATCGTGGTTGCCTTAGTCGCCTCGCGGCTGGACTACTGTAAGGCGCTATACGCCGGCGTAAATAAAGGCCTTATACAACGCCTGCAGTCTGTCCAGAACGTGGCGGCCACATTTGTGCTCGATGCCCCTAGGCTTTCGTCCACTACAGCTGCTAGGAAGAGCCTGCATTGGCTCCCGATCCAGTCCAGGATCTCTTTTAAGATCATGTGCCTGGTCTATGGGGCCCTGTCTGGCGAATGCGCTGGGGGGCGTGAGGGCTCTGCTGGCTCCATATGTCCCTTGCAGGAGCCTTCGCTCCTCCAGCAAGAACCTCCTGTAGGTGCCTCGATTTCGCAGAGCCAAATGGGGAGGAAGGGCCTTCTCCTCCTTGGCCCCTAAACGGTGGAACACCCTCCCCTCTGAATTAAAAACTCAACCGTCCATCTCGCTGTTCAGGAAGGCATTAAAGACATGGCTATTTTCCAAGGCAGATCTGTAACCTGGTCCCGGCTCCTACTCCACTCTTTCTGTTAGGTGCCTTGATGCCCACCGGGCTAAGTTTGCGCGGTACAAGATTGTTTTCATTCATTCATTCAAGGAGGCCGCTCATTTGCCTATCTCACTCTTCCTATTCAGCTCAGGTCAAGCAATAATTTGTTAAGTTTTAGGAAGCATCTATAAACCCACATCTTCTGATAACTTTTGGATTTAATTCTTTTAGAAGTTGGACACTACAAGGGGGACCCCAAGTGTCCAAAAAGAGTACAACCTCTCACTGGAGAAATGGTTCCAGGGATGGTGAGTGTAGTGCTGCGAGAGGGGTTTGTCCCAATTAATGTGGGGGGGAGAGGTTAGTGGGGTTACACTAGTTTTCCTGGGTAAAAGTAAGATGGTTCCTAAGATCCATGTGCCCTCTAATGCTACAAAGTATAGGCAATGGGTCACCATCAATGGGCAAGGTGTTGAGGCTCTGATGGACACCGGGGGCCAGCATGGCTATGGGAAGGAATCAGCTGTTGTCCCCAAGACAGGTAATCCCCGATGTATTCCACTATTTTGTGGTGGCTGACAACAGAGAGGGTCACTACCCACTTCACCGGCCCTTGATCAATTTGAATGGGGGAAGTCCAGGTCTTTTGAAAGTTGCAGTGAGCCCTGCCATGCCTGTGGACTGTTTGCTTAGTAATAAACTTGAGCACACTACCCAAAAGGAAGTGGAGCTCAAGGCTCATGTGGAGATGTTAGAGTTACCCAACTTGAAAGGTGCTACGATAAGGCCCATGGCCGCCCAGGATGAGAGTAAAAAAGGGAGGGATAATGGACCAGCCAGCTGCTAAAAATGGGAAGGAAGAGGAAATGGGACACCAGTCCCTTAATCTCCTCCCAGGGAGAGGGATGGGGCACCTGTGGGGGCCACCCCTGAGTCCACTGAGGAAGGCATTGCTCCCCTTGGTGATCTACCTGAGCTTGCTGGATGGCATGTGGAATGTGGAATGAGATTATCCCCTCCAGAGAGTCTGGAGCCAGGTCTGAGGAAGAAAGGATATTTGTGCACTTCAAAGACCCCTCTTTGAAATGACCCCCACTTCAAAGGCACATTTGGCTATAAGTACTTGGAACCAGCTACTTAACTCTGTCAAAAGAACTGCTGGGCTGCTTCAAGGACTGACACTGCTAGACTGCTGAACTGGAAGATTTGCTTTTTCTGTTGTGCTACCCTGCTGCCTGCCACTCTCTGACCATGCTGAGGAGCTCTGGACTCTGCCTTACAACTGAATTGATCTCCAAGAGCTTGTTAGCTTACCTCCTGTTGTTTGAAACTCAGGGACACCAAAGTCTCTAACCCTACTACTGTACCTGTTTTATTGGAAGTAGATGCAGTTACTTGCTGCAGCAAAATCGACGCATCTCCAGTCTGCGTGTACGAGAACGGGCACATTGACTCTTTTGCGGTAATAGAACCTAGGGCATCGCACCCTGTACTACTGCATCGCAACCAGAACCACCTTTTAGGATCCAACACATCACCCCCAATACGTGGGGAAGATCGATGCATCATCCCTCCAATGTGGATTTACTAAGTGTATCTAATACGTTAGCACAGCACTCAGAACCAATGCTTACCGACACTGATGTAAGAGACCCAATGGATCACCCGTGCGTGTCTCTTGTCCCATCTCTGGCCTGTGCTCCATCGTGGTTGGCTTGAACTTTTGACTTGGAACTGGTCCACCTTGACCAGAAAACCCCCATTAGCTCGTATTGCCTCTAAGCGCTAGAACTCTTTATTCTTTAAAAATTCATATCTTAACTTCTACTTTTTGGCTTTTGTTGATTTGGTCTTGGTTAATTTAGAAATGTATTCTCTATTTTTCTAAACTTGTGTAGAGTCTTTTTGTGGAGTTTTCATTATGTTACTGTGTGTGCGTTGCACAAATACTTTACACATTGCTTCTTTAGATAAGCCTGACTACTCTGTGCCAAGCTACCAGAGGGTGAGCACCGGTTATTTTTTTGTGTGTATTAAGTTCCCACTGGTTAGAGTGGTGGTCCCTACTTAGACTAGGTGTATACCTCTGTCAAGTAGAGACCCCCCAATTCTAACACCGTCCAATCTGGCATTTATTATATGCAGTATCATTTTTCTTTTAACAATCATAATTTTAGGACTGTGTTGGTTCATTCCTCGATAATTTGTATTTTTTAAACCGAGATGTAAGAACATTCAGATATAGCTTGGGTCTCTCGGGCTGAAGGACTGTTTGCAATGCTTTAAGCTGAACTGTGTTATTCTTTCATTTCCTTCCACAACAGAATGATGATGATGTGCTGCTTATCACCCTTATGAATATTATTGTTGTTGTGTAGTGTTTGTCTTTGTCACACCTTTCCCCAACTCCCTTTTTTATTTCATTCACCAAGCACCTAAAATTCTTCCCCTGGGCTGTGTGATTAATTGAGTAGCGACTTAATTCACACCATAAATGGATCACACACTTGGTGGGGTGGATGTTATGAAAGCGACTCCAACTCACTGTGAGATCTTCTATTACCTGAGCAGTAGCCTACACCCGCCCCTCTTAACCTCCCACGTACAAAAGGGATCCATTTTTTGATATATAACATAATTTATCAACATCATAATTCCTACCTTAGGTTGCGTAAATGCATAACCTTGTTCACATCCTGACTCTGAGTCCACCTCTTCTGGCTCGAGGATTTCATAATTTTAGTTTTATTCGCTCCCTATTGCTCAGAAGAAGTTACTTTTTCTAGTTTGTGTTATAATATCAGGTCTTCTTTGTCGTGTCATGGTCGTAGTCTGGTCTCAGTCTTTGTGATGTTATGATGTGAATATAACCCATTAACCTTTTGTTTTCTTTCATTCTAATTGTCTGTGATAGATAATCCGTTTGATTAATCATACAGTTGGAGTTCACCTAGGTGGGAGTAGACTTTGCCTGTGATGCGTTCCTTGCTACTTCTACCACCACCATTAAAAGGCACCTTAGAAATTCCTGCAGTAAGGTTTTGGAAGACTGAGAGAGTCAGCTGGCAGCCATCACTACATCTATTCAGGTAAGAGAACTATTGAGTGTAGTGAACTAGCTTAGTTAATAATTCACTAATTTCTACTGCAGATAAGTAACTTCTAGTTTATCTAGGCTGTTGAAGGCAATGACAGCATACGCCAATGGTCAATATAGTTACACAGGGAAGTAGAACAAAGGTATAACTACCTATAACTAACTGGTATACACTTCGAGAAGCATATTTTAAAAAGAACATGCTGTGCGAAAAAGCAGCAGTGCAAAGTAAAAGTAAAACACAAAAACTATTCGAGGCAGACAGTGAAAGAACAATGTTTCCCTTTACTTAAAATTCAACAATAACACCGACCGACAACAGGTATACTCTTCTCCCTCCAAAAATGTGCCCCCTCCCCAACCAATGTCCAATGAAAACTAGTCCAAAAGTACCGGTCTGGTCCCAATTTCCACCCTCTCCACCCACAACAAAAGTCCATCACATGAAACCAAAAAAAAAAATAATGGGCATCAGAAGGGGGCATAAACGATATTGGTCCATAGTCTTGACACTTCCTGCTCAAGGCTTGCACGTGAAGTTGCCAGCTGCTGGTAAAGGTGCGCCAGCTCACATAGCATGCCGCATTGGAACATGTGGTCTGGGTTGTTCAGGTGGCTCTCAGCTGCTGGCAATTTTGTGGCTAGGCTGGAAGTGCTGGCGGCTGGATGGAGGAGCTGAGGCTCGGTGCAGTGGCAGATGCTGCCTCAGGCTTCTCCTCCTCCAGAGCCAACAGTACTCTGATAGGATGACCTCCATCCTCCAGTTGCTACAGCAGGTCTGCTATCTCAAGTAAAGAGAAATTGTAAACAATGCTCTGTGCAAACACTTGTTTTTAATAATCTAGTGACACAGTAGCAGTATATTGCTGGTCCCTTAGGGATATTGGAATGACTCGATTAGATAGTGGCACAGTAGCAGTACATTGCTGGTCCCTTATGGCTATTGGAATGATGCGATTAGATTAAGTCACAGGGCAATTTTTTACCCAAACATGCCTCACATGAAAGCACTGACTGGCTCCCAGGAATTAAGCCAGAATAACACCAGTTTAAAAAAAGTTATTTTTTTTCATTTAAAGCATTTCCTGGTAAAAAATGAAACAAACACTTTGCGTGTAAAAATAAAAATTAATTACTTCATTAATCAGTAAGACTTTATGCACTAGTGACAACAAAATTTGGTAGTGGTGTTCCCTAAAAGGGGGTAACCGCACCCTTACACACGTGTTGGATGGAATAGTAATTTGGGACACACAGTTATTAAAGATATTAGTAACCTAGTCGGAGTGCTAAGGGGACCACCGTCACTCACTACCTAGGGTGACTTTAGCAAATCCAAGAGATTTGCAAAAACAAAATTGCAGAAAAGGGGTCGATTAAGCACTATCCTTTAAATGGTGTCAAAAATTGACCTATTAGTCATAGTAATTACATGTCAAAAGTGATCATAACACTGCACATTTCATCAACAAATGTTCTCCTTGAGACAGGATATTCAAGCCAAAGTTCTTTTCTATATGTTATTCCATTTAGTCAAAAACATCAGAAGAAACAGCCAACACGTGTTTCGTCGGTACACAGTCCGTACCAAGACTTTCTCAAGGCTCGGTAGATGAATAGAACAGATCCGAATCACTGACTGCCTTTTGTTCATTCAATTTATGATTGTTTAGATCTTTCACCCCAGCTCTTGGCTTAATATCCCTCTTCAGTTTGCGGATTTTCTTGTCTCGCAAGTATGACTGATGAGCATTGAGGACCTCTTTCAGAATTTAATTTTTTTCTCCATAATATCAGGTAAGTCTAGTTTTCTGATTTCACATTCAATCTGCTCTATTTCATCAAGGAGTTTAGCTCTCTTCCTCTCTGCATGCCTAATTAATAGGTCCATTATCCCATATGAGGATGATGCGATAAGAGTATCCCATTCTTGGAGAAGGTCAGTATCAAGATCTTCAAACGTTGGAAATATAATGACCCTAAGCCCTCTTGGAATTTGCTTAAGTTCAATGTACTTTTTTAAGGTGGTAAGGTCCTACCATCTGGAGAGCTCAGATTTGCGAAGTCTCTCCAATTTGATGAATAGCTGTTTTAGTCCTTGGTGTTTATTTTCAATAATAGGGGTTTTGGTGGATTGTACACCCTGTCCCATGAATATATCATTGAATAATTTGTCACAGTCATCATCAAATCCTGCTATAATAGTGGCTGGATATACGGTAATTGAACTGACCTAACTAAAGACCAGAATGTGTCCTCAGGGGAAGTGAGTGCAGGTAATCACTTAGTTATAGTGACAACAAAATTTGGTAGTGGTGCTCCTTAAAAGGGGGTAACCACACCTTCACACACATGTTGGATGGAATAGTAATTTGGGACGTACAGTTATTAAAGATATTAGTAATCTAGTGGGAGTGCTAAGGGGACCACCGACACTCACTACCTAGGGTGACTAAAGCAAATCGGAGAGATTTGCAAAAACAAAATTGCAG
This sequence comes from Lissotriton helveticus, assembly GCF_964261635.1. Classification (NCBI taxonomy): domain Eukaryota; kingdom Metazoa; phylum Chordata; class Amphibia; order Caudata; family Salamandridae; genus Lissotriton; species Lissotriton helveticus. The sequence goes on along the minus strand of NC_136063.1, from coordinate 1,609,811,185 downwards.
AAAAGGCATCGATTAAGCACTATCTTATAAATGGTTTTGAAAATTGACCTATTAGTCATAATAATTGCATGTCAAAAGGGATCATAACATTGCACATTTCATCAACAAATGTTCTCCTTGAGAAAGGATAGTCAAGCCAAAGTCCTTTTGTATATGTTATTCCATTTATTCAAAAACATCAGAAGAAACAGCCAGCACGTGTTTCGTCGGCACACAGTCCGTACCAAGACTTTCTCAAGGCTCGATAGTTGAATAGAACAGATCCAAATCACTGAATGCCTTTTGTTCATTCAATTTTTGATTGTTTAGATCTTTCACCCCAGCTCTTGGCTTAATATCATCATACTTTTTAGCAAATGTAAAAATACGATCATTTTTATAGTCGTTTTTATCCCTCTTCAGTTTGCAGATTTTCTTGTCTCGCAGGTATGACTGATGAGCATTGAGGACCTCTTTCAGAATTTTAAAAATGTTCTCCGTAATATCAGGTAAGTCTAGTTTTTTGATTTCACATTCAATCATCTGCTCTATTTTATCAAGGAATTTAGCTCTCTTTCTCTCTGCATGCCTAATTAATAGGTCCATCATCCCACATGAGAATGATGAGATAAGAGTCTCCTATTCTTGGAGTAGGTCAGTATCAAGATCTTCAAACGTTGGAAATATAATGACCCTAAACCCTCTTGGGATTTGCTTAAGTTCAATGTCATTTTTTAAGGTGGTAAGGTCCCACCATCTGGAGAGCTCAGATTTGCGAAGTCTCTCCAATTTGATGAATAGCTGTTTTAGTCCTTGGGGTTTATTCTCAATCGTAGGGGTTTTGGTGGATTGTACACCCTGTGCCATGAATATATTGTTGAATATTCTGTCACGGTCATCATCAAATCCTGCGAACAAAGTGGCTGGCTATAAGGTAATTGAATTGACCTAACCAATGACCAGAATGTGTCCTCAGAGGAAGTGAGTGTAGGTAATCACCTAGTTATAGTGACAACAAAATTTGGTAGTGGTGTTCCCTAAAAGGGGGTAACCGCACCTTCACACACGTGTTGGATGGAACAGTAATTTGGGACACACAGTTATTAAAGATATTAGTAATCTAGTCGGATTGCTAAGGGGACCACCGCCACTCACTACCGAGGGTGACTAAAGCAAATCCGAGAGATTTGCAAAACCAAAATTGCAGAAAAGGTGTCGATTAAGCACTATCCTATAAATGGTCTTGAAAATTGACCTATTAGTCATAAGAATTACATGTCAAAAGTGATCATAACATTGCACATTTCATCAACAAATGTTCTCCTTGAGACAGGATAGTCAAGCCAAATCCTTTTGTATATGTTATTCCATTTATTAAAAAACATCAGAAGAAACAGCCAACACGTGTTTCGTCGGTACACAGTCCGTACCAAGACTTTCTCAAGGCTCGATAGATGAATAGAACAGATCCGAATCACTGACTGCCTTTTGTTTATACAATTTTTGATTGTTTAGATCTTTCACCCCAGCTCTTGGCTTAATATCATCATATTTTTTAGCAAATGTAAAAATATGACCATTTTTATAGTTGTTTTCATCCCTCTTCAGTTTGCGGATTTTCTTGTCTCGCAAGTATGACTGATGAGCATTGAGGACCTCTTTCAGAATTTAAAATTTTTACTCCATAATATCTGGTAAGTCTAGTTTTTTTATTATGCACTATGCAATGCCTATCCAGGGCAGGCAGTATACTAATTTTCAGTCTATATTTCTTCTTCGAAACAGATACTACGTGTTCAGCATTAACCGTTTGTATGATATCAATGCGCACACAATAGGTGTGCATTTAATATTTTGTTTTTCACCTTAATGTAGGTTCTGCATGGAGAGGTACACATGTGGCTGGCCCCCATGCTGTCCTGAAGAAGAGGTTTATGGGACACCTTGAAAAATGTCGACACAATACTAGGGATTATAATCACATAACAGTTATTTTTCCCTTTTATTAATCCCCCCTTTTTATCTTTATGGACTAGGAGCAGGAATAAAGCATAAGCTCACTAGTTAGGTATATTTTTAACTAGCACAAACACCACTTCCCCTACACTGCACTACATATATTTTCACATAACAAGTGCTCCTACTTAACTTCGCAACACGCAGCACGTCCAAGCAGTAGATGCTTGGGATGGCCCCAATGATGAAGTATGTCACCTTGGGGCAACCCTGGATGAGAGAGGGGACTCAAGAAAATAATCCTTTCTTTCTACCGACAGTTGTGGTTCATACCATTTTGGCGACCCCACAATTTCTCTTTGGCTAGGTTCTTATGATCCGTTATTTATGGATTGTTTTGTTGTACTCTGAACATACAGGAGGGTGAACCTAGACCAATCCTCCTTCCCCCTCTGATTTTTGGTAAATAATTAACAGCGCAGGTAAACAAAAGATATGCCATAGAAAAGATCAAGGAAATGTTTAGTTGAAAGTAAGTGTTACAGATCTTTGGAGTTCGTGGAAACCTTTTGTATGAAGGATAGCCTGTTATGTGAGTAATTTATTACCAGAGTTAAGACTGCTTCATTTCATTAGCCGAGGAATTGTGAAGGTTGATGTGATTTAGCTTTAGTTTTCCCTAGAGTTTATCATGTGTATTAACTTCATGATGAATATAGTTTTCAGAGAGTGATTTTAAGTTGTGGATAGGTAGTTTTAGATATATTAGGAGCTTCCTTCTATGGGAGTGGCAATGAATGATGGGAAAATTAGACCATTGTCTATGGTAATACACAGGCTTGCTGCAGGGCATTTAAGTTAGTAAATTTAGATAGATATTGTAGCAATTAGGGCTATGGTAATGCAAAATCATCTTGCCCTTGATATTTTTTCGGCCAAAGATGGAGGAGTCTGTAAGGTAGTTGAGGCTAAAACATGTTGCACATATATTCTTGGTGGTAGTGGCACTATAGATTCTTTCATTACTAACATGACTAATTTAACTCATAAGATTAGATTTCTGGAAGAACTAGGCTTATGGAAGCTGTAGGAAGGAGTTTTGGCAAGGTTGGTGAATGATTAGGTAACATAAGTGGTGGTGTTCTTGAGGCATTCCTTACTCCTATAATAATCATAATGATTTGTGCAATTGTTTGTTTTTCTCTATTTAAAATTGTTGGAGTGTACAATTAGCAGATATAATAATGTAACTAAAGTTATAATAAATCAAGAAAGAGTAAAGATTGATGGATTTGGAAATTAATAAATACAAAGAACAGTTCTTTCAAGCCAGCTGGTACACCACAGAGCTCAGAACCACCAAGCGCAACTGCCATCAACTCAAGTAGTGATTGCGTATCACCAAGAACCCCTCTGACAGAACCACCCACAAAGCAGCCCTCAACAATTATCACCTGCAATTTGAGGAAGCCAAGATCTCAGCCATCATTTTTGTATCAATGCCGCGTCAAACCACTTGAAGGAACTCTTCAAAATATTCAGGGAATGCTACAACCCAACTGCCACAGAGAGCACCATTCATGTCTCACAAGAACTCTGTGGCTCCCTCTCAGATCACTTCCATGCCAAGATTGCCAAGATCTACAACAACTTTGAACCCCAAACCTCCACCCTCAGCCTCAACAACCTCAACCAACCAGCGAACACCAGCCATATGAGCACCACCTGGTACCCACCCACCATGCAGACCATCACAGCCATCATGTTGTTCATCCAGTCCCGGGTTCTACTGACCCCTGCCCCCACCATCTCTTCAACCTCAGAGCAAACCCAATCAGCACGGTACTCAGCAACATTCTAAATACCTCATCTCTACAGCAACTTTTCTGGACAATTGAAAACATGTAGAGGTCAGACCCTACCTAAAGAAACCGTTGGCCGACGCCAGCAACCTTACAAATTACCGACCAATATCCCTGCTTCCCTACCCAGCCAAAGTACTCAAGAAAGTCATAAACCCACAGCTCACCAAATAACTGGAACAGAACCACCTAAAAATCCGCTTTCTGGAACAACCGCAGCAGAGACTGCACTGATTGCTGCCACAGATGCCACCAGAATTCTCCTCGACCATGGAGAAATGGCAGCCTTGATCCTCCGTGACCTCTCTGCTCCATTTGACACTGTCTCTCACACCACCCTCATCGACAGACTCTACAATATCGGCATATGACTAAATGCCCTTAAGTGAATCGCATCTTTTCTAACAGGATGCACACAGACCATCTGAGTGCCCCCTTCACCTCAGCACCCAAGGACATCATACGCGGCGTATTGCAATGATCATCCCTACCTTGTTCAACATTTACTTAACGCCTCACAGACAGCATCATATCCAATGAACTCCACATAATCTCCCCTGCAGACAACACTCAATTTATCCTCTCACTCACCTACAACCCCACCAATGCCAAAACCAACTGCTGTAATGCCATGACCAATGTATCCAATTGGATGAGAGACAACTTTCTCAAAATCAACTCCAACAAAAGTGAAGTACTTATCTTTGGGAATAACAGCTCCGTGTGAGACCTCAGCTGGTGGTCAGAAGAACTTGGACCAACACCCACGCCGCCAGACCATGCACACAACCTGGGCATCATCCTCAACATCCAAAGGACAATTAAATGACAAATCAAAGCAGTCGCTTCCAACAGCTTCTACACCCTTCGAATGCTCTGCAGAATCTCCAGAGGGGTCCCTATTAACACTAGAAAGATCATCATGCAGGCCCTCCTCACAAGCAGCTTCGACTATGCCAACACAATCTGCAGTGGAATCTCAGCAGACTTCAGGAAGAAGCTCAAGACCAGGCTTTTCAATGGAAACATGGTACCCTCAGCACCCTCATACCCACAAGGGTGATATTGTTGAGATTCAGATTGATCAGAAATAAAAATATGATGGCGGAAAAGATCCAACTACCTAAGACGATGAAAAAATCTACTAGTTAATGGTTGAATAATTTTATTTCAAGTTTATCACAGGGGGATTAGTGATTATTAAAAAATAATCAGAGGGGGAAGGTTGTTAAATATTTTTTAAATGTACAATTTTGGGTGGCATATTTTGTGTGCTGATCAATAATTTAAATGGCTTATATAATCGTAACTAATGACCTAATGATGTTCCACTTGAAACAATATAATTATATGGTTTAGCAGAGTGATTAATAATGAAATTTAGATATGTTACATTTTCATGGAATACACTATTTTATTAAAATGGATGCAATTTTTGTTTTTTCTATTCACCTTGCTCTTGCTCATCCCCTCCAAATAAGTGACCTACTGCAAGTCTTTTCTCCCCACAGTTTCCGCAGAGTACAAAGTGTTATATCGTAGATGAGAACTGTCTGAGACAGTCTGTATTGTGAATTAAACTTTCCACCCTGATGACAATGTATCATGTTGAAGGACTTCCACTGGAAGTTCCAAAGTAGGCAGCAGAAGAGAATTTTCTATGAACCTTTGTCTGAGTAATGTTTAATACTGCATTTTACCTCTCCAGAGACAAGTTACTGATAAATAAAATGGAACATTTCTCTTATCTTAAGAAATTAGTTAGTGCTAAGGGTTACTTATTGTTATGAATTTGCTTTTGATTTGTCCTATATAAGCTTACCATAATCATGTCCTGCTAAATTTGCCATTGACATTTCTTTATGCATAAATTGTGCATAAAACCCCCGGATTTTGAAGGTTTGGAGGAGGTTTTTCATTTTTCCCTGAGAAACTGTCCAATTTACTGGACACTTTCTTTTCTCCCTGAAAATGCTGTCAGTACTCTTTATGAGTTTGACACTTAGGGGCCCATTAGGATGGCGGGCGGACTTTGTGCACCCGCCATCCCGACGTAAAACGGGACCTCCCGCCATAAGGGCTACAGTCCAGTGGGGGCCATTAGGATGCGCCCGCCACACTGGTGGGCGCATCCCACATTTTTAACATTGCGGCGAGCGGTGCTGAAAGCACCGCCCGCCGCAATGCTAAAAATGCACATTGTGCACTTCAATGCACAATGTGACAGGCACCGCGTGGTGCCTGCCACGTTGTACAGTGAAGTGCATGGGGGTACCATAGGCACCGCCCATGTGCACCACCCACCCCCCCGGAGTCCCTGGGTGCCCGCAATGGGCCCCCGCAAGACGTTCCTGCATGCCTTTCCATCGTGGCGTTGCCGCCACGGAAAATCATGTCCCTGCACACACCCTAATATGGATGGCGGTGTCTAACAGACACCGCCACCATATGAAACCCTTTTCCGCCCGGTCAACTCCTTGACCGGACGGAAAAGCAGCGGACGGTATTTCCGTCCGCCGTGGTCACCCCCGCCATAGTAATATTGTGGGGGGGAAATGGGTGGCGGGCAGGTAAAGATGTCGGGCGGATCGCCACCGCCCGCATGGCGGTGGTGATCCAACCCGACATCCTAATGGGGCCCTTAGACTCTGAAGCGATTTAGCTGCCTAAATAGAGATCAGAATTCTGTTTTCTGATTGTGTACTCAATATCTGAGCCTTCATGGCATTTACTACATTTTTCTGTAATATTTATTTTAGGAATTAAATAAACCTTTTAAAATTATTTTTGATCTGTAGCTCAGTTATTGAGTCGATTTTTACTCTGCTAGTTAATTATTTATGGATGTGGACAGTGGTTTCTCTTACCACTAGATCAACTAATACGAAAATGGTGCCAAAATGCCTGAGGTACCAATCAGGGTATCTTGCTCATTGGGCTTTATTAAATTATTATTGTTCAACTCCCACAGTGTACACTATGAATTTAGCATAGCAAGCATAACGGTAAATTTACCAATGTGAATTACTCTACCTAATTGAAATCTTTGCCAGGCCTAGGTATTAGCTTTTTTTTTCACTATATGGATTTTTTTCATTTGTTGAGAGAAGTCCTAGTGTAATGGCCCATGAGAATATGTCCTCATAAAAAAAAATGGATATGGCAGATTTAATTTCTTTCAGGAAAAAATAGCCTGTATCCAACAATCTTTATTGAATGTGCCCAGGTTAACTTTGGCTGCTTCTTCGGGGTTACAGGATTAGGAGCAGGGTATTACCTTTTCTGGATTTAGTCCGGTGGATTTAACTGCGTCGCTCAGAATTCTGAAAGCACTTAAATCCGGCTTGCTGAAAGATCCTTGTCCCGCTAGGCTCCTAGCGGAGGTGGCTGACACTATTAACTTTGAGGTCAACCTAGTGATCAATCAGTCGCTCCGCGAGGCCAGGGTTCCGTCGCCATGGAAGCAAGCACAAATCCTGACCCTCCTTCAGAAGCCGTCCTTTGACCCACTGTCACCTGCCAACTATCGGGCTATCTCGTTTTTGCCAAGTTTGGCCAAAGTCTGTGAGAAGGTCGTGACATCTCAGCTTACCAACTTTGTTGAGGTGGCTGGCCTGTTACACCCAGCGCAATCAGCGTTCCGTGCTGCTCATAGTACGGAGTCTGCGCTTTTGGACGTCACAGAGGCGATCCGTGAGTGCCTGGATGCCGGCGGGAGAGTGGCCTTGGTTATGCTCGATCTCTCGGCGACATTCGATACGGTGCCCCATTTGCTACTCCTGGATCGCCTAATGGCTATTGGCATCTCGGGTTCGGCTCTGCGTTAGATTCGATCTTTTTTGGAGGGTCGATCTCAGCCGGTGTGGCTGCCTCCCTGTGCGTCTGCGTCGTTGCATCAGTCCACTGGCGTTCCGCAGGGGTCCTCCCTTAGCCCTCTTCTCTTTAACATCTATGTGACTCCGCTGGTCTACCTTGCGGAGTCCTTGGGGGCTAAGGTGATGGCCTATGCTGATGACACACAACTCCTGTTCTCCTGGAGGAGGGGAGAGGACTCGGTGGAGGTCGTGCAGCATTGTCTAGCCGCGGTGTTCCATTGGCTGGCAAGCGCACAGTTGAAGTGCAAGAAAAATCGGAGGTTCTCCTGTATTGCTCATTCCCTGTGGATTTCAGGGATAGAATATGGCCTTCAGATTTCCCTCGCCCTATGGCGAGCAAGGGCTCTGCCAAAAATCTCGGGGTGTGGTTTGATGAAGACCTGAATTTTTCAACCCAGATAAGGAAGTTGACTGGGACATGTTTTGGATCCCTGAAAATCTTGAAGAAATTTCTTCCTCTTCTCCCAGCCAGCTCTAAGGAGAGGGTGGTCCGGGCACTGATTTTATCCCGCCTGGACTATGCCAACGTCCTTTTGGTGGGTAGCCCCGCTTATCTGACAAGGAAACTGCAAGTGGTCCAAAATACGGCCGCTAGATTGCTACTGGGACTGCCTTTTAAACAGAGCGTTCGTATTCATTTACGTACCCTGCATTGGCTCCCTGTGGAGTCTCGCATTAAATTTAAAATGTTATCTATTGTTCATCGCGCTCTGTATGGGCTAGGTCCTAGCTACTTGCAGAAGAGATGTACCTTTTATAAACCCTCTCGGCATTTGCGTTCCTCGGACCAGTTGCTAATGCAGAACCCTCGGTTCAATCGCCAGAGGCTAGGCGGTAACTCCTTCGCCCGCAAAGCTGGCTTGGCCTGGAATCTGTTACCACTGGCTCTGAGGAGTGTTCATGACCCTCTACTTTAAAAACAAAACAAAAAACGATGCTCTATTAAGCTTGGATTGGGAGTGTGGATTTAATTTGACTTTTGGGAGTTAGCGCCGGGACACCTTTAGTAGCTGTGTGCTGTACAAATGAAATATAACATAACCTAACATAACATTTACTGTAGCCCATTGTGAGATTATAGGCCTCCTTTAGAGTTTGGTGGAAGTGGCCAATTCATAAAAGCCATGCATGCCCCGGCTGCCAAACTTGTGGTTTGCCAACCCACTTTAGGGGAAGGTGAAATACCAGATTTATGCCTGTCAAACCTCAGCTGCTCTGCAATGGAAAGGTTTGACCAACTGCGAGTCGACCAAAGAGCTGTCAGTCAGTGTACACCATAATATTCAACGTGTTTTAAATGGTCTTTCGGATCCGTATTTTTCCAGTTTGGGATCACCATGTAAAACCCTCCAGTCCCAAATGGGAAACAGCCACAAGACCACCGGGCAGTGGGAGAAACTCTCAGCAGGTCAGGGCCACTTGGCTTTTATTTTTCAATAACAGACTTGTCAGATTTGGGAGTTTGTTAATTAAAAAAATAACTTTGATGATCAGGTACATAAAACAAGGTTCCTGCTCAGCAAAGCTTCTTTGCCTTCAGGTAGTTGACTTGGCGGGCACTCCACTGATACATAATTCTTGTGGGTAAACTGGACAGGGACAGAGTGATATTTGCAAGCATGTAGGTTCCCAATAACAACCAGAATGCTAGAAATGGACGTTGCACAATTCGCTCATTTAATATGGGAACGAAACCTTAACAGAGAGCTAAAAATACACATTGACAGATCCAACTGACAATTACTGACGTCACCTGTAGTGGAAGAGGTAAGAGTGCCACTGTTACATCCTGATAGTAGAGGAGACTCATTTTACTCCTGGGTTTTCAGGTCTTCACATTCGACCAGACATCATACTCTGCTCACCGCTAATACTCACTATGGTCACTCAAGTTCAGTACCTTGAGTAAACATTAGCCAATCATGCCCATTGATAAAGACAGTCAGCTGGCTCAGGACTAGAGCAGTAATACAGATGTGGTGCATGAAGGCACTGGATGACTCTGCTTAGTGAGGTAAGATTAAAGAGTATATTCAACCCCATTTTGACACTAATAAAGAGGTGGCTCAGAATTTATTTAGGGAGTGCAGATATTCAAAATGATAATTAAAGGCAATCGCATTACAGGGTCTTTTGGATTTGAACTATTGAGTCAAATGACCTTAAGATGACTCTGACGCATTTGAATAAAGAGTCCCCCAAACCATGGTAGGGAATTAATACCTGCAGAGGGAAAAACAGATTGCATTTCTTTTCCCAAAAGTAACTCAATTGGCATCTCTGGTCACAGGTTGAGTGGCTACTTTCAGCTGCCACCACCAGACATGTTTCTGGACCCCTTGGTCGAGAGCATGCTGCTCTCTGGGGCCCGAAACTATGCACGTCCTGGGACGAGTTACCAAGCTTCCTCACCCAGGATGGGCAAGGTTCACAAAGGGGAAGCTTCAAAAGCTTGCCGCCCTTATGAGCTTCTCCAGGCCACTGGCTGCTTTCAGCAACTGATTTCCACTGGTTCTGGCCCCCACTTTGGGCAGGAGAACCAGCGGGAAAAACAAGTGAAAAATATTGAGTTGGAAAGTTGCAGGCTTACAATCTAAAATGCTCTGTTAAAAGTTAGATTGAGAATGTCAACATTATCGGCACCATCTTGCTCTCCTTGGGCCCATTCGTGCACGTAAGCGGCAGCCATTTTGAGCACCATGGCCTCCTTGCCCCTCGCTGATAGCCAGCGCGTCTCTCTCTCTCTCTCTCTCAACCTCGCAAGCATTTCCCCCGCACGCTGACAACCCCCCGCTCTCACATGCCCTGAGTCATAAACCCCTCTTCAGCGCGACTCTGCCTCAGAACCCCATCCTGTTCCCAGCGCGACACCTCCCTTCATTCCTTTCATGGTCCCAGGCCCTTTGATACAAACCCCCTTTCCTGTGTACCCGTTTGTCTTCCTCGTTCCCAGGCCACCGCCTAAGCTCTGCGGGTACTGTTTATTGCCCCCCCCCCGTACAGTAGGAAGCTTCCCTCATTAAAGGACCCTCGAGTTGATCAAAGCCCCCACCCTATGAGATCCGATCAAACCCCCCACATTCCATGAATCGGCGGAATGTCCCGCTGCGCGATAATCATCACCTGTCGTGACCGGGGTGGGGACTTCTGCTGTATATGTGTGTGGGAACGGGCTTGGAGGAGCGGGGATTCCGAGAATGTCTTTCCGTACATCAAAGCATTTGCCATGAATATGTTATATGTAATAAAGCAATAAAGCTGTGTATAAGAGGCCAGGCCTCAGAGATGCGGTTAGAGCACCTCGTGACGATACTTGCTGTCCGAACTGACGTGTTCTCCTCCGGAGAGATTCTGAATAAAAACCCTTGTTTCCTGCCTTCCAGTCTCCAGCGCCCGCCTCTTCATTGATTAATATCTTGTGGGTTTAGGAGGCGACACCGCCGGGCAATACTTAAGGATCTTCTAATCTGGTTGGTAGCCTGACCTTTAACAGCTCATCCCTAATTGGCAATCCCTAATAAGTGTCTATAATATCATTATGCTGCAGGAAACCTGGGCCTCTGGCCTCATTATGCTGGATGGGTACTCAAGTTTTAATTTACCTGCTATTTCATCATGCTTGGGGAGGTAATGTGGAAGTGATAGATAGTGTAGGAAGTAACTTTCAGGCTGTGCTTTATAAGGGGAATCCTACATTGTATTTTGTCATATTTTTAAAACAAGGACTTTTTAAAGAATCCTAACTGCCGGTTTCCTGAACTGTTTAGCATTATTGAGTCCCTTATGGGGTTAGTAACGGGTGAAGGGAACCCAGTTTACTTATGTTTAGCAGGGAACTTTAATGCTAAATTGGAATGCCCTGTGCAAGGTAATCATATGTTGTTCTCTGGGGGCCCGACCAGAGTGGTAAAGAACTGGAGACCTTCCTAGCATCACTGGATTTACATACTGCTCTTGAGGTGGTGGGAGTGGGCAAAGCTGGCTAGCCAACATTTAGGGGCAGGAATTGTTTCTCCATTATTGATTACATGTTTTTTCCTCAATAATTTGTCTGATTGGATAATTACATGGGCATTGTTCCAAACAGAATTTGGGGATCACAACCCCAATGCAATTGACCTACTTATGGCACCAAGAGCTGACCCTAAAAGTCAACCAGAACTGTGTAACCTGCAAGTGTCGGCAGACAACCTAATAGTGTGAGGGAAACTTCCAAACAAATATGCTACCTTACTACGCATTCTTTTTGTCGCATGCAATTACAACACGGACGTTACAACCACTGCGTTGTAACAACGCATACCATTACTCCACAAGTCGTAACAATGACTTGCTCTTGGGGGGCGCTGGATGTTGGAACAGTATAATTACCTATTCCAACTCCAGTATGTGCAACAGTAGGGAAGGTGTTGGATTTTACATCCAACACCTTCTGCCCCCTCCACAAGTCATTGTTCCGACATGCGGAGTAATGATATGAGTTGTTACAACGCAGTCGTTGTAACAACCACATTCTAATTGCCATTGAGGAGAAGAATTTGTGGTAAACGATGCTTACCCTTCCAAACCCTACACAAGAATTCGCTGAAATTATTCAGAAAAATGTAGCTTTAATCTTGGGCTGTATATTCAACAATGTTAGACCTGACGTTTTCAGTGACTTTATCCCCAGACTTTTTGCTTTTTGGCCTCCTGTTTTTGACCCTGTTTTTGTTGATTGTATGACTCTGGGCACTTTACCACTGCTAATCAGTGCTAAAGTGCATATGCTCTCTGTGTAAATTGTTACTATGGATTGGTGTTTTCATGATTGGCTTGTTAGAATTACTATTAAGTCGCTAGTGCTGTGCACTGTATGTGCCCAGGACCTAGAAGTCAAATGCTGCTATTGGGCCTGCAGCACTGCTTGTGCCACCAACGCAAGCAGCCTTTCAAAGGGTTCTCAGACCTACCACCGCAGTGTCTGCGCAGAGTTTTAACTGCCATGGTGACCTGGCAAGTACACCCACTTGGCAGGCTGTAACCTTCCCTTTTCTTACATGTGAGTCACCCTTAGGTAGGTCCAAGTTACACCTGTGGGCAAGTTGCAGTTTATATGGAAGGTGGAACATGTACTGATGTGTGGCATATGTCCTGATAGTAACTACAGTGAATTTCGTTTTTCACTATTGATAGGCTATCTGTCCCATAGGATAGAAAGGGAGTTTATTCATAACATCTTAAAAATATAACTTCCAATTGGGACCAGATAGGAAGGTAAAGTTTAATATGCCTGAACTCAGACTATAAAGATGCATGTTTTAGTAAAGCTGATTTTTATATTCTGTGTTCGAAAATACCATTTTTATAAAGTGGGTACTTTCTTGCTTAGCCATCCTGTGTGCCTCTGCTAGGTTGTGTATTGACTGTCTGGCATTAGAGTGACAAGGGCTGGGGATGTGTATTCACTGGGGGGGGGGTTCATGTGTGTTTTGCCTTTCCTGGATGAGGCAGGACTGGGCTGAATAGACCTGAGCTGCATTTAGAGTAGAGGGAGGATATGTTCTTGCTCCTGAATGGGCCTGGTCTGCCTTACACAATGCTGTCTCCATCTCCTGTCAGGAAGCTAGACCAGAAAGGACAGAACTGGTTTTGCTAAGCACAGACACTCTCTGCCACAAGGAAACAAAGGAATTTTGACTATAAAAAGAGGGACCCAGACCCCAGACTTTTAGAATACTTTGGGACTCAAGATGCACCTCTGCCAAGGAGAAGATTTGGAAAAACTGAGGGAGAAATACTGCACTGTTGCTGTGTGCTGTCTGGGGTTGGCGAGCAGTGGCGGCTTCTGCCAATTAGAGGACAAAGACTTTGCTGTGTGCTGTGTTTCCTGCTTGAAGAAGATCTCCAAGGGCTCGCTGTAGAGCTTGCCTTCTGCTCTGAAGTCTCAGGGACACAAAGACTTCATTTCCTTTGTTCTCCTGCATGTGGAACTGTTGTTGCAGCTGCCACAAAGGAAAATTGCAAAACAGACACTGGCGAGCGATGCTGTGAAGTCGTGGGCACCGATCGAGAAGGCACCATGACGCTCATGACGCACCGCCCCACCTCGCACCACAGCCCCGACTTCACCAACGCTGGTGTTTCATCATCGCAGAGCTGATATCTGCCGTGGGTGACTTCCTGAATCCATCAACACCACACTGTCGTATGGAACCGATGCTTTGCCACCACTTTGGCATCACCTCCCCGGTAACAGTAAAGAACCGATGCCTCGCCTCCCTAACACAGTATGGAGCTGAGGTCTCACCTCCCCTGCTTTGCAGTAAGGAACTGAGGCCACACCTACCCTGGGGTTGTAAGGAACCAGTGCATCACCTCCCCTGTGGTCGTAAGGAACCAACACCACCCAGCACCAATGAAGCATCACCTCCCCGACGCCGTGCACCATCTCTGCTTACATTTTTTGCCAAGGTACTGTTCTTTGCGAGTCTGAGTGCCGCGCATCTCCACGTGGGCGCCATACTTTGGATTTTCAACTCTCCTGACTTTGTAGATGTTTGCTGCTACAAGCTTGATTTGTGTGAGTAACCTATGTTTGAGGACATCTTGGTATATGTAATTTGAATTTTTGTCATTTTGGCTTTGTTTGGTTAGGAAAAGATTACCTATTTTTCTAAACTGGTGTGGTGTCCATTTGTAGTGTTTTCACTGTATTACTGTATGTGTCCACAAATCCTTTACAAACTGCCTCTGAGATAATCCTGTCAGCTCCTGCCAAGCTTCCAAGGGGGTGAGTAGGGGTTATTTTAGAAGTGTATCCCCCTTATCCTGACTAGAAATAAGGGTCCCTACTTCGAAAAAGGTGCAAACCATTTCCAGCTAGTGACCCCAATTTCTAACAGACGATGATTGCAGTGGGAATGTGAACATAGTCAGCTCAGTTGTGGCTTTTTGCTCAAATATTATAATCCAACTTTCAAAGCTGGTAAAACTCTATTTGACGAGTGCTCGGCTGCCAACCTAGCATCCGTAAAGCCTTAACTGCTCGCCCCCGGGATCCCACGGAGGTATTAAGGCTGCTCAAAAGATATAAAGCAGCAACTAAAAAGAGAAAGGTGGAGTTTGATTGCTCAGCAGTGGGACAGCCTAGCACACTCAGCTAAGACTAAGAATATCAAGTCCTTTTGGAAATCTGTCTCAGCCTTGAGGTAGCTAACAGACAGGGGGTGCCAATTGGCTGCCACATCAGTAGTGAAACATGGGAGGATAACTTTTCTGCAATTTATTCAATGGGGAATCCGGCCACATGTGTAAGCAAGTAGGTCAAGTCAAACCCAATTGTGGCCTTGTGCCTATATGAAGTCACTATTGCAATACCGCATGGTGCGTGGGCAAAGGCACCCGGCCCAAATGGCATACCTATTGACTTGATAACATGCAATTATAGTCTATGGGCATCTCTGTTGACCAATATTTACAACACTGTAAATTGTGTGTCTTTACCTGACTCATCCACAATTGTACCAATTTTTAAGAAGGGCAACGGATCTTCACCCGACTGTTATCATCTAATCTCTCTGATAGACATTCCAGCTAAAATCTTTGGGAGAATTTTATATGATAAGATCATTGATTGGGAGAATGAAAATAAGATTTCCATGCTGGTATGGAGTTTGTAAACATATTGGAATACAGGAGCAGTGTCTGAAAGTTTGTTTTATGTAGGGTAAAAATACTGTAGCAATGCGCTCCCCTAAGTATTTGGCATTTATGGACCTAACAATGGAATTTGCCTCCTTAAATCGGTCAGGGCTCTGGCAATTATTACAAGAAATGGCGATGGAGGATCCACTAGTACACCTGTTGGCATCATTGTACATGAACACAAAGGCCAGAGTGAGGTTTGGTCAAAGTGAAGAGCTTACAGGAGAGATCCGTATGGGGCACAGGATACAACAGGGGTGTGTGCTTGCTCCTTTGCTGTTCATCTGGAATGTCTACAAAAGTATCACTCACTCAACAGCATGCATGCCAGGTGTCTCTCTTTGGCACTCCATGCCCTGTTTTGTTGGATGCAGTCTTACTGGGGCACACTCCAAGAGCACTGAGGTAATAGGTCAAATCATTGGTGGAATTTATGGAAACTCTGGATTTATTGACCAACTTCTCTAAATCTTTTGTCACAGCTTGTGGTCCTTCTGGTATCCTCTGACGTCTGGATGTCGACTTTCTGCGGTCCCGCCATAATGTCAGAGCAGACCCGCTATATTTCTGGATCCTACAATTATGTATCCAGCTTTCAGCAGCTAGACCTTTGACTTACGCTCTGCCATCCATGGGCCCCTTTTTTTTAATCAAAAATGTGTATCTAGGTCTGGTGCAGTATTTGGTTCCCCTCTAGCCCATACACCCTGATACTGTGGATTTCCTTACAGGAGGATAGGGAGACTGTTCCCAGTCCCCCCAAAATTATCTTTTCCATCAAGCCACATCTAGCAGACCAGTAATTGAAGACCGGACTGGATGGCAACTGTCACAGAATTATATAGATACACAGTGCCCTGATGAAGGTCGCAACATCTGCTTTCACCTTCTTGTAAATTCCGAAACGCGCTTCAGCGCACTTGTGGCTACACAACATTGTACCTTAGAGAATGTTTATACTGCACAGTTACTGTTATTACTTTAGGCATTAAGATTCCATTATTTATTTGTATTGCATGTCCTGCTATATATATAGTTTTCAATGTATGTATGTGATTGTCTTGTCTGAACTTGTGATGTGGTATATTTATTGTTTCTCTGTTTTCACAGTAATCATTTGGCTCATTTGTGATCTTTTATATGTGGAGCTCACAGATTGTACCTGCTCTTATCATTGCTAAATATTTTTATTACATATGTCTTTTCTAAAAAAAAAATGACAACTCAATAAAAAGTAAAAATGTTTACATTAAAAAATCAATCAATTATTGACTATACCGGTCTGATGTATGGTACATTTATATCATAAATGTAGTGTTTTCATATTTATACTTTGAAGACGTTTTTGTTTACGGTTACTTGTGGCCCGAGGAGTAAACCACTCTTAAGTATTTTGGTTGGAAAAATATCCTGCTTATCAGGGGATAGTTTTCAGCTCCAATGGCTCACGGATACCTAATATAATTGAAAAGTGAACCAAGCTTTCTAGGGCAACTTGTTCCCTTCTGCGTTTACCGTCCCCTCGAGGGGGTCGAGCGTTTGTCCCCATGTTACAAATCTACTTTATGGAATGTGTAACAGTTGAGTATGGTGCATGAGGGAATCATGAGTTATCCAAGCAGAAGGAAACAGCTTCTGTAGAAAGCTCTTAACTGTGCCCCTTCCCTCATCTGACCTTATTTGCCTCAGTGAGTTGGGACTAAGCTAAATATGCAACCTAGTCCAAATCCCCCTGCCCCGCTATGGCTTTCGATTTGGAAAAATGACGAAGCATCTCTAACGAGAGACACAATAAAAGATTGTTTAGCCTGTGATAAGGGTGTTTATTCTCCGTGGCTAGCATTTGTACAACATTTTTTGTTCCCATTGACGTTCCCCAAGCATTTACTGAAGTTGAAATTTGTGCTACTTTGTGCAGGAAGCAAGTTGATTTTTTATTGCTAACTCTCGCCAGGGAGAAAAGGTCAAGCACAGAAATATCAAAAACCTCTATCTCAACTTATCTCTTAGTGAATCATGACAATACCCTCAGCAATTACTTGCATACTGGGAATGCTCTTTACTGTTCGGCATTCAGGCAGACACAATATAATACCTACTTTGCCTTCCTTTGGAATTTCAGCGCAATTTTGAATCGTCTCATGTAATACTATTTTTAAACATCCAATGCTTCATTGTACTTTCTTCTGTGGTTTTTAACAGAAATATGCTAAAATGTTATTATTTTCTTTTATGAATTCCGGAAATTTGACTCACTGTACTCAGTAATTTATTTTCCTGAAACAAATGTGCAGTGATGAAACTTGTTTTTACATAAGGCTATTTTTAAGGGCTGCTGTACGTTCTAGACACTCAATACACCTTGATGAAGTTGCTGTTTTTTTTTATTTATAAGGTGGGTTTTTAAACTGTAAGAGTGAAAATCCGATTAATGTACTGTTTTTGTGTCCTAAAGCATATAGCACTTTAAAGTGGCCTTTTTATAATTAATTTAAGTAGGCCGTTTTTAATCATTATAACTGCATATGTATGAGTAGTTTTATGTTTGGTCCATGGTTTTACATTGTTTCATTGTTCTTATTTTGTACTTTTGTTGCTGTATGCCAGTCGAGTAAAGCTGATTTGATTGATTGATTGAGAAACCTGAACTAAATCTCTTGGTAGCTGATGACAGCTTAATTTAGAGGCAATATGTAAAGTAGATATGCAGTACCAAAACAGTAAAATAAAATCGAAAAACAGCACAGAATAAATGCCAAACCAGTCTAGTAAAAAATAGACTATTTTAATAAATTCAATGACACCAAAACACTAAAAACTCAATGTGGGAAACCAGAGTTATGAATTGTTAAAATGTAAATATGAAAAATAGCACTAAAAGGCATTAAGCGCCAACCATGCTTATCTGCTTGTATTTAAACAGTACTCGTGCACAAGTTAGCACTGACCAAAATGGAGTACAGGTTGGACACAGAAACAAGGGTGGACAAGGTCAGAAATGTTCCCCATGGACACAACCCTCTGAACTGGAAATCGAAAAATCCTCAGCACAACAAGGCAGCCAGCTCTAGCCAAAGAGGGCTCCATGACATCACATAGCTGCTGAAGTCCTGCTTAAGCTATGGATTTTTATTGGGAAATCTTAGATCAGGAAAAATTTGAATCTCATGGTCAAGGTACACCCCTATCCAGCCAGATACTTTTGGTACCTTCACCTGGAAAATATTTCTACCTTTGGACTTAATGGAGTAGGTAGAGGGTGCACTGCTGTGTGCGTTCAAGGAGTTGAATCAAAAAGGAATTTGATTTTTGTATGGGTTGGGTGCTCTCGCAGGTTGCGCCACCGTCCGTCAGGCGCATATGTTGTAAAGGTAAAGGTGTGCACGCTGAAAGTGCAAGTGCATCCCTGCATGTGAGGCACTGCCTTGGTTTTTAGAAAAAAATCCACAAGTTTCTGGAAGAGTTTGTTTCAAGTTTAGCTTATTATTTTGTCAAAGTTCAATGAGTTGAAACAAATGATATTGTTGACATATCAAGCATTTCCATTTCTTAAATCAGTGTTCATATATAACCCTCCAATGCATTTCGGGCAGTCCAGGCCCTTTGTCAAGGAGTACTGAAAATGAGGAAAGATATGACATACTGTCAGTCCGGGACATCAATTAAGCACAATATATGAGGAAAACAGTAAATGCAAAAAAGAACAGTAGAAAAAGTGCACGTAGTGCTTGTGTTTAGGAAAGAATCTCAAGATCCCATGCTGTGACATGATAACACCGTGCGACGGCTAGTATCGTTTTAAGTGAGTGTTTTCTAAAGGCTGTGCTCGGGACGTGATAGGTTTTAAAAAACGTGGTGAGCGGAACGTGGCTCGGGTGCTCGGAGTTTATTGCTGAACCAAAGGGGAAAAACTGGAAGCTGGACTTACGGTACGCCGGCCTCGGGGGGAGACATGGCGATCTAAAGCAGAGGAAAAAAGGTGAAAGGGCGTGAGTGACTGCCGCAGGACCCGCCGTGGCGTGTCCAGTCGTTCAGTAATCTACAAGGAGAAATTTCTTACTTGGAAGCGTGAACGCCGACAGGCGTGTGATGTCCTCTCGCGTTTCGTCTTGGAAATGGAAACGATTGACGTTTCTCACTAAAGATAAAGGGGGGACTAGTGGGCTGTGCACCGGGAAGTCATGGAAGTAGAAAACGGACTCTATTACTCGGCGTGAGGAGAAGGTTGGAAAGGCAATAAAGGTGGGGTGAACGGAAAAAAAGTGCAAAGGAAAGTGGATATAGTGAAAAGACATGAATCATAAAGGAACCAAGGTCAAAAAGACTAGTGCAGTATAAATGAGACGCATCATAGGAGCAAAGTACTGATCATTATATACACAATGCGGGCACATTCTCAAAAATAAATGTTGGTCATTAGTTACAAATAACAGCTATATTCAATACGATCATTGAGACCAAAAGGTTTCAACGTTTGAAGAAGGTAAATCCATTCTGTTTCGCGTTGTAACAAAAATTTACGATTGTCTCTCCCTTCGCATTTTGGCACCATTTCCAGAATGATGAATTTCAGTTGTGCAATGGTGTGTTTAGATTCCAAAAAGTGAACGGCAACATTGGATTTCTCGTTTTTGGTACGGATACTGGACTTGTGTTCGTTAATTCGCACTTTTATTTTTCTTTCCGTTTTGCCCACATATAGTTTCCCACATGGGCATTTGATGGCGTAGATAAGGTTTGTCGAATCGCAAGTAGCATTCACTCTCAGTCTGATGGTGTGACCTTTCATTGAGTGTGTAATGTTATTTCCTTGAATAATGCAATTGCAATTGCTGCAATTCATGCATGGAAGGGTTCCTTTGAAGTCTTTTTGCGTGGTGGTTTTCTTGCTTAATATCTCTCTCATATTGTTATTGCGTGTGTATGCGAATATTGGTTGGTTTTGGAAGATGCCATTAAAATCAGGTTCCACCTGTAGAATAGGCCAATGTTTGAGGATTACTTTCTTGTATTTGGCACTGGCAGTAGAGAATTTGGAAACAAGCACAATACGAGATTCACTGGATGAATAGGTTTTTCCTGACAATGCTTCTGTTCTATTGATGGATACCATGCGTTTGATGGACTCTTCAAGAATTGCATGAGGGTACCCTCTTTCTTTGAATCGGTCACACATTTCATTGGTTCTTTCTTTGAGGGTTTCTTGATCTGAAACTATGCGTTTTAGCCGGAGCATTTGTGAGAATGGCAAATGTTTTTTTAGAGATCCCTGATGAAAGCTCGTGTAGTGGAGTAAGTTATTGCGGTCCGTGGGTTTGCGATGTATAGCCGTGATGAATCCTTTGTTGGTAACGGTAATGTTTACATCCAAAAACGGCAGTGAACATTCACTGACTTGCCAAGTGAGTTTGATCCGTTCGTCTTTGGTATTTAGTTCATTCAGTGCGTCAATAAGAGAGTTTCTTGTATCTTTCCAGATTATGAAAAGATCGTCAATGTATCTCACATATAATTTGATCCGATCGTTGATGTTACTGTTACCATAAATGAATGCCTCTTCAAAGTTCTGCATGTAAATATTGGCGTACGTAGGAGCCGCACAGTTTCCCATTGACATTCCGCAAAGCTGGAGGTACCAGTTGTCATTGTGTGCAAAGTAACTATGATACAGGGTGAAAAGCATGAGTTCCATGAGAAATTCCTTCATGGATTTATCAATTTCACTGTTCAGAATGGCTGTTTCGATGGCTTCAATGCCCCCTTGGTGAGGGATGGATGTGTAAAGGGAGCTAACATCGGCTGTACAAAGTATTAGAGGTTCAGCTTCGTTGATTTGCACTTCCGCAAGTTTGAGCAAAAAAGAAGTCGTGTCTTTAATGTAACTCCTCATCTTGGTCACTAATGGCTGTAAGTACTTATCTAAAAATGTGCCCACTGGTTCATGTATTGACCCTCTCGTAGAGACGATGGGTCTGAAGGGTGGGTCATGAAGATTTTTGTGTATCTTCGGTAGAATTTGAATGGAGGGACTTCTTGGATGCAGATTTAACAGATAGTTCTTGGTGCGATCGTCGATGGTGCCCATCTCATGTGCTTTACAGACCAAGGATTGCAGTGTAATTTGAAATTCATGGGTTGAATTGTGGTGCAATCTCATATACGTTGTTGCATCGCTGATGTGTTCATCCATTTTTTCGTCGTACATTGCTGTGTTGAGTATTACAAGGGCACCCCCTTTATCTGCTTTTACGCATTTGATAGCGGGATTGTTCGCTAAACTTTTCAGTGTGTCCTTATCCTTTTGTGTGATATTGTTTTGTCCCTTCCTGGTCTTGCAGTTGATTTTCGCCAAATCCTTTTTGACTAGATTCTCGAATAGATCGATGCATTTGTGACTGATGGGTGGTTGGTAGCTGCTGTGTGGTCTTAATCCCTTGAGTTGATCATCCTTCTCTTCAAGGTTAGGGGGAACAACATTACTAAAAAAGTGACAAAGTCTTAGTTTCCTTGTTAGCTTGAATGTGCTGACTTCCAGTTCAAGTAGGTTGGTTTGAGTCGTTGGTATAAACGACGTCCCTTTTTCCAGTAAGTGCATTTGGTGGGATGAAAGACGAGTGTCTGAGATGTTGATGACTAGGTGTTTTTTCTGGGTTTCAGGTCTTTCTTGGTTACTGTGCTCCTCGTTAATGGTGGGCTTTTCTCTTTTTCTTTTCTTCTGGCTCCTCCTGAGTCTTCTATGTCTGCCTGGCCTGATTCTAAAAAATGAACCGCAGTGGGTTGTTGTCCTTCACTGGAGGTGGTGGCTTGGTTATCAGAGCGTGAATCAATAGTAGATCCCGATGGTGTTTGTGAAGGTGTCTTTCTTGAACGATAGGAAGAGTCGCTTCCTGATGATGACGTATCAGTTTGTGCGTTGAACGGTTTGTTGCGGCGTCTTTATGCGTACACCTCGGCCCAGGTGTAGACCTCGTCAAGCTTATAGTCCAGAGTGTCCCTTCTGAATTTTCTTACCTTCCTTTCATTAATTTCTTTACTGTGTTTATTTAGGATCAAGTTGATGTCATCTAAGGTTTTCTTTAAATCTTCAGGTGTCGCACGGTGTTATCATGTCACAGCATGGGATCTCGAGATTCTTTCCTAAACACGAGCACTACGTGCACTTTTTCTACTGTTCTTTTTTGCATTTACTGTTTTCCTCATATATTGTGCTTAA
This sequence comes from Lissotriton helveticus, assembly GCF_964261635.1. Classification (NCBI taxonomy): domain Eukaryota; kingdom Metazoa; phylum Chordata; class Amphibia; order Caudata; family Salamandridae; genus Lissotriton; species Lissotriton helveticus. Next base: position 1,609,788,614 of record NC_136063.1, on the reverse strand, counting down.
TTGATGTCCCGGACTGACAGTATGTCATATCTTTCCTCATTTTCAGTACTCCTTGACAAAGGGCATGGACTGCCCGAAATGCATTGGAGGGTTATATATGAACACTGATTTAAGAAATGGAAATGCTTGATATGTCAACAATATCATTTGTTTCAACTCATTGAACTTTGACAAAATAATAAGCTAAACTTGAAACAAACTCTTCCAGAAACTTGTGGATTTTTTTCTAAAAACCAAGGCAGTGCCTCACATGCAGGGATGCACTTGCACTTTCAGCGTGCACACCTTTACCTTTACCTTTGGACTTAGTCATCTTTTTGGAGCTCAACTTCTACAGTGGGGCAAGGTTCCAGGCTGTAGCCAAAGAGGGCTTCACAAGACTAGACACCTTCTCCATGAGCTCCTGCAGAATCAGGTTTGCTGATGTGGAAAAGCTCCAACCTGAATCAGTGGCCCAGCGGCAACATATCTTCATTGAATTGGCTTGGCAGGTTGTCCTGGACTTCCAGAGGTTCTTGAAGCAAAAATGTTTTTAAGTCCCATGTTTTAAGAGATGATAGGAGAGGTTCATTTTGACACCAGCCAAGGGTCCAAGACCTTGGGGACAGCACTGGAGGGTCGAGATTAATTTCAGCAGGGGTCACAGTCTGAAGCCAAACACAGCTATATTTATCCACAAGGTCCTGCTAAATCGTATTTGCTCCTGTGAAGAAGCTCAGAGTAAGAGAAACCTGAATCTTCAGCCCAGCCGCAATGGACCCCAAGCGTAAAATATTGGCAAGTTTGTCCCAGTCCTCTGGAGGTCTTAAAGTTCAAAAGGTTTCTAAATTCCAGTTTGACAAGGATGGTAGGAGAAGTCCAACCAGACACAGCCAAGGGTTCCAGGACCTCAGGAGCAGCACTTGGGGCTCAGGACCCCAGCAGAAGAGAAGCCAACAACAGGGTTTAGGGCAAGTCTAGTTGGGAATGGTCAGCTCGACAATTGCAGAAAAAACCCTCTTGTAATATTTTGTGTCACTATAGGTTGAACAGGAGGTCAATCTTAAGATCCCTGTAGTCCACTTTTGTGTTCTCGGTTCAAGAGTGAGAGTAAGTCCAATCTTCTAGGCTTCTCTCAGGTCACAGAGACCAGGTTCAGTCCTATTCTGTTCTTCAACAGGTCCAGAGAGTGTTCTAATGAGGGTACTAGGAACTCCAGATGTATGCTTGACACTGACTGTGGGTGGGGGGAAATCCTGCGCACTTTCTAACCAATGGGGTTAAAGTTTCCACGACTAAACCACCCACCCACCTTTGCAACATTTCCAATGTGCCCTACTGTGCCTGACACTACATAATACCAGGTTGCCAGAACATTTCTTCCCATGTGCAGAGCTCCTGTGCTCACTTAGGAGATGTGGCTATGGAAATAAGCCGCCTCTCCTCTGGTCACACTAAACCAGTTCAGATGGCAGGTCCATGCCACTTGGATTGATGCCTGCTGACTGGACGGTCAAAAGGAATAGAGGCAGGCCTAGGTATTATCAACATCTGCCTGCAACAAGATAGACCTTGTTGAAGTTAATCACGCTCCTGAGTCCTGCCTGGCTATCCTGTCAAGAGAAGCACAACCCCTCCCCTCATCGACGGGCTTTTTCCCCGCTCTGGAAGCAAGCTAACTGATCATAAAGGTGCCTATAGGAACTGGGAGTACTCAATAAGTCCGGTGACATTTGGCGCTCATGCAAATGGCTTCCAGAGGCTTTGGGCAGGTAAAAGGTACCATTCCAAAAGTACATTTTTCTTAATCGTTATTATAAATTTGATTTTATCATGAAACTAGATTTGAAAAAAATGTTAAACAGAGTCTTTGATTTGAATGATCTTCTATCAGTTTTCTAACTAAAATTAACTTTATTAAATGTAATAATGTAACCCGGTGCTTTCCCGCGGAACAGACAGCCTTGCTACAGTGAAAATAGCATTTGGTTTTTCCCTGTAAGGACATGTGGAGCGATAAACTTTGACATGCCCTACTTTCCACTACCATGCAATGTGACTTATGGGCAATAATACCTTCTTATTAATAGTAAAAAAGAAAGTTCTGACCTGTCAAAAGGAGTTATATTGACAGGTTAAATTTGCAATTTAAAACTGCACAACCAGGCTATAAATAGTAGGCCAGCAGTCCTGTATGCACTGTTACTGCAGTGTATGGCGCAATGAGTGCTGTAGTCTATTAGTGACATTTAACTTAGGCCCTGGGTACACTTTGACTGCATACTAGGGACTTATAGATAAGTTAAATATACCAATCAGGGGGTATGCCAATTTCATCATGTTGATAGGTGAGCACAGACACTTTATCACTGGTTAGCAGAGGTGAAGAGCACAGAGTTCTACAGACAGCAAAAATAGTCAAGGCAAAAATCTGTGGATACACCACACAAAAGATGGCAATTTCCAACAATTATCAACATACATTTTGAATGATAACCACTCATAGAATATGTTTCTCTTAACTGCTATTATGAGATTTTTGAATATAGAGATTCTTTTCAGACACTCTTCACAGGACCCACTGTAATCCTGTAAGGTACAGCCTGGGGAATACCAATACTTCAGGATTCAGGATGTTGCCAGTAAAGTTTTGCGCCCCAATTACATGTTCCAGAGATTGGAATGGGACACAAAATACACATATTACATGTTTACACCATTCTGAGGTGCTAAACTCAATGTATTGCAGTGTTTTGCCACACCAATTTCACTTTGTTGTACCAGGTGAGTTGTGTGTAGGAAAGAAACATCAAGTCAGCACAGTATTTGCGCACCTCTTGTATTCATTTGAGCCTAAGTCGAGATTACTGGAAATCCTGTTATGAGGATTCTGGGATTTCATTATGTTCTGCTTTATTGTAGCACTTTTTCAATTGTGGCATTAGTATGTGCCTCAATTTGAGGTGCTCTAGGTAAATTACCCCCTGAATGAGTGACTTGGTGCTCATAATGCTGGTAAGGACTTGTCTAAAAGTGCTCCCATCTGGCTGACTAACCAACTGTATCCATACATCATACAGTGTCAATACAATGTCTTTGTAGATTGTCATGGTAACTTAGCTTAATGTATTCTTGGCTGAATCAATAATATATTTATCAAACCTAGCACAATTTTTAGGAGCTTAAAATAAATCTGACTCTGTGTTGTTCTCTGCTTCCCTCTCTACTGTATGCTCTTCTCTTGAAATTCTACCCCTCCACCCATTCCCCATTGGTAGCTCCCTGTGTCGACTTCACCCACAAGTTCTCCTCCTGTGCTCCACCACACTTCCCTTCATGATCTTTTAAAATAGGCTTCTTTTTTAATGTTTTTTGTGGGGGGTAGCAGCTATCATTTTCTGCAGTGCTACTGTTGTTTTTTAAATTAGCTTTTATGCGCATTTATTTATCTTGTTTTTACTTACTGGTCCAAGATTGGAATAGTAAATATTAAAATAATACAATGGCAACCATGCTATACTGTATGCACCTGTGGAAAAAGGATAGGCATATATCATCACATTGGGCAGCTGAGCGTCATGACACATATGTGCCCATCCCTGATGATGCATGCGCTCATACAAGTCATTGAGGGCCTTATTTATGGGATTTTAGCATACAGCAGCGCAGCATGGCACCTTGATGTGCTGGCCTATCCCAAAGTAAAAGGGGAGGAATGCACAGTATTTAGGCGGCCAGGGTGCCTGTGGAAGAGGTGTGGCGCAGCAGCCAGGGTGCCTGACTCCGGACCACGGCGTTCATGGTTCGATTGCGGGTGGCAGGTTAACCCGGCACCATGTGACTCTGAGCAATAGCTCGCTTAATCTTCCCGACAGCCTCCAGCGCCAAGACACCTCTCCAGTGGTAGCTGTGCACTTTACAAATGCTGGTATTTCATTTATTTATTATTTTATTTAAGCAACACAGTTTATTTCAGTCCTTTCTCTCTGCTGGTGCCATTTGTGCAGCCTAGCACCAAGGTAGACACCTTTGCAATTGGCCATGTCTGAACTGGGGTGGCTTGGTGAGCAAAATAACGATGGATTAAACCCAGATCTGTGACTGGGGGTGAATGTTTTGCCATTGTGCAACATTCCATCCATCATCTTGTGTGTTTTGCTGTTCACCCTAAGGGTGTGCCCAGACGTGGGTCCCGTGCTCACTAAGCCACTGGAGTCAAGCTATCCTGGCTGAAGACGGCTGATAGCCAGAAACCGGTCCTAGGATGCTTGATTCCTGTCCAAGGAAGACATGGCTTGGCAGATCGGGCTGGACTGTTTCCATGAGGCACAGGGTCAAGACTGATTTGCATATGGCCATTTCTGAACTGGGGTGGCTTGGTGAGCAAAATAACGATGGATTAAACCCAGATCTGTGACTGGGGGGTGAATGTTTTGCCATTGTGCAACATTCCGTCCATCATCTTGTGTGTTTTGCTGTTCACCCTAAGGGTGTGCCCAGACGTGGGTCCCGTACTCACTAAGCCACTGGAGTCAAGCTATCCTGGCTGAAGACGGCTGATAGCCAGAAACCGGTCCTAGGATGCTTGATTCCTGTCCAAGGAAGACATGGCTTGGCAGTTCGGGCTGGACTGTTTCCATGAGGCACAGGGTCAAGACTGATTTGCATATGGCCATTTCTGAACTGGGGTGGCTTGGTGAGCAAAATAACGATGGATTAAACCGAGATCTGTGACTGGGGGTGAATGTTTTGCCATTGTGCAACATTCCGTCCATCATCTTGTGTGTTTTGCAAGGGTGCCTCCATTGCATGCATGATAGTTTTTGTGCAGGAAGGTGCACCTTCCTGCACACAAACAATCCTAAGCAGCATATTCCTCTTTATAAGAATGCTGCAGAATGCAGCACATATAAAAAGAGGAAAAAGCAAGGAGAAGTAAACATCTTTCTGCTCATTATGCCTCACTTCAGGAGGCATATTGATTTGGTGCTTCCCCAGGTGTACATAACTTTGCAAATCTGGGGCAGCATCAGATTCCATGGGTGTTCCTTGGGAAAGCCCACTGCAATTCCCATGGAACCCTTCCCAGGCGCACAGTAAGGCGACACGGCAATTTGCGCTGCATTTCCTTACTCATGATTTATGAGGCCACTCAAAGCCACGCAGGCTGGCTTTGCATGTTTTCATTAATCATAATAAGAGCCTTCCATCACACATGTACCACCGTACGTGGTGCAAAAGTGACGTAGGGCTCTCATAAATAAGCCCCCAAGTTTTTTCCTTTTTGTTTTGCAGATGTTGAACAGCATCTGCAAAAAATCAATGGCAAAGACAGCAAGTTAAAAAGGTGAGATATATTGGCTTTGTCAATGCATGTTCTTTGTTGAGAAGAAGTGAAGCAAAAAAAATAACAATATCAGATTAGATCCATGTGTACCTCAAATTGCATGTTAAATTTAACAGGCACAATCATTACAACAAATACTTTCCTATGCATCCTTATAAAAGATGCCAGTATTATGATACAAAAATGGCCTGTTGACATGTTTGTTAAAGCTAAAGACACACAGCTGTACTTAAGCAGAAACCTATTATGAGATATTCATTTTACTGCTCATTACCTGAGGGTCCATTCTGTGACTCCACCTGGCCCAATATTCTGCGGGCTGTGTTCCATGTCACCGTAGTCTCGGGGGTGTTATGCCATTACATTATTATTAGTATTACTTCTTCAGAGCATACAGTATTGTTGGCAGCTGAATTGTTTGCACTCCATTCCTCATGCTGTTAACCATTTGTAATCATAACCCAGTTTTAGTGGTGGGCATTATTTTCTTCAGCATCTAAATTAAAGGACTGTCTCGTCCCTACTCTGAAGCAGGATACCTTCAAAATTGAGCTTGCATAATTAAACATTCACTGCTACACCACACTATAGTAGCATATTATTCATCAATGAGCTTCTAGCCGCTTCAATGGACCGCTCTCACTCTCTGTAGGTTTGGTGTGATAATTGCCTGAAAGGATACTGCCCCCTTTATTGTCAACCGGGAAGATAGTTGAACAAAAAGTCTTGCTTTCTATTGTAGAAATTAGACAGACCATATTAGAATTGGTGCTCAATTTGACCCATGGTTCCACTTCCCCACAATTTTTCTCCAAATATGTACAACATCTTACCAACATATATCTCGGGGTGAAGGCAAAAGACACATTACTGAACACCACCAAAGAGGCACTAGTATGTGCCCTGCAAAAACCCAGGCGGGACCTCGTACACTAAAAGCCATACTGGCCTCTGTTGATGCTGACAATGAATTACACAATTCTGAGCAAAGCTTTAGCAAATCGATCGATAAATGTCATTTTAAGATTAGTTCTCAGGATAAAATCAAGTTCATACCAGGTAAGAGGTTCATACCAGGCGCCTAACATTTAGAAATGTTTCCAAATAATGGCACGTGCCTAGAAGGTGAACTCACACCAGCTGTCATATCCATATCTATCAGGTAGAAATTTGATACGCTGGAGTGGCAAAACCTGTTCACGGTACTGAAGATACTGGGTGTAGAAGCAGGCATTGTAGCATGGGTTTCTTTGTTGTATACAGGTCCCATGGCAAGATAAGTCATTGGCCAGGTCATTTCGCAAACATATGATATGTGGAGGGAACCAGACAGGACGATCCTTCATCCCTGCTGCTGTTTGCCACAGCATTGCATTTGCGCACTTGTAGCTGAAGCAATTTGGGCGGCTTTATCCACGTCACATCTTCATATGTAGATGCCATATTGCTGTACCTTTGGGATGCGGCTTCGGGACTAGGCCCGACTATTGCAAAGCGTGAACAATTCGGTAATATGTTTAGCCTTAAAACGAATCTTTTGCCTTTCCAATCACATAGATTGAGAAAAGTACCAAAGATTCCCTCCCTGAATTGAGTGTATAATGAGAACATAGCACATTCAGGTAACCGGGCGTTTTTCCAAAATTAAACAGATGTAATTGGCCCTTCGGTTCACTATTTCCTTCTGGCGGAAACTTCCAATATCGATGATGGGCAGGCTCGGTTTAACCAAAGTGGTGGCATTACAGTGAATGCTGAATTCATATTTTATTCTCTAAAGAGTAATTTAAATCTCCATATCTAAGTAAATTGATTTAATACTGGCCGACCTCATATGAAGTCTAACCTGTGTCCGTTGATGTTAAGTACACTCCACTTACCACTGAGAGAGTGGCCTGTTCTCCAGATGTTAATTGCCTGGTAGTCCAGCTCCAATGGATCAGCAGGTACCTTTCCCAGACTTTATCGACAGAGGTCATTTCTATTTTAGGAACTTTGAAAAGAAAGACTACAGTAGTAGGAATCTTTCATCGCAGATGGGCATGCAATCAGGGCACCTTGATTTTACAGGTGGCAGAGTACTGCTGGGGTAAAGAAAAACTGCCACAGACATTTCAAAGCTCTTTGTTTTGTCTCTGCAATATCTGGTAGAGGGTGGTGGAATGAATGGTTCCATCATCATTGCAGAGTGGACCAGGTTTGCTATAGCTACAGTGCGATAACTATATGAGACTGCGGCGCTGAATGCCTTCCATTTAGTTTCTCACCAAAATATCAAGTTTGAAAAGAGACCACAATGAAATTGAAGGCACCCAGTCATGCAGTTCTGCATTGCATTTTTTTACACAAGGGAACAATAGGAAATTGATCTACCAACTGTATAAAGTATTATTAGCTTGTATTTCCCATGATTTAAAGGACTTTTGGGTAGCAATGGTTGATAGATCTTGATCTGGAGGTTACTGACTTTGATTGGAAATTGACACTAGCGTACCCATCAAAGTTGTTTAGAAGCACATGATCAACGTGCTGTAATACAACTATACATACCATATGCCCAGACAACTGGGACAGATCTACTTGAACGTTCTTGACGTATTCCCTCGGTGCTTGATAGCAGACGATGATTTTCCATGTGGGGTGGGCTTATTCCAAATTTGCAGCTTATTGTGGCAAGGTCACAGAAATATCAGCTGCAAGGACGAACAACACCAGACTGTGTAGGCCCGAATTGTATTTGCTGGGACTGATGACAAGAAATGAACAGTCCTATTGTAGTGTAGTTCCTCTAGTACCCCTGCAGGACCTGCGCTTTTGGATAACATACACTGTGGGTCTGGTGGTAGACTGATTCTGTGCACTCCCACCCCGTATGTTAGTCTTGTTTGCATTAGCTAGCTCACAGTGCCACTAGAATCTCCTTTTATCGGAGAGATTAGTTTTTGGCAACCTCAGAACATAACAACCCTAATTCCTCAAACTCATGAAAACAATATACTACTTTTCACTCAGTCACTCTTGCTTGCTCATTTGGTCTCAGAGAGAAACACAGAAGAAACAGTTGAGCGTGTTCACAATGAGAATTTATTGAACCGTTGTTCTTCTAGTGTAAAATATATGTGCTGCTACAACTGTTACACAGTAGCAGAGATATAGGATGAGCAGTACAGTGAATAAAAAGGAATAGTACTGTTCAACCATTTTGCAACAGTCACAAACATATACATGAATATGAAATGTATTTATAAAATAAAGCGCATACTCCTACGATGCCTGTGAATAGGTGAAAAAGAGTAAGTAAGCCTAGGAGCCAAGAATCCCGCTAGGATTTAGTCGAACGCCATTACCTGAATAATGAGTGTGTGGGACCTCGTCCTGGTCTCGAGTTGGACACCCCGCAAGGGATGTTTAGACCACTGTCAGCTGGAGCGACTGCATGCAGGAGCATCAGCGTCTCTGGTCAGTGTGTTGTCCTTGAAGTCTCGGTTCCCTCCAACTACTTATAGCAAGAGGTGCTGTATTCATACAGAGTCCTTTTGCCCCTTGTGCGTGTGTTAGCCATTGTTTTATATGGGATTAAACCTTGTGCATAGATAACAGAGGTGAAGTATACCCCCCGGGTAGTGTCCTCATAAATTATTCACATGTGCTAAGGATGACGTCTTAGCGTTATTGATTGGGAAAAACTCTTTCTCTGCATGGAACTAGGTGAAAGGTTTAGTATATGAAAGGCATCAATCCTTATAAGGCGTTCTGTTCCTATAAGGCGTTCTGTCCTTATTAGGAGTTATGTCCTTATAAGTCTCGACTATGTAGGGAAAGGGTCCGATGTTCTCTGGACCTATATTAGAGTACCTATATGAAACAAAACACCCACTCCTCCTAATACTCACCCATAATAATACACAATTGAGATACACATTTTAACTAGGTGTCAGTGCATAAAATTATCAATGAGCCATTTCAAATGTTTCTAAAAATGTGAAAAAGTTATTTTAAAAAAGTTTAAAAAACGAGGAGAGAAAAATGTTCTCTTGAAATATGATTTCTGTTTTAAAGTTCCGCGAATCACAGTCCTAAATGAGTTCGATCATACACATTGAACTACTATAAGCGCACTCAGAAGGTCATGCTGTGTTATTGAAAGTGTCATTTTGAGGAATTTTGTTGAAAGGAAAGGGGAAATACTCAAATTCATTCCCATCACATGATGAGCCAGATTTAGATTAAATGTACCTGCTGGGAGGCGCAACATTATCTCTGCCTTCTGTGGCAGGGGACATACATTGTAATACCTCGCTTAGCACATCAAGAGTGCATAGATGAAATTCGGTGCTGCCAACAGCTGGTGGAGAGGCAGCCGATGCTGTAGTCGATACCTCAGTGCCAATGGTGGAGCTGAAGTACAACTCTGTTGAAAAGGGCACCTCGAGGAATGTATTTGTCAAGATGGGAATACGCTGAGGATACAGTTGTGCATGGGACCTCAGTGGTTCCAGCTTGGAGTCTAAGTCCGCTGGCATCTCCGTTAAAGGTGTCAGACAGATGTCCAACTCGCATTCTCTTCCGCAAAACAGGCATTGGAAAACAGGTACGATGCAGTCTTCAAAGACTGGTTTGAACGATAGGAACCAAGAAGCATCTAGTGCTCGAAGGCAAGGTGCACCCAGATGTTGTACTATGTGCTCACTGTAATATCTCTCCAGGAGAGCTTTTCCCATCTCGCTGGTGGTTGGTCCGTCCATTGCATAGCAGGTAAACGCCAATCAGGATTCCAGCTATTGCGAGCAGGATCAGAGGTAGACCCCCGAAAATGCTTCCAAGTACGGAGTGTATAAAGTTAGGAATAACTCAGAGGATTACCTGAAAGGTGTTAAGGAATCCTGACCCTATGGTCTAAAATATGTAAACAATACCACTCATATCTGACATATTAAGGATACGACTCACCATTTCTACGAAATGTAGGGGGCAGTTTGAACGAATACGCGCCTGTAACTCTGTCGAGGTCCTTGCGATTTGAAGTTCAAAGGTTTCTCGAGCGAAGGTTAAGGGTACGGTCTGCTACAAAAGCATGGCTTTTATTCTGCTCAAAGCATCAAACTGTATAAAATAATTCAGTGAAGGCCATAGTGGCACCTCCCTGACTGTATTTGTCGGTGGAAACAATACTTGCATACAGCAATTAACCCTGGTATTCACGGTGACCAGATAGGCAATGCCCAGAAGCATGCCACAGCAACCTTGATCACTCAGCATCAAGTAACTTCCATTCAAAAGTAACTTGAATGCCGGTGTAATCACGGCAGCTGGAGTTCCTGTCATGTGGCAAGACAGATTAGGTATTGAACCATTGCATGCTCCATGCGAAACAATATCTTGGCACATGAGAGAACCGCTTAAAGTGTTCTTGCAATTTGTACCACTAAGAAACACTTCTCGATCCCCACTCCGGCATCGAAAACGACATGGTAAATCCCAGGATTTCTTAATGTATTCTTTACCCAATTTTTCATACCTGTCTGGCTGCCTTTGCTCAAGGCAACAGTGAAAGGTTGTGACCGGGAGAGTGATTTGGCCGTGAAGTAGCCATTCTGTTGATGGTAATTTCGCCACTGTGAATGGGAGCCTATCCAGTTTTTCAATTTGCAGCATTGTATATTTAGCTCCTCTTTGTGCCTTTTCTTTCTGTGTATCGGTTAGATTGTATTCTGAAAACAGAGACGTACTGTTTATAAAACGCCAAGGCACAAGTCCTGCATGCAAAAATTGCAGTGTTCAGCTTATTAACATAATAGAACGTAACTGAGATTGGCTGTGTTGTAATATGGCTAAATTCTGCTCCAGTATGTCAATAGCAGAAGATACAATGTTGCCCAATAAATATATCCTGGAGGTCAAAGCTGTTAACCCATTGTCTACCATACCTAAAGCTTTTTTTAAAGTTTATACAGTCTATTTCCCGTATTCTCTCTGCGGCTTCCGGTTGGGAAATCTTCCAGTTTTCATTATAGGCAGCATAAATGCCAGCATGCATGAAACGTTTTTGACGTTGTTTCCAGGGTCCTTGTAAAAGGTCCCTAAGATCCATGTTGCGTGAAAGTAGATAACTGTTGTTTTACTTCTGCAAGCGTTGAGGTTTCTAGCCAATCGAGGCACAACTTCCAAACACTATAGGATGTCACTAACCCTGGATGTTCTCTCTGCACATAACATGGGTCTGGCCTATGGATACTGAGTCCCTCGGTTATGTTCAGGAATCTTTTATAACATATGTTCGTGTCTAAGGGCCAAACCACCCACTCCTTCCAATTTGGGTCTGTTGTATTGTACTGTAAGTTGTCATCTACTGTTGCCCCTTCTGTTGTAGTTGAATTCTGCCACCCCTGTGTCAGTGTTGGAAACCGAGGAGGATTCAGGTCCTTGTTCCGGGCTAGTCCAAGACAGGATGTCTGTTGCACAGTATCATTTAAAAAGATCACCTGCTGTGGAATGAGGCATGCTCTAAATAGTGCCTCTGTACCCTGGACTTGCCAGTCACTCGAACCCCAAATTGGTTTGGAGGCAATTTTGTCTTTCCATAGGTTGAAACCCTGTTTAGACACTTGGGCCAGAAAGGATGCAGATTGACTCTGTTTAGTGTTTGTCAACATAATTTTCAGTGCTGATATTGGTGCAACCTTATAGTACTATGAGGCTGGATCTGTTGTGTTAAACCCTGAAAGGTATGAACATTTCTGTGCAAATGCTTGTGAACTACTTTTTGGTGGTGTTGGGCAATGTTCCCTCTGATAGTACTCAAAAACATTCCTAGCTAAAATGGATTTGTGCAGGAAATGATGACCATTATGTTGGTAACAGTACAATGTGTCATAATTTGAAGAACCCTCTAACTTTTTATTGTTAGAAAATGTAGCAGTTTTCTCTAAATTAGACAACATATTATTGATTGTTTCAGTGTCCCAATCATCAGAAAATTTACTTGAGGTAATGATATCACTTAAAGAAATTTTGAATACATGATTCATTTTTAAAAGTTTGGTCGGGCCGAAAATGTTAAAATCAACCTTGTCCCATACTATACCATCCGGTATAGGAACTGCTGTAATGTTCACTGATGACAAGTCTCTTTGCTCACGATGTGATGATGGATTTGGCTTCAGTAGGATATTGACCTTTTGGGCTGTGGAACTTTGTTAAAGTTAGTGCCCATTATTAAGCATACTAAAAGTTAGTACTAAGCCTAGCCAGAAAAGAGAAAACAATATCCCAGAAATTACTCAGAGTTTAATCCAAGGTGATACTAGGTATGTCTTTTGAAGAAAGAGAAGAAAGTTCATTAATTGTTGCTTGATTGTTGTTTTGGATAGATCCATAGAAAACGTATCAAAGTTAATAAAATAGCCAGAAGCAGTTCAATGAATTGTAGGAATTGCATCAGGATTAGTTGAAATATTATTTTCCTCTTGACGAGGCATGTTGATGTGGACTTCTGTATTAGGTCTAATTGCAACTTGTGACTTATTCTCATGTTCATTTTGTATTTGAAAGTCTGGTTCAAGTGGAACAAGTTGAGACACAGAGGGACCCCCTGCAAAGCACGATGGGACCTCTATCACAGTACCTATATGAAACAAAACACTATCTGGCAGATGCATCAACGAAAATACCTCCCGGTAAAACACCGATTCGGTAAAACAGGCCGATACCGAAAGCAAAACCAGAAAATGGTATGCATCAAACAAGAACTCGGAAAAAAATATAGAATCGCTAAAATCCCCCGCGGTAAATTACCAGATCACTAACAGACAATCGGAATTACCGAACCCCAAAGCTGACTTCGGAAATACCGAATCGCTATTAACGAACCGCAATGGTATGCATGAAAAGTCGCTAATACCGAAAATCCCTAAAATCGCTATTTAGCATGAGCAAAATAAGGGGAATCACAATCAGGAGGTAAAGTTAACTGAAGGACAGAAAAGAAATTCTAACCCCATCAGCAGGTGCTGACAATCAGTAACCCTTCATAAATGCCCTGGGAAACCCCACATGTCAACCAAAATGGCTGCCCTCTACGTGCTTGCTAGGAGGAGGAGGATCAACGCCCAGGCCCAGCGCAGGAGGATGATACAGGACAGGATCTTCAGGGTGCGCATCACTTTGCTGGGGCAGACCGAGGAACAGGTGTACGACAAGTATAGACTCAACCGCGCCATGATAATGCGCCTAATAGCAGACCTGGAACCATTACTGCTGCACGAAACCCGTAGGACCAACGCCATACCAGCCCATGTGCAGGTCCTATGCTGCCTGCACCTGCTTGCGTCTGGAAGCTTCCAGGGGGTAATAGCTGAGACTGGAGGCGTGTCGCAAAGTGCTTTATCACGATTCTTCCACCGTTTCCTAGAGGCCATGCTGACATTAATAAATCGCCACATTACCTTCCCCAGAACCCCCCAGCAGCTGACCCGCACCAAACGGGAATTCTACCAGGTGGCACAATTCCCCCATGTCATCGAGTGTGTTGACTGCACGCATGTCCCCATCTGTCCTCCATCAGCCACCGAATACATATTCCGCAACCGGAAGTCATATCATTCTATCAATGTGCAGGTGGTGTGCAATGCCAAGCACATAATTACGGAGCTTGTAGCCCAATTCCCCGGGAGCACACACGACGCCTACATATTCCGTCACTGTGGCCTCCACAGGCGCCTATCAACGGTGAATTCGGAGAGGGACACCTACTAAGTACATATAGATGCATCATCGTACTCTCCAACCACTCCATCCCCACATGTATATTTTCATTCATGCTGATTACCATTCTCTCCCCATCCTGCAGGTGACAGCGCATATGCATTGCGTGAATATCTCCTCACTCCCTATCTCAACCCAGCTATACCGCAAGAGCAACGCTACAACAGAGCACACATCAGCACCAGGAATGTGGTTGAGCGGACATTTGGCATCCTCAAGAGCCGCTTCCGAATACTGCACAAGACTGGAGGTGCCTTGCAGTACGACCCAGTGACCTGCTGCCAGATCATTGCTGTGTGTGCCATCCTGCACAACATCGCCACACACAGGGGGATACCCATAGAGGTGGACGGAGAGGATGAACTACGTGCACAGCAACCCCCCCCCAACACCGACAGGCGCATGTGCCCAACACAGCTGAAGGGCAAAGGAGGTGGACATACATCACACGGAATCATTTCTGAGACAGGTAAGAGAGTGACTTGGCAACAGGATCAGTTTTGCAAGGGTTTAATGGGCATGGACACCTGACTGGTGCAGAAATACGTAACACAAACATGCTGCTGCTGCAGTTAAAGTCAAACTAAAATTGTCACTTCTCAGAACGGGTGATGCGTGCGGCACCTTAGTCTGGCCATAGTTACGTCACCAAGGACAGTGTGACTTTGCCACATGTTCACTTCCGTTTGCCGCGTACCCCCAGTCTCTTGTCCTGTGACTCCTCGGCTTCTACACGATGCGAGTCAGAGGCAGTTGCATTGCGGCCACTGCGCCTCCTCCCGCTGGACTCCGACAGGGAGACGCTGCTGACACTGGAGGCTGCCTCACTCCCCTCTTCCGCTCCCAGACTGCTGACACTGGCTGACCCAGGCTGCAGTTGCTCCACTGCAGTGGTCACCCTCTCAAGGGCCTTTGCCACATCCCCACAATAATGACCGAGGTCCACTTGCAGGGACACAGACCTGCGGGACAGCACAGCCGTGCTGTTGCACAGCTTATTAATGGCCTTGTTAGTTGTATTCACTGCCAGCATGATCTGCCTGTGACTCCGGCGCTCACTCTGTTGGCCTGCGACCACGGCACGTGTCAGTTTTTGCAGGCAAAGCTTGATTTCATTGTTGCCGGCACCTACGGCAGTGGTGTGCTCACGCACAGCATCAGTCATGTTGCCTAGTTTGTTGCAAAGTTTGGTCATGGAGAGTTTCATGGCACCCATGTGTCTCCACTGCAGGCACTGGACACGCAGCATCCGGGTCTCCACAACTCCGTACCCTTCGGACAGATCGACTGGTCTTGCAGCAGCCAGACCCGGGGGCACAGCCCTCTGCCTGATGCGCTGTCGTGCTGCAGTTTGGCTGGTTGGAGTGACGACAGCCTGGCGTGGAACATTTGGGTGTGCTGAACTGTGATCCGACTCCATCACGGGCAGGGAGGGAACATCTGCTCTGCGGCTCTGCGGAGTGGGCCCGCACTGGTGGTGGTGGTGGTGGTGGTGGTGGTGTCTTGGACCGCGAGGATGGTGGTGGTGGTGGTGGTGGTGTCTTGGACCGCAGGGATGGTGGAGGTGTTGTCCGCCGTGGTGGTGAAGGGGAGGACATGGCTTCAGCTCCCTGTGAGCACTCCGCATCTGACAACACTGGCGTCTCTGAGATGACGAGGCGGGCACTGTCGTCAAAATCGATGGGGGATGCATCTGTGTGTGAAACAGTGCATAGTTATTATCATGGTATAGTATGTGACAATAGCTGTGGCATCTCACAATAAATTACTTTTTCTGACTGACATTTGGCCCTTTGCTGCTGTATTCATCTCTGGGCTCTGGCATGCACCCATTCATGTATTGACTACAACTCCCATGGTGCAACACAGTGGTGAGGGTATGTGTTTAGGGCAACGCTACATGTGCACTGGGTCTGGCATGGGGGATTGGGCAGGGACTTAGTACGCGCTGCATTGTTACGCTGCCATGCTTCTTACCTTGTCCTCCTTCCGCAGCACCAGAGGTGTCCAGACGTGTGACCCCCACAACAGCTTCCGGTTCTATAGTGTACTCCACTAGATCCTCCAGGGCTGTGTTAGGCGTCACATTGGATGTGCCCCCTCCTGTGCCAGCAGCATCCCTGACCCTCTGCGCTATCTTCTCCTTGGCCCTCTTACGCAGGTCGTACCAGTGTTTTTTTAGGTCGTCGATGCTGCGGTGGGTGACTCCGCAGGCATTTACCTTGTCCTTGATGCGCAGCCACATCTTTCGTTTTTCTGCCTCTAGCACCTTCAGCGACAACTTCCCAAACAGTCGATCATTGTTGCTGGTCACACACTCTATATGGATTTCCAGCTCCTTATCAGAAAACTTGCGTTTTCGCTTTCGGGGTGTGTCCTTTCCCTGCTGGGGGGCCTCCTTCTCCATCTTGTCCTGCTTGCCTTGTCCTGGTTGCTACTGGTTCTGTCAGGGTCCTCAACTCCTGTGCTCTGCCTCCTCCTCTGTGCTACTCCGAACACTGAATGCAGCATGGCTGTCCTACTTCCTGGTTGTGATGTCATCGGCCTGCTTCCGAGGCGTAGCGTAAATTTACAGTTTTCGCTATTACCGAATTCGCTAATACCGGATTCACTAATACCGATTCGGTATTAGCTAACCTGGTATTTGCTACTCTCGCTGTCGTACTTTCGGTATTTAATAGCGATTTTTACCGATTCGGTAATTTTTACCGATTGGTTTGATGCATCGCGGTTTGCATGTCCTTAATAGCGATTCGTTATTTTTCCGCTATTACCGACATGTATTACCGATTGTTGATACATATGCCCCTATGAGAATTGAGGATTTAATGATGCTCTTTGCCTGATAGCTGTGACATGGATTATATTTAGGGTTTCGAAATTAAGCAATTGCTGTAATGATCAGAACTGGGATGCTTAGAATTAAGAACAGGTTGGTAATGGAAAGAACTAAAAAGCACAGTATAAAAAACAAACAACTGTATATGCCGGGCAGAACTCGTAGAATTTCACACTGCAGAATTTCTGAGGATTTACCAAAAACTCCATGAGATTCCACCAAATTCCGCAGGCAGGCAGAAAAATGCTCTTCCTGCCAGCCGCACTATTTTGTTCATTCTGGTAGCGCATTCCGCGCTGAAAATCTGCATGAACAGCACCATGCAGTTACGCATGGGCAAGGCCATTTTTTTTTACCTGCTTCTGTTTCTCCTCCTGGCCTGCTTCTAATCCTACCTAATCCTTCCCTATCTGATGACCCCAATCTTAATCCCTCCTGTCATTTACCTTTTTTTATCACTGTCTGTCTTTGCACATCTGTTTTTCATGACTTTTTTGCATTTAGTTTTTTGTTTTCCTTTCCTTTTGTCCTCCTCCACTGGTTCCCTTTTCTGCTATGACAAAAGCAGCCACCAGCAGTGTTGATGCCAACTTGCACCCCCAGGGGTGGCATAGCACTTTCCCGCAGAGGTGCTATCCAGCCTCATTTTCAGCGAGGCTGAGATGGCCACACTAACCTTATGAGTACACTGCTACCTCTCCCCACACCAATCTATTGGATACACGTGGACACCAGCAATGCACTGCTTACAACCTCACATATTACATCACTCATGATATGTTCTATGCATCATTTATTAAAGAAAGAATCCTGGAAAACCAAGGACTGTGTGTTTGCACAGCTGTAAGGTTGATGGACAACCTAGTTCAATAAAACAATTGTGTTAATATTTTAGGGAATGTATGAAAAACAAATAGTACAAAGACCTTTGGTATTCATGGTCATTTATCTGCATTTAACACGGTGAATCAGAAAATCTCAAAATATAATTCAATTCATTATACCTTGTACTCTGAACGACATTATTTGTTCATCCCTATTGTTTGGTTGAATGTTGCTTAAAAAATGAAAGTATTACAATATTAATTCTACAGCCCTGTGTAAGGATAACCTTTGGAAACTTTATGAGAAGATATCAGTTTCAGGACACTACGTCACAAGAAGAAATGGAATGATTCTCTCATTAAGCCTTGAAATTGTTATATAAATCCCTGATGAAGGGTTCTGGAGTGGACCCGAAATGCATTTGTTTTGATTGTATTGAAGAATTAATATTGTAATACTTTCATTTTTTAAGCAACATTCAACCAAACAATAGGGATGAACAAATAATGTGGTTCAGAGTACAAGGTATAATGAATTGAATTAATTTTTGAGATGTTCTGATTCACCGTGTTAAATGCAGATAAATCACCTTGAATACCAAAGTTCTTTGTACTATTTGTTTTTCATACATTCCCTAAAATAATAACACAGTTGGTTTATTGAACTAGGTTGTCCATCAACCTTACAGCTGTGCAAACACACAGTCCTTGGTTTTCCAGGACTCTTTCTTTAGTTTATCAGTACCCAGGAGGGAGGTGGGCACTCTCCCCAACACATGTGTTAGCACGCAAAAGAATTTACAAAAAAAAATTACATTCAAGATTTACCTTTATACGCAGGTTTCTATTTTAAATACAGGAGGTTGTGCAGATCCACAAACACTTTTTGTACTATGCATCATTTATGACATAATGGATGACATTGTAAATGATCCCATTGCAAAGGGAGATTGACATTGACTTGGTTCATCAAAGCGGGCGGAGAAGCAAAGATCATTTGTTGCAATGCATGAGTAGTTCTACATATGTTTTTAGGTTTGGGAAACTAGGAATAAGATATCTGATCTAAAAAGTATAATGCTGCTGTGCCTGACAAAATATGTTTTAGAGACTACCACTAATCAGTTTTTTAATCGTCTTTATTTCTTACATCAGCACCCAAGAGCAGGAGATCATCAAGGGGCAAAGGGGGCTTCCATCAATAGGGCCGCTGTGGGTGGAACTACCACCACAACCACTAGTGCATTGGCAGATGATTCTGCTGACCCCAGCAAGTCATGTTTATTATTATTTCTTTCTGTACCTCTCTCCACCAGTAAACTAAGTTGGCCTTGTGTATTTATTTTATACTATCTACTTTTCAACTCTCCTATCTAATGATTGTTATTCCTGCATTACCCTGTTTTCCTATATTTCCTGTTTCTGCAGCTGACTTCCTCCTGTCTGTAACATTCTTCAGCTCTCTTTTTTAGTAAGCGGTCATTCGTCCCTGTGTTATATGTCTTGTGATATTGTAAGACTAAGAGAACAGATTTTTGGTACCATGAAGATTGCAGGCCCAATTATACTATTATTCATCCAACAGTCAGAAAGAGATAGAGTGGTCATGGACCTCCAATGTTGCCTTATTTATACAGCAGACCAGAAGTTTCCATGGCAGTGCATATGGGCAGGGAAGGAATGAGATCTAATTACCAACCAATACCATATGTCCTTCATTGATCATTCCCTTCCACCCATTTATTGTGCTTCACTCTCATCCTTTATTAGCTGTATCCCTTCATTAGGAGTAAAAGGTTTTTGATTGACTTGATTACCTGGCTTTTTAAACATGTTCTCCACCAACAAACCTCCAAAAGTGATAATTTTGATGCAAGATACTGATAACTGAACTGTAGTGCGGTATTGCTGTTGTACTTAGCGAAAAATAATTATTTAGGTGTTGAATCTGGTATCTAAAATGAGTAATTTACGTTTTTTTTCCTAGCCGTAGTGACCACCAGTGTCACAGCCAGCACCAGCAGCAAGACGGGGAGTGGTACGGAAGAGGCCCAGGTGTTCGGGAGGTGTAGCAGACTCAGGGACAGTGGTAAGTGACCTTGTTTGCTTATTGGCAGTACTGTGTTTGGTAAGCGAGGCTGATATCTCACATATCACCTTTCTTCCCCCAGCCTTTCGCCTCCTAACAGCAGCATGGTTCAATTCGACGCTGCAGTGTATGCTGTGCAATGTGTGTCTGCTGCAGTTAACTGTGTGGCATTACAAAGTCTGTACAGCATTACAAACTGAAAACAAGGTGGTTTTTCTGGTGCCCACTCAGTAACCTACTGTTCGTTCTCCACTTTATCATTCTTTCCTTGTCCTAGCTTACAAAAAATTGTAAATTCCATTTTCCGCATGTATCATATTTTTCTGCCCAAGTCGTTTATATTTCATGGCTTCCATGACTTTTCCCATTTTTACCTTTCGTCATTCATCAACCAAAGTGACTGACTAAACAATAGCATAGCACAGGATTAGTGACACCCAACTATTATAGTTAAACCTCTACCTACATTAGTCTCTCTACGTTACCTTTCAGTAGAGTAATTTTCCCTAATTCCAAGTGAAGGTATTTGTTGAAAATGATTTGCGATGAAGGTCAGGGTGTAATGTGCGACTAAGTGCATGATTTCAGAATTGGGCAATGGGATACCCTGTGACAAATGCACCAAATAAAATATAATCTATTCCTTTCACTGTACTGCATATATCATTTATAATCTATGCACTGTCTAGTTACGGTGGATGGAATATCTGATATACATCATGTGTGTGATTGAGTATTTAATCTGCTTCTTCTAAAGTTTGAAGCCAGGGTAGAATTGAAGAGTTGAAGAGAGAATTGAAAAGGCAGTCATAGAAGAGCAGAGCCATCGGAATGAATTATAAAAATGTAATAAATTATCCATTACAGCTGACCCCAAAAACATGCTGCAGAGTAGCAGACGAGCTAGCATGCCTCCATTAATGTTGTACATATACTATCAAGTATACTATTAATTTTGCTGCATATATGCCTTACTCAATAATGAGAGGTCATTCACACTAAAGAGCCTGATTACAATGTCAGTCAGAAAGCCTCCAACCTACAGTCCGATCCCCCTAGACCGTGTCGAAACCCATCGTAAATGGTCGTTCGTAAACAATTATGACTGACTGATTACAATGCAGGGGAACCATTCAGTCATTCTGAATCGTCCTGACCAGCATTCAGAGAATCTGAGTTGTTCAAAGCTGATTCGTTTAGCTCTATGGACAGATTTTCCGATCGACCGATTACAATGTTGTATTCCAATATCCTTTCCGACTCGGTCTGTCCGACATGCAAATTGTGTCTGAAACTGACTTTGGGGGCCCCTACCTGGCACCCCTTCCTCCAGAGGTTTCTAATTTGGGGTTGAGGGGGTAGCCCCATGTAAAACTATGCATAGTGTGGCAGGCACCATCATGGGCCCGCCACATTGTGCAAGATTTTCCACAGACACCCGTTTTCCCCATGTGAGCCTGTGTTGTTGGTCGGAACACAGGATCTCATTGAAGTCAATGGAAGTCCTTCCGAACGGTGTTCAGAAGCATCATAATCCATTGGGAGGAACCGTCGACCCCGAGTCGGTCGGAACCGAATCCGACAAGGCGTCGAGAGGTTTAGTTTCCGACCGATATCGTAATCAGGCCCTATGTCCTTCAGTTTAGTAAACAATTGGTACATTACAGAAACTTTTAAGTACAGTGATTCATATGTATTTGTAAAAATATTTTAAAAATGCACACTACAATATGAAAAAGAATAAACCTTGATGCATTTAAACAATATCCTAAAGAGTAACTTTTTGTGCATGCTTGTGTACTTTTCCAGATGGGATACTACAACATATATGTGATAGAACATTATATCTGCAAAAATCCTGTTAAGTGATCTACTTTTGTTCCTTATTAATTTATCAACTGGACATAACAAAGGACATACAAATAATGTTTTTGGGTATGTATCACTCTGTCACCAACGTGTTCACATTCCTGTCTGTTTTTTCCAAAAATGCATGCCTTTCAAATTCATTTTTCAAAACAGAATGGCTTACATGCACATTTGTGAAGGAGTAAGGCATCATGTTAATCTGTCACTTGTAATACATTAAAAAAGGATTTTTCATTGAAAACTGATTTGTAAAGTGTTTTTAATAAACAGTATAGCCATTTAAACTCATATTTCTAGTCATTTTGGCTCACATGCTCACTATTGTTTTTTTATAACACTAACATACATTTGTGATGTTTGGAACAAGCACTGTTATCATAGGTGCATTTTATTCTATGTCACCTGTAATAGGGACAATGTAACATCCTTCACAATTGTGATGGAGCATCCCACCTGACACAATTAAAAATGTTGGCCTGTTTGGTAGAACGGTCCCATATAACATTTTATAAACTTGTGTATAATTCTTTTTTGCCAGGCATGTGTCTGCTAAAAACAGTTCTTTGGTAATGATCAGAAATATATTGGTATCATTTTCCACAAAGGAATATAAAAAATGCATCTTTATTCAGCTTGTGCAAAATTTACACCTTCAAGAACTCTTCTTGTGTGTTGGACATGTTTTGACCTTTATGTTGATGCCATAATTTGTTGGTGTAACCAAAAATAGTAATTTGAAATGGAAAACACAAAAAGGACTTACCCCCTTGATCCTGCTGTCAGACTCTTAACTGCCCATCAAGCAGGGGATGGGTCACTGCAAGTATGCAGGCCTTTGGGGGATCAGGGTTTGGCATACCTCACCTGCATGGCATGTTGGAAAGAATGGCAACGTTGGAATTCTGCTGACTTCTTGGTCCAGTGTCATAGGTCCTCCCAAAACTTCCTGCAGTAAATGCTGCACCGCTTGAAGACCCCAGGATCTGCACATTCATGGCAATGGCATATCAGATTTCCGTCTTTGTTTGAAGTTAACCTGAAGTGATGCAAAACACAATTGTTTGTTTGTATTGATGTAACACAATTTTGAGGCATCAATCACAAGCATTTTTAAAAAGTGACAACAGCATAGTTTATCAAATAAAAAAAATGCATTAACCTATTGAGCACCCATATTTCTTGTTATGTCCTTATTTTATTAATCCAGGCCAGTGACTTCTTGTAGTTTGAAGTATTTGTTGGATAATTCAAATAGCATAAATCAATTGTATACGTTAATTTGTCTTAGAAATAGGATATATGTTCAAAATTAACATAATGAAAAGTTTGTATATATCACATGAAATTGTTAAATATACATATGTATATTTAGATATACATACCAAAAATAAAAAAGGGTGTCAAACAAGCAATGCATACTAATGTTGTAGTTTGTCTAATTGTAATGTGTTTAAAAATACACACCACAGTGGTTCAATGTAAATAAAAACAAAAAAAACAGAAATGTTACTTCAATCACTACACTTCACTCAGAAACTAAAAAGGAACGTCTAGCCAGTCTTTGAATTATTTTAAAAGTAAGTACAAATTACATTTTCTTTTTTTAAATGTACCTGTTTCTCTCGTGAACCATACAAATGGCAGTACAGGGACAGTACCTTAGTAGCTGGCATCTCCAGCTCCTCTGATGAGAAGTTTGGGGCCCTGTCTCTTGCTTTTCCTGGCATTGTTTCTCACAGAAGCCAGAAACAGCAGCAAAAGTTGAGGAGGTTTTGTTTGCAATGTTAGAAGGCAAGTGAGCTTCCACGTACATCTACACAATGTGTGAGATCGTCAGCGTAGACAGACACATCCATTGGCTTTTGTGCATTGTTTTCATACAATTTATCCTATGGCTGTGTTTATCGTGGAGTTTCACACCCACTGCCAGGTCAACTTCCACAAACCTCCTTCTATTTGTAAATGTCCTGATGGCAAGGTCAAGCATCCACCATTTTAAATAGTGAAATAGTGTGTTTGTGAATGTTAAGTATGTCACCACCACTCAAAATGGTGGCTAGTTTGTTAACATATACAAAATGCTAAAGTTATTAATTTGTTTTGACACAAAAGTATTATGTAGTGCGTTACTGTGGTTAAAAGCAATAGTTGTTCCATTTTGTTTACACTTCCGTTGACAGAACTTTTTATGAAAAATATAAGAATGTGTAAATAAGGCATTTAAAATATATTATTTGCACATTTCATTTTTTTTAAATGCATGTGTCATAAATTACATTTAAAAAAAAATAATGTTGTGCAAAATTATGTTCAGATATTTTTTTTAAACTAACTTAAATGAGTTTGCAAAAATTCACCACAAATTGTTTTTCTTTAAAATGCAGACACACGAACGCATGGAAAGTGAGGCGAGGACAGCCTCAAGTTATGAGAATTGCAAAACCATTTCCAGACCTTGTCACCATGGACGAATGGGATATAATCAAAAAAATGGAGATTAAATAGGCAAACTTGGTTTATGTCATTAGGGATTGTCAGTTCTTCTGCCTCACAATAGGAGTCCCACAACAATAACACTAATAGTGAAATGAATGGAAGTACTCCCTTTTGTGGCCACAGGATCATTCCAATTCACTGTAGCAGTGTCTGGTGGAATGTCACAACCATCGTTCAGTGGTGTGCTACAAGAAGTTCTTTCTTCAATATTGAGACACATCAACAGCTTCATACAGTTTCCACAAAATGAGGATTTTGCCAAAGTAAAGGGAGATTTTTATGCTTTGGGTCACCTACCAAATGTGGTTGGAGCAATTGACTTTATACATATTGCCTTGATGCTACCAAATGACAGAGAACAAGTCTGCCGGAATCAGAAGAATTTCCATTCAATCAATGTGCAAGTTCTGTGCTTACTAGATTTGTACATCACAAGCATGTGTGTGCATTTTCCAGAATCAACACATGATCTGTTAGTACTACAGAACAGCACAATGCCCCTGCAAATGTCGCAACGTGGACATGAGAGGGCCTGGCTTATTGGTAAGTACAATCTATGAATATATTTCTTAGTGAATGTCAAGTTTATTGATCAAAAATAGCATCACGTTTTTTGGCTCTCTTCTTCCATATATTATACTCAGCTTATCCTAACCGACCATGGTTGTTAGCATCTCTGAGGAATACAACAACGCCAGATTAAATCAGCTTCAATGAGGCCCATGGAAGTACAAGGAGGCCATAATGGTTCAGCAATTCATCAATGGGTACATGAGAAACATAGGATAACAGACAAAATATGTCTACTTACATGGATGCTCCACCAACTTCAATGCCCACATAGTCTAGGAGATCTTAATCCCTGCCAACCACATCTGCCCAGAAATGCTTCAACTGCAGTGTGTCCCAGTCAACTCTATAGAGCTGCTCTATCTGGAGGCATATGCAGTCCAATTGATCTTTACGGACCTTCACAAGGTATCCCTGGATGACTCTGACCTCACAGGCTAACATGTTGGACAAGTAATGTGTGACCATCCACAAGAACAACCCAACGTCCTGTTCATTCATGGGGTAACAACGAGTATTCCTCGGCATGATCCCGCCCACAATTATCAAACACAAACCCCCAGAAAATACTTCTAGAACTCTCTACTGCACCTAAAACATTTTTTTATTTTAATTTTATATTTTTTATTTTTTTCCAAAAGACCTTTATTGATCATGTCTGCAGATTTACACTGCTCGTGTCCTACAACCCAGAGGCCGGCAGCAGAAGGGTCAGTCGGCAGAGACACACGCTTAAGTAAGTAACACAGCCTTGTAACCGACAACCCTGGGGTCCGGCGGCGTATCACATTTAATACTTATACCTCTTAATACAGTTGTTCACTTCGTGGCGTATTATGTTGCTCCCTCCCGATGGCTATATCTAACACTTGGTGCCGACCCTTGTCATCACTCAGTCGTACATGTATCTGCAAGGTCCCTATCAATATATTTCTTAGTAACAATGACAAACAGTCCCTGAAACAGCCCTAACCCACCCTCCCCCCGTAAAACCTTATGCACACCTAGCCTTTCCAACTTTGAACTTAGCAGAGTTGATTGTATGTTGCACGTCTCTAACACTCCTACAACTAGGTACCCAGTCTTGTGTCTACGCCAGTCTATCCTCTCCCTCCCCAGTAGTACCTATCTCGCAGTGCGTAGAGGTCCCCCCAGTATGTCTCAGTGTGTTACTGCCTGATCTACTCTCAGCACCTCTATTATCCTACCCCCCACTCCGGGCGCCGCATCCTCCCGAATCCCTGTGCATAAATGCTCGCTGAACTGCCTAACTACCCCACCCCTGTAGGCTGTGTAGCATCTGGCCGCTCGTTCTACAGCTCTGTGCCCTCACCCGCTGTGTTCCCCGAGTCTCCAGCCCTCAAGTGCGTTGAATATAAGTTCCAGAAGTTCTTCGGTCGACTCGTAGGAGGAAGCAACTTGCTGTAATGTTCGGATTGCGTGCAGCAATACAGCATATCGTGCGCCCATCTAACAATCCCAGATCTACGAGATGCCTAACTGCCACTGGCAGTCCTCTGGAATAGCCGAGCAGTGCCAGCGCTGGATCCAGGGTCAGCTCTAATTCCAGTATCTCGTTTAGTTCTACGAATATGCTGTCCCAGAACTTCTGGACCCCCGGGCACCACCACGCCAGATGCATGAAGTCTGTAGTCGGTGCGTGGCACCTTTCCCACTCCGCCGACTGTCTCAGGCCATATCTATGAAGCCTCTCCGGGGTTTAGTATACCCTTTAGATGAACTTGAAATGGATTAGCCTGTGTTTCCCGTTTAGTGACAGTTTTTTCGTATTCGCACAGCAGTATCTCCACATACGTCATCTATTGTGACCTGTAGGTCTTTTTGCCAAACCATTCTAGCTTTCATGTGCTGTTGCTCCCTGTGCGACAGAGAAATCTTGTATAAGTTCATTATTAACTTGCGCTGAGTTTCTGTTTGAATAAGGTACGTGAGCTCCGGCACCTCAGGTGGCTCTGCTAGATCCGGTCTGAGAAGGTCCAGCAATGCGCTGCGCACTCTGTGATATTGAAAACGGAGCAGCGTTGGTGCCCCCTCATTGTTCACCATTGCCTGGTCCCCCATCTTCGCTTTCCAGTCTAAGAACAGATCTCCCGCCTTATTGATTCCCAGTTCGTGCAACGCCTATACCACCTCTTTCTCAAGAGCGGGCGCCAACCAAATAGCCCACTCTACAGGCATGCATGGGGCATATAGGAGTGTGCAGTGCTGTGCCTGCAGAAGAGTGTGCCAGGCATGATTCGTGACTGTAATGGAGTCTAATATGCCCGTTCTACGGTCCACTGGTTGGAAGACCGTGGCAGGCAGTGGGTTAGGGTCCGCGAAGACTTGCTCGATTCGAACATGGGGAAGGAGCGCGTCCCCATGTATCCAAGTGTGTAGATGTGCTGCCTGCGCGACTCTATAGTACAACTCCAAATACGGAGCTCCCAGTCCGCCCATGTCATACGGAAGCATTAGAAGGGCCCATTTCACTCTAGGCTGTTTGCCGCCCCACGCCAGTATTATCATGAGTTGTGTCATGATTCTAAAGAAAACTTTCGATAGGACCATAGGTATAGCGCTGAACAGAAAAAGGAATCGTGGAAGCACCACCATTTTAATGATGGCGTAAGGGATAGCGGCAGTCTGCACCACTTTTCCACATCATCTTCCAGCTTGCTGTATGCCAATCCGTAGTTCTCACGTAGAAGTGTTTCCGAATCCGTGTGTAGTTTAACCCCTAAGTATCTAACCGGCTCCTGGGTCCCTGCAGTGGGAATTCCATGTCGAATGCACTAGTCGCTGGAGTCAGAGGGAATGCAATTGACTTCGACCAATTCACTCATAAGCCAGAAAGCGCCCCAAAGCGCACAACCTCTCTTAGCATGGATGATAGGTTGTTCTCCGGATCTCTGACATACAGCAGTGTGTTATCAGCTTACGTTGAAACTACTATCTTATACGACGGGAAACTGATGTCACGGATTAGCAGACGGTTAGTAGCCCAAAAGAGTAACGCACATGCCACTAACCTTCTTCTTTCTAGACAGCGGGGACCACAGCTTGAAGAGAGGCCTCCCAGTTCCCGCAAGCGCCAACTCCCCCAATGTGAGAAACACACTTAGGACAGGTCGCACTCCGGGGAAAAGGGAAGGGGACAAAATAAGAAAATACACTGCTGATAGGGCACCCGTCTAGGTCTGGTCTAATGTATGGGATTCTTCTTGGCACAGCGCAGCTACGAAGACAAAAGGAAAGCTGGTTTACCCGGACTGTAGGCTGACCTGAACAGTTACATATAAGAGTAATTCGGGGAATACTCACAAGATGCCCCGCAATGTTAGAGTCAAGAACCGCCTCAGCGGTAATACGGTCTGTAGTACGAATACCCCACACGATCCTTCTGCTGTTAATTCACAGTTACTAAAAGAAACGAAGGCAATGTTTTTTGTGCGTCTTGCAAGGCTTCCTGGGTAAGAGGTGCATTTACAGTCACCACAGGGAAAGGCAATGTCTGCTTGCCAAGCGGTAAGTATATTATGCAAGGAAAAGGCTTCAAGTACAAGAAGAGCAAATAAACGATGTAAAAGAAAAGAGCAGTTTAGATAGCACGGCCGCGCTATCACACTAGATCCTACCTCAGGAAGCGAGAAGGAAAGCGTCCGCGGAAACCAGCAGCGTCGTCCTCTGGAAGTGGGAAGGAAAGCGTCCGCGGAAACCAGCAGCGTCGTCCTCTGGAAGCGGGAAGGAAAGGATCCGCGGAAACCAGGTCTCGGCGTTCACTCGAAGAACAGGCTCAGTCAAGGAATCGGGAAGGATTGACAAGCACCCAGCCCTTCCTGGGAGGTGCTTATATACCAGCACCTGATTGCGAGTTCTGGACCGCTAGAGCCCAGGGCGTTCTGGAAGATGTAGTGCAGCAGTTATTACAATGCCCTGCCCTGCGATGGTATTTGCTGCTTGAAATTGCTACAGAGCCCCCTCTCAAGGACTGCCGACTCGGCGGTCGACCGGGCTTTCCCGGATGGGCCTGATGGAACTGCGCTAACTGGTCAGGACAATGGAGTTTCTGCTCAGGTTCCCAGGTTCTGTCCTCGACCCAAAAGCCCTTCCAACTCACTAGGTACTGGACCCTGCCACGGTGCAACCTAGAATCCAACAGCTCATACACTTCGCACTCCTCCAAACCCTCCACTAGCACTGGGGGGGATGAACGGGCAATCTAGTGTCTGTCTAAGGGACAGGGTTGGAGCAGTGACACATGAAAAACAGGGTGTACGTGCCAGGAGCGGGGGATAGCCAGTCTCATAGCCACAGGGTTGATGACCTCTTCCACGCTATAGGGGCCTATGTATTTAGGCTTTAGTTTGTTAATGCCCCTGAGGTGTATGTGTTTGGTAGATAGCCACACCTTGTCTCCCACTTGGTATACCGGTTCCAGACTGCGTTTCTTGTCAGCGAAACGTTTTTGCGGGGCCTGAGCGGCCGACAAATGGTGTTTTGCATCGAGTCTAACCGCCTGTATATGTGCATGATATTCCTGCACGCTAGGAAGATTGGAGGTCACTGGCCATTCGAAGGGTAGGATTTTGGGATGATAACCCAAAAGGCAGAAGAACGGGGAACAACCCAAGGTCGAATGTTCGGAGTTGTTATACGTGAACTTAGCCAACCATAAGAGAGTGACCTAGTCCGCGGAGTTTTGCAGAGAAAAACAGCGCAAGTATTGTTTCACAGACTGGTTGAGACGTTCTGTTTTGCCGTCCGTTTGGGGATGGTAACTCGTTGAGAGCCTGGCATCAATGTCTAAAGTCTTACATAGGGCCTTCCAGAAACGGGAAGTGAATTGCGACCCCCTGTCCGTTATGAAGACACTCGGAATGCCGTGAGCCCTAACGAGATGTTGTAGTACCACCAGTGCCAGTTCCGCGGATGTCGGCAAACCTTCCAACGGTACGAAGTGACCCATTTTGGTCAAGTGGTCCACTAACACTAAGATCACTGTTTTTCCCTGACACAAGGGCATTTCCACTATGAAGTCCATGGAGACTGTGTGCCACGGTTTGGGTGGAATGGGTATGGGACGGAGTAGCCCCGTCGGCCTGGTGTGTCGCGCCTTGCTCTGGGCACACACAGAACAGTTCCTGGCGTACTTCTTTGTGTCGTCTCTCATGGAAGGCCACCAGAAGGAACTCTCTATAGTGGCTATGGTTTTGTACACCTTTTGACCTCCTAACACTGAACGTGTGCCCAATTCAGTATTTGCATCTGTAGACCAGGGTCAGGTACATACAAGGCGTGATGATAGTACAAAAGTCCGTCGTTCTGTGACCGCCACTGGGGCTCTTCCTGGAGCCAGGCCTTGTCATCGTCATCCGCCAATGACACTTTGATATCCTCGAGGAAGTCCGAGGACGTGAGCAAGGCAATAGTGCATCTCGGAAAAGCCCTTTCAGACAAGATGGAGGGTGGCTCGATGTTGTCAGCTGTCTGATGTTCTCGGGTGTCCAGGTTCCGGGAGAGAGCGTCGGCTTTTCCGTTTTGTGGGCTGGGGCGGTACTTGATGACGAAATCATAGTCCGTAAAAAAGAGAGTCCATCGGAGTTGTCGCGGCGTTAGGGCCTTGGCTGTTTTTAGGAACAGCAAGTTCCGGTGGTCCGTGTAGATTTCGATGGTGTGATGGGCTCCCAACAGGTAGTGTCTCCACTCTTCGTATCCTTTCTTGATACCCAGCAGCTTTTTGTCTGTGATGGAGTAATTGATGTCGCTAGGGCTCAGTTTCTTGGAGTAGTAGGCTACCGGGTGGATTTGTCCTGTTGTGGGATGCCGTTGTGACAGGACCCCTCCCAAAGCGTATTGGGACGCATCGGTTTCCAATATGTACAGGAGCTGTGCATCAGGATGGCGCAAGATCGGAGCTTGGGTGAATCTTTCCTTTAAGTATTGGAACGATTGTTCGGCTTCTTCACTCCAGACGAAAGGAGCGTTGTTCCGCAACAGACAGGACAAGGGATGCATTATCCTGGAGAAATCTTTGATGAAACACCTGTAATAATTTGCAAAGCCTAAGAAGCTCTGCACAGATTTGACGCACTGAGGGGTCTTCCATCTTGTGATGGCCTCCACCTTACCGTTCTCCATCTGAAAGCCGTTGGCATTTATCACGTATCCCAGAAAGGACACTTCTTGAGCATGGAAGAGGCATTTTTCTAATTTGGCGTATAAGTCGTTTTGCTGTAGTCGACCCAGTACTTCTCTGACGTGTTCCACGTGTTCCTGAAGAGTACGAGAGTAGACGAGGATATCGTCGATATAAACCATGCAGATGGTATCTAGCAAGCCTCTTAGCACTTCGTCCATAAAATACTGGAAGGCTGCCGGGGCGTTGCAGAGCCCGAACGACATTACCCTGTACTCGAAAAGGCCGTACTTGGTCCGGAAGGCCGTCTTCCATTCGTCTCCATGTTTGACTCTGACTAAATGGTAGGCCCCCCGTAGGTCCAACTTCGTAAAGTAGTGAGCCCCTTTTAATTGGTCCATCAAGACCGAGATTAAAGGAAGGGGATACCGATTCTTGACCGTGATGTTGTTTAGGGCCCTGTAATCGATACACATTCTTAACTCGGCACAATCCTTCTTCGGAATACAAAATAAGGGCGAGGAAGCAGGAGACGTGGAATGTCGGATAAAACCAGAGGCCATATTCTCGTCTATATAGTTCTTCAAATGCAGATTTTTTTTTCGGTGAGGGCATGGACTCGACTGCAGGCAGTGGCCGCACCCGGAAGTAGCTCTATGCAGCAATCATAGACCCGGTGAGGGGGTAAGTGAGTGGGTTTCTGTTTATTGAAGAGAGATTGGAAC
Source organism: Lissotriton helveticus (assembly GCF_964261635.1). Taxonomy (NCBI): domain Eukaryota; kingdom Metazoa; phylum Chordata; class Amphibia; order Caudata; family Salamandridae; genus Lissotriton; species Lissotriton helveticus. The sequence continues at coordinate 1,609,756,974 of NC_136063.1, read as the reverse complement.
TCCGTATAGTCGTCTGGCAAGGTGGTAGCGCTACAAATGCGTTCTGTTGCACATGACGTGGCCAAGTAGTGTGCACAGGTGGTTTCTTCTTCGGCTTCTGTGGAGAAGGGGAGAGGAAGACTGCAATGTACCTTACAATAGGCAGAGTTCAAGGACACGGTGTGAGCTGTCCAGCTCACAGCAGGGTCATGTAAGGTCGGCCAGGGCATACCTAGGATTAGGCGGAACTGAGGAGCCGCTATCAAGTTGAACTGGATGTACTCGGAGTGTTCCGCTCCGTTTTGCATGCGAAGAGGCAGGGTATGCTTTACTACTGGTCCTGAAGTTAAAGCGGAACCGTCCACTGCCTTCACATTCTCTGGTTCTTCCTTTTTCTCCCATGCGACCCCCAAGGAGGATGCATATTCAATTTCCATGTAGTTTCCTGTGGCTCCTGAATCCAACAGGGCATCCACTTGGGTGGCAGTTTCCGCAGAAACCCACAAAGACACGTTGATATGAGCCACAGCTGGCATTAACGTATTGGCTAGTAGTGAGGAGATCGATGTATGTCTTTCGCCCAACCCAGTGATCTCCTTCTGGTTCGGACTCTTCAGTTTTCCGACGCCTCTTTTGTTCCCAGAACAGCGGGTTTTCGTGGAGCCAGGTTTCTCTCGGGTTGTTGGGCCCTGGCCTTACACTCTCTTATGAAGTGACCGCCCTTGCCGCAATATAAACAGAGCTTCATCTTCCTTCTTCGGTCACGTTCTTCCATCGTAAGGGGACCCCTGATTCCACTGATTTGCATTGGTTCTGTCCCGTCTGCGGTTTTGGGGGTTTCCTCAGCAAGGGGTATTGGTGTTGGGTACCATCCTCGTATCTCTCCCCTATTCCGATCCCCTCGTCTTTCCAGTAAACGATGGTCCAATTGTACCGTGAGGTCGATCAGCTCCTCGCAGGTCGCTGTTAGCTGGACTACTTGGGAAAGAACATCTTTCAGTTCGCCTCTCAGGCCTTGGTAAAACAAGGTGGTTCTCTTTTCCTGAGGCCAATTCGTTTCAACCACGAGTCGGTTGAAGGACGTTATGTAGGATAATAGGTCCTGTGACCCTTGGCGCAGAGTAAGGAGTTCCCTATCCAGGGTCATCATGTGCGACTTGCGGTCAAACAGTTTCCTCATTGCGGAGCAGAAGTTGGTGAACTGGTGAAGCACAGGATCGTTCCTTTCCATCAGGGGTATCGTCCAGCTTGCAGCGTTCCCACCCATGTACGACATCATGAAAGCGGTTTTCGCAGCTTCATCTTGGAACACAGCGGGTTTACAAAGAAAGTGGAGTCTACACTGATTCAGAAATGTTTCAAATTTCTTGGGATCCCCATAGAACCGTTCTGGAGGGGCCAGAGGTATACCTGTAGTTTGTATCACATGTACTGTTGGCGTATGGTCAGTAGAGGTCGGGGGAATGGTAGTAGAGGTAAAGAACCCACCCCCTAATGCAATCGGGGATGAGGGAAGGGGTGCTGTTTGTCCTGGTGGAGGAAGCGTAGCCTCCCTAATATACGACCACGCTCCTGGGCCTTTGTGCACTATGCCTGCGACTTCTCTGCGCATGGTATTCATGTCTTTTTTCAGCTCTTGATTTTCTAACCTAGATGCATGCACTTCCTGCTGTAGTGCGTTAAAGCTCTCAAGCAGTGAGGCTAATACCGCACCGGTGTCCATGATCCAGGCTAGGCGTCGAATGTAGGCTTGTCAATCTGTCACGGATTAGCAGACGGTTAGTAGCCCAAAAGAGTAACGCACATGCCACTAACCTTCTTCTTTCTAGCCAGCGGGGACCACAGCTTGAAGAGAGGCCTCCCAGTTCCCGCAAGCGCCAACTCCCCCAATGTGAGAAACACACTTAGGACAGGTCGCACTCCGGGGAAAAGGGAAGGGGACAAAATAAGAAAATACACTGCTGATAGGGCACCCGTCTAGGTCTGGTCTAATGTATGGGATTCTTCTTGGCACAGCGCAGCTACGAAGACAAAAGGAAAGCTGGTTTACCCGGACTGTAGGCTGACCTGAACAGTTACATATAAGAGTAATTCGGGGAATACTCACAAGATGCCCCGCAATGTTAGAGTCAAGAACCGCCTCAGCGGTAATACGGTCCGTAGTACGAATACCCCACACAATCCTTCTGCTGTTAATTCACAGTTACCAAAAGAAAGGAAGGCAATGTTTTTTGTGCATCTTGCAAGGCTTCCTGGGTAAGAGGTGCATTTACAGTCACCACAGGGAAAGGCGAAGTCTGCTTGCCAAGCAGTAAGTATCTTATGCAAGGAAAAGGCTTCAAGTACAAGAAGAGCAAATAAACGATGTAAAAGAAAAGAGCAGTTTAGATAGCACGGCCGCACTATCACACTAGATCCTACCTCAGGAAGCGGGAAGGAAAGCGTCCGCGGAAACCAGCAGCGTCGTCCTCTGGAAGCGGGAAGGAAAGCGTCCGCGGAAACCAGCAGCATCGTCCTCTGGAAGCGGAAAGGAAAGCGTCCGTGGAAACCAGGTCTCGGCATTCACTCGAAGAACAGGCTCAGTCAAGGAATCGGGAAGGATTGACAAGCACCCAGGCCTTCCTGGGAGGTGCTTATATACCAGCACCTGATTGCGAGTTCTGGACCGCTAGAGCCCAGGGCGTTCAGGGAGATGTAGTGCAGCAGTTATTACAATGCCCTGCCCTGCGATGGTATTTGCTGCTTGAAATCACTACAACTGACCCCTTCATTGTGGTGGTACTCGCGAAGCTCGCATGCAAGAGGCTCTGCCACCAACGCAAAAAGGAGCGGAGATAGTGGACAACCCTGTCTAGTTCCCCTGCCTATCGGAAAAGCGTCTGTGACTAGGTCACCAAGGCGGAGCCTCGCCGTCGGGCGATAATATAGAGCACCGATAATTTGAAGGAACAGCTCACCCAAGCCAAAACGCCGTAATACCTGAGTCATGAACGGCCATTCAACAGAGTCAAACGCTTTCTCCATATCCAGGAATACTGCGATTGCTTTTGCATCTTGTTTAGCATGTTGCATGGTGCCTAGTACCGTGCGGATATTATAGGTGAGATTCCGGCTAGGGATAAAGCCTGCCTGCTCTGGTGCGACTAACTTTGTAGCAAGCAGTGCCAGCCGTGTAGCGAGGATCTTCGCATATATCTTGGTGTACACATTAAGTAGTGACAAGGGCCTATATGAACTGCACTCGTCGTGGGGTTTGCCAGGTTTGAGTATTGCGACTATCACTGCTTCCCGCATGGGTCGTGGCATGCTGCCGTTCACACAAATGTTGTCATAGAGGGTTGACAGATGCGGTACTAACATCTCTTTGAATGCTTTATAGAAACCCACTGTGAGCCCGTCAGCGCCGGGCGCACTACCAGCACGCATACTCTCTAGCGCCTCAATTATCTCATCTCTACTTATTGGCTGCATGAGAAACTCACGATGAGTGTTCGTAAGGACGGGCAAGGCTATATGCTCCAAGTAGTATGCTATCTCATCCGCGAGATCGCAGCCTTTGAAGGAGTACAGATCAGAGTAGTATCCACTAAACTCGCATACAATCACAGTTTCATCTGTGATCACGCCTCCGTCAGTGGCACGTAACTCTGTAATCTGCGTTTTACCTCTTGTGCCTTTGAGGATTTTTGCCAGCAGCGAACTTGGGCGCTCCCCCTCACCATACGTCCTGGCCGTAGCATACTTTCCCATATGCTGCACTTCCCTGTCTGCCTCCTCATTATACTCAGTAATTAGTGTTTTAATTTCCTCATCTACCATCGGTTCGGGACCGCTCCGCTGCCGGCTCTCTAGTGATGTTAACTGCTGTTCCAGCAGCGAAAGTTGCTGTCTGATAGATTTGAGCACGCTCGAGTGCTTGGACATCGCCACTCCTCTTATGACCACCTTGAAGGCCTCCCATACAGATTGAAAACTGTCCACTGAGCCTATGTTATTCTCAAAGACTACATCTATCTCCTCTGCAAGTTCGCCCCGAAATTTCTCGTCTAATAATGAATATGGTGGGAAGCGCCATGTAAACGGTGGGATCACTTTCTGAGGTGTGGCCATTACCAGTAGAAGCGGCGAATGGTCCGAAAGGGTCCGTGCCAGTACCACGCACTCCTTAACACGTCTCAGCACTGCAGCAGATGCCAGCCAGTAGTCAATTCTAGTGTGAATATCGTGGTAGGCGGAGTAGTGTGTATAACCTCCCTGTGATGCGTACCTGTCCCTCCAAACATCTGTGAGGTCTAGAGTAAATATCTCTGTTGTTAGCATTTGTGCGGCAGCGGAAGGACCACGTGGCCGGCCCGCCGATCTGTTGAGTTCCGGATTTAACACTAAGTTGAAATCCCCCCCCCCCAAATCATCTGAGCGGCTGTGTATGTGCGGGCAGTATGCGCCAGTTTTCTATAAAATTCCGGGGAGTCATAATTAGGGCCATAGACATTCACAACTATTAAATCAGACCCCATCCCTTTGCATCGCGCTATTACAAAACGACCTTCCGGGTCAGCCTGAAGTAACGTCAGAGACAAGTTCGATCTAGGATTGACCCATATCAACACACCCCTGGAATGCGTAGTGAAGCCAGCAGCGACTGCACTACCCGCCAGTCCTCTACTAAGTAGCATTTTGCTGGTCAGTGGCAGGTGCGTCTCTTGTAGGAGAGCTAAGTCGATCCTCTGTCTCTGCAAGTAGGACAATACTTTTCTCAGTTTACGGTAGTCATTAAGCCCCCTCACGTTCCATGTGAGGGCTCTAAGATCAGCTGTTTTGTCATTCAATACCACAGCAGTTGGGTTCGTCATCTGTACCTATTGCGTGAATCTGGCATGTTGTAGCATTGTGTGTGGCCGGATCTAGCAGCGTGTGCATACAAAAACATAAACATTCCCCCCCCTGTGCCCGGCTGAACTGTGAACCAAGGTACATTACCTCCCCCATCCCACAGCAGACCTCCCCCAACCTGGTCATGCCGGACCCGCGCCCACCCCCCTCCCCTTCTTCCCTTCCCTTATATGCAACAAAGAAATCCCCGCAGTGCGTTGCGAGCGGCGGCCAAGGTCGCCGAGCAGCCTATTTGCTCCATTGTAAGACATTGCACTCACCATGCCTTGCCCCGCTGCCGCCACGCCTAGCGGTATGTACCATTAGAACACTAGACAAACACTTTTCATTGCATTCTAACTTCCACATCTTGGACCCCCCCCCCACCGACCGCCGGTCCTCCCGTGTGTTTCCAGGAGATGCCTTGTGAGCTGGCAGCTAGGCTGCAGACTAGTTCCGCGTGTGTGTCTCAGGCTCCAGCCCCACCCACTAATGTCTGCAGAGTCCCGGGTCATACTTCAGTCCCATAACGTCCTGCGACAGTCCGTACTTGTCTTTTCCTCTGTCTCCTCCACTGGGGAGGAGCCTACTCACATTTACATATGTCCCTTCGCCATTGGCGAGTCCTACCGTACATTCCGCTGCTACAGGTCACTCCTGGTCGTCAAGCCGGCTGCTTCCTTCCCTCTCCTCCGGCGATCTAGCGGGACGGCCTTTCTGCTCTCTGGCCCAGCCTTTCAACACTTGTTGGAGCGCCCGTGGATCTGTGAAGATGTGCGAGTGGCCCTGCCGGTTAACGCAGAGTTTAGCCGGGTACAGCATCGCATAATCTAATCCAAGATCTCTGAGTTGATTCTTGTGGGGTATAAAGAGCTTGCGCACTTCCTGGACCTTTGCTGTGAAGTCTGGGAACAGCGAGATCTCAGAGCCCTCATATTGTAGCGTTGATTTAGCCCTATCTAGCCTGAGGGCAGTGTGTCTCTGTCCCTGTAATTAAGAAGTTTAGCGATTATTGGGTGAGGCGGAGCGCCAGGGCGCGGGCGTGGGCCCAGGGAGCGGTGCGCCCATTCCACCACGAACATAGCAGAGAATACCCCTTCGCAGAGGAGTGTGGTGAGAAGTTTTTCCACAAATGTTTCCATGGTGACTGTCTAAGTGGATTCCGGCAGTCCCGTGATGCGAAGGTTGCAGCGTCGCGAGCGGGCTTCTAAGTCTTCTGCCTTGTCTTGCAACACCTGTGTCGTGTATTTCTATAGGTTCTGAATCGATCCCCCTATTCCTGACCCTATTCTGGTTAAACTACCTAGCTAGTCAACTAACAGTCAGCCCATGAGGCAAGAAATCCCCCATGATGCAGATACCGTTATCTGACGCAGTCACACTACGGCACAGGAACGTGTTATCTGATTAGGTCATAACGCTTGAGATCTAATTAGACAAGCGACATTCCTCCAGCCCCTGATAAGGCATACGACGTTCTCATAACAAATCAAACCTATGACAACCTGGATAATCCGTGCGGCCATTGTTTTGATTTCACAGAGAACTTTAGTAAAGAATGTGCTAACGAGCAAGTCGTATGACATCTTTATTGACGTACCTATGTCCATCCTTACGTCAATCTCGGCACCTTTAAGGTATAAATATTGCCGACCTTGCCCTATGCAAACACACGCGTGGTGACAAGACGGAGCAGCCATACTTGCCGAAGCAGAGAGCAGAAGCAGACCCCGCAGGCAGCAGCCCCGCCTTCCTGACGCGCTGAGAGACGCGCTGCTATCTCAAGCCGAGAGACCCAGCACCGGCGCTTCCGGGTAGCCCTCGCAGGCAGCCTGGAATATCGAGAGCAGAGAAAGAGATACCATTCCTCACTCATCCTAAATTCCAGGTACAGAACTGAATAACCCCTCCTAGAGAATTCTTTAGTTATTCACTTGGCAAAAACAAACTTAACTTAAACTGTAACTTTCTATTCCCGCCCACGTATTAGACTTAGGTCAGGTACACGGGGTAGGCGTATTTAGAAACACCAGTTGAGTACGTTTAGTCAAATGTATATGTGTATGTAAATATATTTTAATCATTTTAAAACATCATATGGCTCAGAAACCATATCAATGTTTTTACAGTATTATTTTATACTATTGCTTCTAATGTATGCACTTTACTTAACTATAAGTATTGCAATAATATCGATCCATTTCTCTTGTACGAGAAAAGAGACTGATCAATAAATAACATCTTTTATTGAACACGCCCGTCTCTTCCTTTTCTCTACATTCTGATGAGACTAAGAATGCACGTACTGACTGAGTAAAATAATTGCCTTGTGCTCACACGACTCTTGAGATTGACTCTTGATTAGGGGAGAGCAAAGTTGTCATGTTCTATGGTTGTCAGAAACTAAATCCCTTCTTGTCTAATCAGGGAAGTTAATCCTTCCTTGAACATTCGAGAAAGTTTCTAGCGAACTCTGAGCTTAGCTGGCAAACCCAAAAATTAAGTCTAGCATCGACAGTAGTAGACCTAGTTAACGTCTGGCCTAGGCCTTTACTGCTGTAGGTACTATTCCAATGCGCAGAGCCTATTGGGAAAATAGGAGCTACACTACATGGCGCCCAACGCGTTTGGAAAGGGCGATAAAACTAACGTAAGACATTTAGAGTAACTCAGTCGTGCTTTCTCACTCAGACCCCTTTTCCCAAATACTCCAAAGACGTCTGGAGTGGGTGAAAGGTTATAATATCCTCCAAAACCTCGCAGGAGGGAACTCCTATGTATGGTTCTTGGTCTAGTCAACGTTGAAGGATAAAACAGTTCCAAAATATTGTGCATCTAATCTCTGTTTCCATAAAGAAACCTGATCTACAAATAAACATAATACCATCCTGTCAGCAAAATGAACAGCGATGAAGAACGAGAGGTTACTAGATTAGCTACTGAAATAGCAGATGCTGATGCTACCATGCAAGCAGCAGACGCGGATATAATACTCATTCCGGTCGCCAAAAGGAGATCTATAACCTTAAAACTTATAGAAAATGGACTGACACCTAGAGGTGGCACAGTCATATTCGTAATCGAGGCACACGAATATCGGCAGACAGAGGTATACTATACATGGATACATTTTCCAGCAGCTAATACTGTAACAAAGTACTTCCACTATTACAAAGTAGAGGAACCTCCTAATGAGTACACTCCTTTCGAGGAGGTGGAAGTACCACTGAAATTCCAAGAGCATTTGCTCTTATTTGATGGCGCCCTAAAACATAATAATCACATTACAAGGCTCGGTCCTTTAGGAAGACCAGGAGCAACGTGGCCGGTCCTAGCCGGATACACACCATATCCAGACATCGAAAGAATGCCTGCAGCAGAGCTGCTAATACAGCTAAAACAACTACTAAAAATTCACAGACAATTAGTTCAGTATGTAATGCGGACTTCAACAATTCAGCCAGCGATTAAACTTCCACAGCTGACCCCTCACCAGGGGAACACAAATAAAATTACACCACAGAACATCCAATCCTGCCTAGGTAAAGTTCCAGCTAAACGGGAACAAATACCATTCTGGTTGGCACAGAAAATTACCCAAATAGAGGCGGTGTTTCCTGACACCACCCCATTGGAAAAACACAGAATTCTGACTATATGTCTCCCAATGGGAATCGCACCACACATTGAGGACTGTGACACTTGGGGTACAGTCTTTGCTTCCATCTACACAAAAACGCACGGTGTTCCATCCATTTCGGTAATACCAGATGTGCTAAAACAAATTCAAGATGAATACGGTCCAGAACCTGCTTTAACTCTTGGTATGAAATTACTAAAAGACTTCAAGCAGGTCTCGGCTATATTACTAGCCAATATAAAGGGTGAAGCAGCAAACGTGGCGATCCGCCAGAGGTTAAAAGAGACAGATATAGCAGACCAACCAGCTGAAATTGCCAGAATCATAGAAAAATCCTATGAAGAACTAGGCAGAGATAGTCTAGGTGGAATACCAGTAAAACCGCAACTGACTACAAGTCCAGAAAAAATATTTTTTAATAATAATAATTCACCAAAAAAGAACTGGGATGGAAACAAACAATCCAATCCTAAAGAGAAGAAATTCCAGTCCAGAGGAAGGTCTCCTAGGCGAAGAGAGAAATCTCCAAACCCGAGACAAAGGTCACCCCAGAGTGAACCCTCTGGGAATAGATATAACCTTAGAAATAGGGATAATATTAAAAAACCTGATAGATATCAAGACATTGATACACGTCCCTCTCAATCTTTTCAGAATTCCTCGCAGAAATCGGAAAGAAGAGGACGATCAGAAGAGCACGCCAAGTCCAAAGACAAGGAACCTGCTCAACTGAAAAAGAAATTACAATTTCCCAAAAAGAAGGTAGCCAGTATCAAGGTAGTTAACAATGCCGAGAATACTGAGGACACAACTGAAAAACGGAGAGTGGGCTCAGACAATGCTAGACAGCGCAGCAGAGGTGAGCATAGCTCGCAAAGTCCTTATGAATCATCTGGAGACAGTGGACACGAATGAATATCTTCAAGTGGAAACTGCAGACACCAGAGTTAGCAAGCCCCACAAGATATACGAGATAACATTACGTATAGAGGGAGATAAGACTAGGAAAATTAGGGGACTATTTTGGGATAACCTCTCCAAGGGCTATGACATCCTTCTTGCTGAAAAAGACTGGCCACCAGAGTTTGTCAGGGAGTGCCCTCATGGCGAAGAAGTAATTATGCCTGCCTTCTCGAATCAAATACCGATTCATAAAAAATACACACTTGCTAGAAAGTGGGCAGTGGCCTTAGCACCTGCTTTATATAAAAATCATGTAGGATGGGATGAGGATTCTCCTCCTCACAAAATCCAGTTAAAATCACAACCTACTGCACAAAGGCAGTACCCAATTAAGCAAGAAGCTAAAAAACAAGTAAATGAAATACTAGATCAGCTAGAATACCAGGGGGTGATTGAAACTTGCACCTCACAAATGAACAATCCTTTGTTTCCGGTCTCCAAACCAGACAATTCGTACCGTCTAGTTTTGGATTACCGACACCTTAACACATGTTGCAAAACTTTTGCAGTGCAAAACTCACACAGTGCTGCACTAATGAATAACATAGTGCGCAAAAAATACAAAACAACCTTGGACATCTCCAACGGATTCTTTTGTCAAAACATAGCACCAGAGAGCAGATATTTAACTGCATTCTCAGTAAATGGCACTCAAAAACAATTCTGTCGGTTAGCCCAGGGGTACAAGAATAGCCCGGGGGTATTCTCAGCGAGAGTAACAGAATTACTACAACAATATGATGATGAAGCATTATCTTATGTCGATGACATTTACTTAACAGATGATGACTTGGAGACTCACTTGAAAAGAGTGAACACCATAATACTTGGTTTCGCTGCAGAGGGTTACAAATTCAACTTCAAAAAGTCCAGAATTGCCCATCTGACGGTCCTATTCTTAGGATATGAGTTATCAAGTGAAGGTAAAAGCCTGGCAGACAATTTCCTAGAGAAATGTGCCGTAATCCAAGCTCCTAAAACACTAAAAAACCTACAGTCAATTCTAGGCTTCCTAAATTTCGGAAGAACATACATTGCAAATTACGCAGAAAGGGTCAAACCCCTTTATGATCTAATTAAACCAGACTTTAAAAGATCCAGTTGGACTCAAACACACACAGAAATTTTGAGATCCTTACAAACAGACATGCTAATTAAAACAAAATTAGAAACCCGTGATAATACACGCAACCTTGTGATCCGAGTCATCCCAGGGAGATGCGGATTCACATACCTAACCTCTAATGAGGGAGATAAGGTACCAATTGCATTCAAATCACATTTGTACACAAAAGCTGAACAGAGATTCAACAACAAAGGAAAAATAGTTCAAGCAGTTCAAACCGCAATAGCTAGAGAAAAAGACATAGCTGACGGTAGACATATCACAGTCAGAACAGCTGAATCAGCCTTTGAGACATTAACAACACCGTGTAATTTACCAACAACAACATTGGATCCAGAATGGTTACAATGGGTAAATTCAATCACAACGGACAAAGTATATTACTTCTTTGATCCAGAACTAGAAGAATTAAAAAATCTAAAATATGAAAAGACGTATCCTCTGCCAATCGACATTCTGCCTCTACGACATTACGCCTGTGTAATCTATACAGACGGACATGCTCAACCCTCCGTTTGGGGAGAACATGCATACAATCCCACATGTGAGATTACAAAAGAAGTGTGGCACGGAGGTAAACTAAGACCTCTATTAACAAAATCACACTCAGTAGAAACTAATTCAGAACTACAAACTGAAATATTAGCTTTGAAAATGGCGCTAGATAATGCGGATCGCGAATTCCCGACACTTATAGTGTCAGATTCATATTTCTGCGTCAAAGCATATAACAAGGATTTGCAGACCTGGATTCAGAACGGTTACAAAGATGACACGGATGCACCAATAAAGCAGAGACTGCTCTGGGAACAGGTAGCTCTTTTGAAAAAAGAACTACCAAAGACTCACGTGACACACTCACTGAGTCACCAGCGTGATGGCGTTCACGTTGTAGGGAATTCATTGGCTGAAACAGCCGCAGCGGCAGCCAGTAAACTGGCTCCCGTAGATCGGAAAAAGCGTACATTAAAATGCATTGACGGCGAAACATTGCTGGCGGTGAAAACATCATCAAAAGGCGACTGCTCAGCGTTACCGATCAACTATCCACTCAATTACACATACATCATAGATGCAAACTCCATTCCTTTTGCTCGAATCCCTGGAGTGGGGGATAGAGTGATTCCAAACATGGACAGGAGAAACTTGTTAATCGCAGACGCACACATGGGCGAGGGTCTCAGACACCATAAATTAAAAGATTCTCTGGAAGAATTACAATCACGGTACTGGTGGCCAGGCATGAGCCTGCACTACACCATGTTTGTAAAAAACTGCCCAAACTGCAACAGAGATCGCAGTGGGGAGAGAAGCAGTTTAATACCTCGTCGTATCAAGGCAGATAATATTACCAGCAAAAAGAATGGCTTGCGATTAACATATACAGGCTAGTTCCCACTTATAATGTAGATCCACAGCACTCGGCTGACGTCCGGACTGTTATACAAGATTTGCGAGTCTAAATGGCATATACGCTAAGAGCATGCTACGTTCGACCATTTTTTTCTTTTTCTCAGGCAATCCAGCCTGGGGGGGGAAAGAATGGCCAAATGAGCACAGCCCAGCGGGAATCTTCTCACTTCCTTCCTGAGGGTATGGGATGGTGTAAAGAAAAAACCAAGACAGAAAGCAATCTATAATAGAAAGGATATTAGGTTCGGGAGCTGGGTGGGTCAAACATCTAATAAGTGTCCAACGTAGTCTTAATAACTTGCCAAGAAATTCTCTGAAGGGATTCAGTCCGTACGAATTATTATTCGGAACTAGGATGTTGATCTCTGACCTTGATAGTCAGACTTCAGTGGTAACAGAAAAAAGCTTTGATGTCAAAGACCGTTTGGCTATTTTGCAGGACTTAAACAAAACAAGAAAAGACCTGAGCAACATACAGTTGAAACAACAGCCAACGACCACTGAAGATTCACCACCTGTCCCAGCAAGACCTGTCTGGATTCCAAAAGTCGGGGATCTAGTCAGGGAGAAGATCGCGGTAAAGAAGGAATTTGGGCCTTCTTACAGAAAAGCAGTTCCTGTCTTGTCTGTCAACGGGACAAGATCAGTTGTACTACCGCCACTTGCTGGAAAAAAGGAGAACCGAGTTGTATCCATCGACCTGGTAAAACCACAACATGTGGCCGATAACAAACAGTAGGCCAAGTGGACTCCCAATAAGTAGCAGAACACCAAGGTTTGCTACCAGTACAGAGGTCCTAACAAAGAGGCTCATCACATTCGAAACGCCTAAAGAAGAACAACAAGGACTATGCAACAATGCAATAGAACTCAGACCTCTGAAAACCCAAATAAAGACATTTAGCAGAGACACACCAATCTACAATGAAGTTCCAAGTGAAAATGCAAGAAACAAAAATCCTGAACCAATTGGAACAATTGATAGAACTGCATCTGCTTACTTCATCAACTTCGATGATTCCTCTGACGGCTTCAGTGAACAAAAGACACAGCCATCACCAAAATCCTTTAAAGACAAAGCAAAGGAACTTTTGAAACAACTAAAAGAAACATATCTGATTTCTCCATGGATTGAATTTTGGGTGGGTTTTGGTGCATTTATCCTCATACTTTGGCTCATCATGGTATTTACCTTGGGACGCTTCATTGAGGGAAAATATGCTAAAATGGACACAGCAAGTCAGAACATCAACTTGGTCCTCAAACCACACACATCTTCACACGTCGAGAAACGAGAACTTTCTTCAGAACTTTCTTCAGCCAACTTCACAGCAATTCCAATACCTGGTGGGGTAGCCTGGGACAACACTGACTATGAAATTTATGGTCCGGTCGAGATCCTGAAATATCCACACCAAATCAAGATCTCCTTGAGTGATTTTGCAAAACCAAACTCATTTGCTGATGATTGGGACTTTGAAAGTATTAACAATATGATGTCTGACTTAGTAATGTCTGCTAAATTTACAAAACATGATTATTTGCAGGGTTCTACAAATTATGACAGCATGTACTGCTATAACCATTATGGTAACCATTTCTTGCATAAATCTGCACAACCTAGAAATGTTTTAAATTTTAATCAATGGGAACATTGTGCTACACCTCCAAAAGGGAGCTCAAGAACCGTGTATGGCAAATATTCATATTTTTCAGGTTTTCATACAAGTAATGCGGAAACATTTTATTTTAAATTGTCAAACAAGACAGGGACCAAAACCATGATAACCAACACAAAATTGATTTATTCTGACTCATTCTTTGAAAAAATGAATACTTTTGGATTTGATTATTGGGACAAAAATGTTGATTTGAAAAGTGTTTGGGGGACGAAAGAATGGCAAGTACAGGGTTTAGAAGCTTTGTTTAGAGCCTGCATGATCCCAGAACAAATGATATTTTTAAATGACACTGTCCAACAAACCACCTGTCTTGGCTTAGCCAAAATCAAAGATTTAAATAACCTGTCTATTCCAAAGCCAACAATGTTTAGCAATAACTCTGATACAGATGAAGAAATAGACATAAACCATATACTTAACCAAAACAGAACACATCCTGATTGGAAACAATGGTTGATCTGGCCCACAGATACAAATAACTGTCAAGATAGATTCCTGAATAAAACACAGGGTTTCAAAATGACCAGGCCAGACCCTAGATATCCCCAAAGACATCACCCAGGGATAATAACAACCTACAGTGTGGGCAAATTATGCCTTCAATGGCTACAAACTTCCACACTGCCTGAAATTAAGCAACACCTAACTTTACTTACTGATGGTGCTGACTTGCGTGATTTCATACTGGGACCACGCAAACAGCGTCAAAAGCGTTTCATAGCAGCCTCTGTATACGCAGCATACAATGAGGCCTGGAAGGTTACTCAAATTGAGACAGCAGAAAGAATACGGGAAATTGACCGTATTAATTTGGAAAAATCACTTTCTGTAGTGGACAATGGGTTAATGACTCTGTCCTCCAGAATTTTTTCATTGGACAGCATTGTGTCTTCAGCAATCGATATATTATCGCAAGACTTACTGTTATTACAACATGGTCGGTCACAATTGCGTTCTATTGTACAGCTTGGCTGGACGTTACAAAATCTGCGTTCAGGCTACGTGCCTTGGCGTTTAATCAACACAACGTCACTATTCCAAATCTTTAACCTTACTGATAGACAAATCGGTATGGCGCAGAAGGGTGCTGATTATACAATCTTGAGCATTGAAAAACTAGAAAGATTACCAATGACAATGTCAGAACGACCTGTCAGTGAATGGATAATCCACGGAATCATAAATATTCCAATCTCAACCTTCAGGTTTCAATACTGCCAAAAATATATACAGGCTGGCATGTACGAGAAATTGGGAAAGGGGTACCTTAAAACAACATGGAACCTGCCCTATTCACATGCATGTATCAGTAATAAAGGACAGAAAGTGTTTCTTAGTGGCAACAATTGTGCTATGTCACTAAGCGGCACGCTTCTATGTAACGGTATTAGTTTGCACGGAGCCTGTGAAGGGAATTCATACAACCTTTCATGTCACCAGCAAGGCGCACCTGCAACTGAAATAGAACCATTCTTTCAAAGACTCTATAATGGGAGTTACATTCTTATTGTAGACCGCAGATGCTGCAGTCTTATGCCCGGGACTCCTTATCTCGTCACTACGACAGCGAAGGTCAAGTGCTGTGGACGTTCTTTGTTCCCCAGCTCCTTTCCAGACAGGGAGGCAAGGGCATGGCCCGGTTTGAAAATTACTTCTATTCGAATAGATACTTTAAGCAGAATGAAAACAGTGCTTCTTCAGACGCCTACAAGGCTCACGTCATCTAAAGAAACGTATGATCTACAAGTCGCAAGGACGACTGCAGAGATACATACATTATTATCGACTAATTCCCCCGTACATTTCGCGGAAATCCTGAGCGAAATCTTAAATATTTCTGATACCACTGGGGTCTCAAAGGTATTTAAGACAGTATTTTCGATGGCATTAACACCATTCAAAGCCATACTGGGTATTTTTCCAGATTTCGTCCATTCGATTTTTGGCGGACTTCCCCTGATCCTAGGACTAATTGCAGGAATCCTATTCCTAGTCCTTATTTTTCGTTATGGCAACCCATGTCACAGATCAAACTCTCGCGACAATGGAAGATACGATCCTAGCCATTGGATACCGGGACCGGATATCAAAAATCCTGGGACTCTCCCGGCTTAGAGACCTAAACATGACTTGGTTTCTATCATTTCAACCAATGTGGCAAAGGTGTGTTTTACCTGTACTAAGGTGTCTGCTATGCGGAGAAGAATGCGTGTTAGACACCTGTCTGACGCTACAATCGGATGCGCCGGTGGATGCAGATACACTGTTGGTTCCTACCAAGGTTCACGCACTGTGCTGCCCTCAAAGGCTGCCAATTCTGATGACGGCATTCCTGGAATCTTCACCACTGCGATTGAAGAGTAGTGAAGTTCAAGATGAAAGCAGCATCGAACAGGTACGACCTTCTGTCAGCAATGCAAATCAGAATGTCAATGGAGACAATCATGCGCACGAATGCATGGTTACCCCTATTTCCGACTTAGCGGAACTTTCCCATGAAGCTGTTGACAGTTTTTTCGAAAGCCTGAATGATATGATGTTCTCTCCGGAACAGAAATAGAGACTTTTGAGTAAACTCGCACACGGCGTTCCCTGAATTCGGCCTTCAACTTTAAAAATAAAGTCACATGAACAATTACAATCCAGTTCACGGACAGCAACTTTTTTCAGCAAGCCCCTAAAATATTTTTCTATATATTTTTTCCCGGGACACTGATCTTCTGCTTAAAGTAAGAAACTATTCCTAGAGAACTAAGATTTCTATTTTTTTAGATACTTTATAGACTTTATATAGACTTTAGCTGCCCGCTGGTATGTTCACAATATATTTTATGTGATGAAATGGTTTCGACTTCTTTTCTGTATAGCCATATTAAGAGCCATTTCATGTGTATTTCTCATATACCAAAAAGCAATAATGCATAAAATGCGTGCTTACTTTTGCATTTAATTCATAGCTTAAGTGCATACAATATATATGACTGCAATTTTTCAGTATATTTGAAAATTTCAAAATGCATTTATGTATTTTGGGGTGGTAAGGTATACACTATACTCTATAGTATGTTGTACTATGTTATACTATGCATAGATTAGTAGATATGACCATAGTTAGCGTGGAGTGGGTGTCGTGTATTTCTATAGGTTCTGAATCGATCCCCCTATTCCTGACCCTATTCTGGTTAAACTACCTAGCTAGTCAACTAACAGTCAGCCCATGAGGCAAGAAATCCCCCATGATGCAGATACCGTTATCTGACGCAGTCACACTACGGCACAGGAACGTGTTATCTGATTAGGTCATAACGCTTGAGATCTAATTAGACAAGCGACATTCCTCCAGCCCCTGATAAGGCATACGACGTTCTCATAACAAATCAAACCTATGACAACCTGGATAATCCGTGCGGCCATTGTTTTGATTTCACAGAGAACTTTAGTAAAGAATGTGCTAACGAGCAAGTCGTATGACATCTTTATTGACGTACCTATGTCCATCCTTACGTCAATCTCGGCACCTTTAAGGTATAAATATTGCCGACCTTGCCCTATGCAAACACACGCGTGGTGACAAGACGGAGCAGCCATACTTGCCGAAGCAGAGAGCAGAAGCAGACCCCGCAGGCAGCAGCCCCGCCTTCCTGACGCGCTGAGAGACGCGCTGCTATCTCAAGCCGAGAGACCCAGCACCGGCGCTTCCGGGTAGCCCTCGCAGGCAGCCTGGAATATCGAGAGCAGAGAAAGAGATACCATTCCTCACTCATCCTAAATTCCAGGTACAGAACTGAATAACCCCTCCTAGAGAATTCTTTAGTTATTCACTTGGCAAAAACAAACTTAACTTAAACTGTAACTTTCTATTCCCGCCCACGTATTAGACTTAGGTCAGGTACACGGGGTAGGCGTATTTAGAAACACCAGTTGAGTACGTTTAGTCAAATGTATATGTGTATGTAAATATATTTTAATCATTTTAAAACATCATATGGCTCAGAAACCATATCAATGTTTTTACAGTATTATTTTATACTATTGCTTCTAATGTATGCACTTTACTTAACTATAAGTATTGCAATAATATCGATCCATTTCTCTTGTACGAGAAAAGAGACTGATCAATAAATAACATCTTTTATTGAACACGCCCGTCTCTTCCTTTTCTCTACATTCTGATGAGACTAAGAATGCACGTACTGACTGAGTAAAATAATTGCCTTGTGCTCACACGACTCTTGAGATTGACTCTTGATTAGGGGAGAGCAAAGTTGTCATGTTCTATGGTTGTCAGAAACTAAATCCCTTCTTGTCTAATCAGGGAAGTTAATCCTTCCTTGAACATTCGAGAAAGTTTCTAGCGAACTCTGAGCTTAGCTGGCAAACCCAAAAATTAAGTCTAGCATCGACAGTAGTAGACCTAGTTAACGTCTGGCCTAGGCCTTTACTGCTGTAGGTACTATTCCAATGCGCAGAGCCTATTGGGAAAATAGGAGCTACACTACACCTGCATGACCTTCTCCAGCTTCTTGTGTCCCACGTCGAGTTCCATCTGAGCTTCCTCCACCTCCCCTATCCTCCTCTCTGACATGTCGAGCCGCTCAGCATGCTTATCGAGGCGTTCCGCCATGCGTTCCATACGATAAGTCAACGCATCGATCTTTGTCCCCAGTGATGACATACTGGTCTACAGGCCCTTTTCCATCAACAAGAGCATGTTCTTTATGTCAGATCCCATATTCTGCTCCTCCTCTGCTTGTTTGTGCGCGCTGTCCGCAGTAGGGGTCCCCTGCAACTGGGAGCGTCTCTGTGAAAAGGGCAGTTTACTCTGCGTTGTGTCCCCCTTCACCATCTTGGCTGGTTGGCCTCAGCACCATGGGAGGGCCGTGCCACCGCTAGTAGAGACCAAGGGGCCCATTATGATGTCGGGCGGATTGCCTCCGCCAGGCTGGCGGTGGCAATCCGCCCGACACCAATGCCTGGATCCCCCCCGCCATATTAGGATGGCGGGGGGGACAGCGGCGGACGGAAATAATAGGGTGGCGGTGTCCAATGGACACCGCCAGCCATATTACGATAGCTGTAATCAGGGGCCTTTCCGCGGCGGCAATGCCGCCACGGAAAGGCAGGCGGTGATTGATGCGGGGCCCCCTGTGGGCCCCCAGAGTGATGGCTAAAGGGGGGTGGCACACGGGGGGTACCTGTGGTACCCCCCTGCATTTGCATAATCGCAGCGGCAGGCACCGCGCGTGCCTGCCGCTTCGATTATGCAAATGCGTGCATTTGTTTTTGACATTGTGGCGGGCGGTGCAGTGAGCACCGCCCGCCACAATGTTAACTTGAGGAATGCGCCCACCACTGTGGCGGGCGCATCCTAATGCCAATGTCGGGACCCCCGCCCTTTAGGCGGGCGGTCCCGATCTCTGTTAGGGTGGCGGGCGGACAAAGTCCGCCCGTCATCCTAATGGACCCCCAGCTGTCTGTCACCCACGCGGCGCGGTTATCGCCAACTTCGCTGTATCTGGTAAGCGTGTAGTCCCCGTTCTTCTCGGCCAGGGGTCAGGTAGTGCGATCCGCTGTCGTCGAGGTGAGGTTGCGTTGCCTGTACTCCACCACCAGGCTCTCAATGCGCCGCAGGCCGCAGTCCGCCGAGCCCCCAGACCCCCGAACCGGAGTCAGCAATCCCCCATCGGCAGTGGCACTCACTGCGTCTTACAGCTGTCGGCATAGTTCGTGGCGCTGTGAGGGAGCCAGTGTCCAGACGGCAGTCTGTGTCCCACTGTCCTTCACCCTCCACACGTCGTCTTTCTGAAGGTCTTCCAAAGAGGGGGGCCCCCGCCAGTCCCGCGGACTCTTCAACAATTTAGTGTAAGGGGGGGCTCTCGCAGAACACCACGGGCCCTCCTCCCCTGTGACCCAGCCACACGTCATCTTTCTGAAGGTCTTCCAAAGAGGGGGGGCCCCCGCCAGTCCCGGGGACTCTTCAACAATTTAGTGTAAGGGGGGGGCTCTCGCAGAACACCACGGGCCCTCCTCCCCTGTGACCCAGCTTCTGTGGGCTCGGGGGCATCCAGGGGGCTTCTAGTAGTATCTAGGGAAGTGGCGAGATACCTCTGTGCTCAGCTGCGTGTCTGGGGCCGTCTCGCAGTTTCTGCCCGGCCGATCACGGCACCTCCGCGCTGTCGTTGAGTGCCCCCAGGCGGGAGGGGGGGCAGAGTCACCACCGGGGTGTCCCGCCGGTGCCCCACTCCGCACCAGCAGCAGCGGTCGTGGCGGACGCCACGCCTCCTTTCGCACCGTGAGTGAGCCAAGTATTGTCCGCTTGTCGCGTGTCGTGCCCCGGCCTCCGCCCTCTCTTCAGGTCGCGGCTTCAGGGCCTGCCCAGGCACGATCTGCAGCCGCAGATCTCCCGGTGTGTGTGTCTCCCAAATCCGGGGGATGAGACTCCGCTGTCCGCTCTGGTTGCTCCCCGGCGCGTGGGTGGATCCAGGGCCTTATTCCAGCGTGCTCCAATGTAGGATATTGCAGGATTTTCTGATCGGCGTGGCAGAGATGCGGGTTCACGCGGCCATCGCGGTCGTCGGCAAGCTCCGCCCCCTCACCTAAAACATTTATACCCGAGAAGACAAACACGCGATAGCCCACAGGACAATAAACCAAAATATACTACAAATAAACACAAAAATTACTTTAGGGACACAACATGGACAGCAGACACGATGCACCAGCTCCAAAAACACCAACACCTCTCTCCATCAGAAGCACAACACCACCACTCCCAAGCTCAGACAGTAAAACTGTGACTTATTCTGAAAATGAAATTAAATTTGCAGTTCCTGATTTGCAGCTACAGGATCCATTACATCACGTCCCTTTATCCATAACTTCACTTCCTGGGCAGATGCAGCATGTTTCAACTGATGCATCATTTTTTATTGCACTAGCGCTCAATGCATTGATTTCACAAAGGTCTGATAATGGTAAAAGCTGTTTATATCGCATGTCAGTGGGGAAGTGTAATATTTCACTGATGCGGCAGCTGAAAATATTCACACAGTGAATAGTGCAGCATCATTTTTTATAGGTCTAAATTATTGTTTTGGGATGTACAATTCATGTAAAAATCAACAGTAAATACAGTGTTGTATGTGAGTAGTGGAGTTTACCTGTTTACAGCCTGTGTATATGTATCATATGTATGTTATTGTGTACATATATGTGTGGTTTCATCCTGTTCAGGGATCATACTATGCATAGTGCCCAAACACTGTAGTAGCACAATGACACATCTTACCAGAGTTGCTGCTCTGTGTTCCATCTATAACTGCTCAGCCTACTGCCAAACAGCTCTGTGTCCCACAGTGGAGGCATCAGGCTGTTTTGAACTTTGGGAGTGTGCAGTAATTGGCTGCACCCACCTGGAAAGGGATGTACAGCTGGTGTCATTTGATTTTTAAAGTATTTGCATCCCATATCAACTGGACATACCCCACAGGAAAGTGACAATGTCACATTTTACGACAAATATGATAAACAGTCATGGGGATTGTACTATGGTAGATCACCCTTCATGACTTTGTGTGACATCCCATATATGGCAAATAGTAAGGCTATGTAAATCACACCATGATGACTACATCCTTCATCAAGGTGGTGGTGCTTGTGCATAGGGGTGGGTGTTCCCATGCAATACTGTTGGACTGGAAGAGATTAGTATGTAGCATTTGTCTATATGAGATGTGATTACCAAATGGAATTGACATGTGGACCCAGATGTTGTTGTAGCACTTGTAGTATGTAGTTTTGGGAGTGTGTTCCCAAGCACATACTATGAGGAACACTTGAAAGTTATCATACTATGAGGGGCCTCTACTATAGTCCACAAGTATGAGGCTGCACACATTGCTAGCATCAGGAGAGACACAAACAGTAAGTGCACACTTTCCATGTGACCACACCATGGCAAATGTGGTTGATAAGAGAGTACTAGCTGCATACGGTAGATGGCATGCACACTAAGGGCCTGATTATCACTTTGGCGCAGTTACGACGGTTCCCTGCTGACACAGCTGCTCCAAAGCCTCGGGAGGACCGCCCACCCAATAATGGCTTTTGTAGGCATTGGCAGGTATTTCCTTTGCCGTTTCCATGATGGTACCTATAAAATAAGCACCACAATGGGAACATCAAAGGAAGTTCTAGCACAACCTGAACTGAAAAGTCCATGCTATGCTGGAACGTCTGTGCATGCAGACAGGGGGGCACAGGCTGTCCTCCCCTGTGTGCATCCACAAGGCATGTGGCACAAGGGGGTCCCTGCAAGGCCCCCTTTCTTTACTACCTGCCATGTTTTTCACTGAAGGAAGACCTCCATGAAATCAGTGGTGTTGATGAAAATCGTTGTATGTTTGACGGGACTGTGGCTGTCACCACAAACATATAGATACCTCCTGACCACCACACCACCGCTAGGGAACAGCTGTTCCCTGGTGAAGTCAGCAGTTCCAGGGCAGCTGGCTTTTAATGTGACAAGTTCAAGACTGCCACCACCACGCCACCACAAATCTGGTGTTCATCTGACAACCAGACTCATAATCAGACCCCAAGTCATTTGTACCAGATGTGGGTCAATGCTGTTTGTGAAAAAACGTAAAGGAGACACATTTTCGGTCTCCTCAATGCTGTTTGTCACACATAGCTACATGCATTATGTGTATGACTAGAAGTTGCAAGTAAAATGTGAATGTTTAGATGTTTACTTTGACTATGGAATAAAAATGAAGACACAGTGGTAGTGCTCAAAAATGTATTTACAGATTGATGAACATTGATTGATAGTTCATCATTGTTGGTTGCGATTTTGAACATTTATGGTTCAGTAAAAAAATTATTTATGATGTTGTCGCTCCGCTGTGTTGCAGCAACTGTTGGTCCAGGTTACTGAGGCTCCTCATATTCCTCCTCCACGTCATCCAGCATTTCCTGCTCCCCATTTTCATCTGCCCATGACACATTTGTCCTGACACAGATATAGAGCAAAATGCAGCAAACCAAAATAAATGTACACACCATGGGTAGCGAGTAAAGCAATCTGACTACAGATATGTCCAGACTGCAGAAGCAGGATTTTAATACTATGAAGGTCCATTTAATGAGGGACCTGGTGCAGCATAGGGCATATTTTTACTGCTGGTGGGCTTCTGTTTGTGGGTTCTTGACTGGAGTTATGACCCATGGCATCTGAGCATAACCTTGGTCTGCTGAAAAGACAGGAAGTGTCATATCAGTTAAGAGTCATGACAAGGGATAGCCGTACGTTCATTTCCAATCTGTTCTGTGTTGTTGCTTGAGTCATACATCTTGATTATTACAGTAATAGATCTGCTATGACATAGTTTGACACACATGCAAGTATAGATTGGAAATGGCCAACACAGTATGGTGGAAGTTAACATGGGGTTATAAATATTAGTCAATCTTTCTCTATACCGCTCAACTGGTGGACTGACTACACTACAGGGCATTGTGTCTTGTGGATCTTCTTTCCTATGGTTCAATGTTTAGGGTTATATGGCTGCCCAGGCAGAATGAGTTCAACATTGGTACAAGACCGTCACATTATTTCCCTGAGAACTGAAGTTTTTGGTTGTCATGTGAGATGTAGCTTGTGCTTAGTGTCCTCACATGACATCATGCTTTAAGGGACACATTACAGCACAAATAACACACAATCTATGTAATTCCCTCCTTCTATGTGTCTTGTGGAAAGTTGGACATATATTAATTGGACATCACAAAGAGACTTGATTATGTAGCATAATTTCAACTCCCCTTGGGATGCACACTATTTGCACACTGTCCCAGGGACCCCAATTCTAGGTTATGTGTAAATGTGTGAGTTAATCATTGGATTGGACAGTCCACTGCAAGGCCCATGGAAGACATACTTAACATGTTGTGAATGAATGCTGCACTTTGGTTTGGCTTGGTTTACTGCAAACCAATGAGGCAATGCAAAGTCATGCAGACAGACTTTGCATTGCCACATGATGTGATTTGGGAAACTGCTCCACCAGAGCATCATGAAGAGTGATAGCCTATCAGCACAGTTCTCTTATACTTGTGGCCCACATGTGGACACCACCCACATGTATGATTGTGTTGTGCATAGGCCATGTAGTATGGTGCAAGTATGTATACCTACACCAACTCTGAGGCTGATTCACAGAACTAATCCTAAACATACACTTTTGATATTCACAGAAGACATTTAGTAGTAGTAAAGTTAGGATTTTGTCTTAAGTTAGGATTTTGTCTTAAGTTAAACTTAAGTTTGTCTTAAGATTTAGTCTAAAGGCAAAATCCTAACTTTACTACTACTAAAGGCCTTGTGTAAATACCAAAATTAGTAAGTTCAGGATTTTGTCTCAGATTAGCTCTGTGAATCCACCCCCCAATATGCACTCTCATTCAACTCAAGACTGACATCTCAGTGTATTCCTACATATTTGACTTGCGTGTGGTCTGTCATGTGCTTGAAGTGTACTTACCAATCAGTAGGCCATTCCCATAGGTCCCATTCTGGAAACACTCATTGATTGGTTAATGCCGGAGGATGAATAAGTCATGTGCACTGTCCATGTACTTGGCAAGGATCTTGATGAAAATGCCCAGATGGTCCACAAGTGCCTGCATGTTAATGGAATAATCATGCTTTCCGTTGTGGTAGATATGATATGTTGCCTTGGAGGCACAAGTTGCAGTCGCTTGCCTTCAACACTTGTGGGAATCCTGCAATGGCATAAAAGCCTTGCAAATTCTCCTATTGTTGCTGCGCTGTGTTGGGAAAGTAGAGGTACTGGCACATGGGGCTTATAATGGCATCCAGGACTGTGGGTATGAACCTGGAGAAGGATGCCTGGGATACTCCTGCCACTCTGGCTGTGGTGGGTTGAAACGTTCCAGATTCCAGCATGTGTAATACAGCCAGTAGCTTGAACTGCGGGGGGATGTTGGTGCAGCGCTGCCATGTTGGCTGCAGTCTAGATGCAATATGGTGCACGAGGCCAACAATGACCTCTCTCCTGAGCCTGTAATTGATTTTTATTTTATTTGTAGAGTTTTTTTTTACTTAAATTTCTTTATTTCTCAAGATTTTACAAAACAAACAAGAAGCAAATCACAACATTCTGTCCATTGTGAGACGCATACATGGAGTACAAGTGAATACAATCAAATGTTATACTAACAGATCAATTATATTGCGGCACAACATTATGAGTAAGTACCATTGAGCACACTGGTGTCCGAGATGTTATCGCTTTTAGCCTCTCCAGAGCTGGATTTGAGGAATCACTATGTAAGGATGGCCCGACTCTACAATCAGTATACCCGCCTGATAAAGTCACAAGGGGGCTCATACCGCAGGTGGTGTGTGAGCTTGCGGTGGTGTATTGCCATCAGTCTCAGACTGATCCAGTCCTCTGGTTGCTATATATGTCATGTAAAGTCCCCAGAAGGTTTTTGTGTGGCTCTTGGGAGGTAGCAGTTCACTGAAATTCTCTGTCTTTGTGCAACAGCAAAGCATGTCATGTGACCACTGTGCTATAGTAGGGATAGGGCCGCGGAGCCAGTGGATCGCTACACAACATTTTGCCAAAAGTAGACCCATATCCATTAGTCTGCGTTTCCCTCACAGTATGTTTTTGGAGTATCCCAGCAGGGCCAGGGCTAGATTCAGGAGAAGTTCTGAACCTGTATTTTTGCCCCCTCGCTAAAAATTGATTCCCAAAATTTGTATATCCTTGGACAAGATAAGGCCAAGTGCATAATGTCAACCGTTAGTTCCGCACATCTATCGCAGGCAGACGTTTCCCGTAACTTGTATCTGTGTAATCTCTCCGGGGTGTAATACACCCTATTGAGGTACTTGAAGTGGATTAGTCTGTGCCTATCGTTCATTGAAATACGGCACGTACTGGTGCAACAATATGTTCACATGGCATCATCGATTGGTTGCTGTAGATCTCGCTGCCAATCTAATCAAGCTTTAGTGTATTGATTTGCCCTGTGGGACATAGCTATCTTATACACATTGGAGACAATCTTGGGTAGCGCTTGTGCTTTAATGACATGTTAATTCCGTGACCTCAGGTGGTTCTGAGAGGTCATCACCCAATATACGACGCAGAGCGTGCCTAGTCCTGTGAAACTGGAAGTGCTGCAAATGTGTGTGAGGGGGTTCCCACCACCCCTGATCCTCCCATTGTTTAGCCGTCTGCAGATTCAAAGCACGGTTGCATGGGAGCAACCAATTAACCCATTCAAGTGGCATGACTGCGGAGTATAACAGGGCTCCCACCTGCAGCTGCAGTAAAAAATGCCAAGCATGGCGCGTAGCATTGATAGAGTCAAGTATACTCGTCCTGCCATCTGGTTCTTCAAATATTAAGGCTCAAAGTGGTTACGGTTCCACTACTATCACCTCAAGACGCAGGTGGGGAGCTGCCGGAGGGCCGTGCACCCAGTAGTGCGCAGGAGCACACTGCACGGCTCTGAAATATAAATTTAAGTCCGGGATCCCAGTCCCCCCATGTGATACAGCAAGGTTAGTATCTGCCATCTTATTCGAGCTTGCTTGCCCGCCCAGCCTAATTTTATCAATAACGTTGTAACCTGGCAAAAAAAGGATGTGGGCAATACCATTGGGATATTTAGGAATAGGAACAAAAACCAGAGAACCACCACCATTTTCATAATGGAGATTCTGCCTAGCAGGGACAGTGGCAACTTGATCCTGGTCTCCATGTCCTCTTCCAACCTACTGACAGCCATGCCATAGTTGTCCCTGAAGACTACCTCTGAATCAGGGTGCAATTGAATTCCCAGGTACACTGCAAAGGGTACTCTGGTTCGTGCTGCTTAGTAGCAGGCGTGAGCGGGACAAAACAACCAACTTTTACCAGTTAACTCGCAGTCCAGAAAGTTTGCCAAAGCGCACCACCTCACACAAGACAGAGGAGAGATTGTTTTCTGGGTCAGGAATATACAATAATGTGTCATCAGCATAAGTTGAAACTATCAATTCAAGTTTCGACAATCTAATACCCCTGTGACTGTGGTATTCTCGTAGTGCACAGGCAAGCGGCTACGCCACTAAAACGTAAAGTAGTGGGGACAGCAGGCACCCCTGCCTTGGCCCTCGAGTAATGTTAAAGGGTTCCGTCACCAGGTTGCCAACTCGAACTCTGGCAGAGGGATGATTGTACAGCACCCCTATCAGTTGCAGGAAGACCGGATCCAAACCTATCCTAGTCAAGACTTGATGCATGAAGGGCCACTCAACCGAGTCGAAGGACTTCTTCATATCCAAAAAGACCGCAACTGCCTTAGTGTCTGGTAGGGTATGCTGTAAGGCCCCAAAGTCCGTACGTAAGTTGTAAGTGAGGTTCCTATCCGGGATAGACCCAGCTTGTTTGGGGGCAACTAGGATCTGCGCGAGGAGAGCTATCCGGATAGCGAGGATTTTAGCAAAAAATGTTGTATCAACATTTAACAAGGATAGCGGACGATAGGACCTGCACTCATAGGACAGCTTCCCGGGTTTAGGTATAGCAACTATCACTGCCTCTCTCATTGTAGGCGACATTGTGCCAGTTTGGCACATGTCATCATTGAGTGCAGACAGATGAGGTAGGAGACTATCAATAAATGCTCTATAAAAGGACACTGTGAGGCCATCTGCCCCAGGCGCACTACTTGATCGCATGCTGCTCAGGGCTAGGACTATCTTGTCTCTTTCCACTGGTCTCATCAGAAATTCCCGATTTGTGAGGAAGGGTAATTTAATATAAGAGACATAATCCAAGATTTCTTCTTCTGACCCGGAGGAGCGCGTGGAATATAATTCTGCGTAATAACTTCTAAAAAGTTCCGCTATATCCGTCTCCTCCGTCAGCGCCTCACCTACCGCCGATTCAAGGTCTGTGACTTGGACTTTACTGCGACGCCTCCGAAGTAACTGTGCCAGAACCACTCCCGGTCTCTCCCCCTCCCCGTACGCTTAAGCAGTGGCATATTTACCTAAATGCTAAAGTTCAGTGTCCGCTGCATCCTGATATTCCTCCAGAAGCATCTTAATTTCAGAAGCTACTGCGTCCTCCGCTTGTAGCAACTGTCACCGCTTCAGCTCTCCCTGCCTTTTCTCAAGATCAACTAAGCATCTGCGAATGTCGCGGAGGACTCCCGAATGCTTAGCTATAGCGATACCCCGAATGAAAACCTTGAAGGTTTCCCATACCACTTTGAAACTGTCCACCGGCCCCACGTTAGTCGCAAATAATGTCTTGATAGCCTCCTCCAGTTCAGCCTTAAAGGCCGAGTCCAACAGCAATTATGGATGGGAATCGCTATGTGAATGGCGGAATACCTTTTTAGGGGTAGTTATCGCTATCAGCAGGGGGAATGGTCAGACAATATCCGAGGGATGACCCTGCATTCCCGGACCTCTTCATAAAGGGGAGAGGATGCCAACTAATAGTCTATCCTAGTGTGAAGATTATAGTGAGCAGAATAGTGTGTGTACCCCCCCATATGTGGGAATTTCGAGTGCCATACATCACGCAAGTCTAATTGGAGCATAGCGCATTCCAGCGCCTTAGCGGCCGCTGAGGGACGTCTCTCAGGGCCCCCGACCTGTCCACAACTAGATATCTGATCAGATTGAGATCTCCTCCGCAAAGGAACCGACTATCCATGTATTTAGCAGCTGCGGATACCAGTGAGTGAAAGAAATCAGGGCAGTTATAGTTTGGGTCGTAAATGTTCACAAGGATCAAGTCCAGTCCTCTCCCCTGACATTTTGATATGGTGTATCTACCACCCCTGTTGGTGTCTAGTGGGGTCAAAGTGTATGGGGAGTTAGGGTTAGTCCATGTGATCACCCCTCTGGCATGTGTGGTAAAACCTGAAGCGTCTATGTTGTCCCGTAGACCTCTGCTACGTAGGAGTGGACTATTGATTGGTAGATGCGTCTCCTGAAGTAAGGCGACGTCTATCGCTTGATTATGCAGATAGTGTAATAGTGGTCATTTAGGCCCCTAACATTCCACGTGATCGCTCGGAGTGCTTCTACCGGTAGTGTTGTACGATTAGTACTAGGTGCCCCCATCACACTTGATTGGTCTCATCCGATAACTTAATCTGTGCATTTGACAATCTTCACTCACATCATGCATGTATTGATAAAAAACAACTCTCTTGTAGGACATCTGTTTGCTTATCAACGCCCACCCACACCCCTCCCACAGCAGACCTCCCCCAACATGGCCGCGATCATTCCCCATAACCTTCCCCGGTCTCCCCCCACCCTTCCCCCCAAAAAACAAAGAACATTCCCAGGTGTGTTTCACGTGTGGGCAGAAGTTGCTCATCAAGCAAGGCATACTATCTACATATATATGTATATATAGATAGAGCCACTCTCAAGGTACCGTCTCAAACTATCTGTGCAACTGCCAAGTATATAGTGGTCCCCCCTCCCATACCCCATCAACTGTCAAAGTCCATAGTCATGGGTGCCATGCAGGCGCCCCCTAGTGTGCAGGGTCGGCCGGGCTATGCGCCTCAATCCAGGTCCAGCGCATCCCATATATAGTCAATGCTTTTATTCAGTCTGTCAATCCAGCATCTCTCAGTCAGCGGCATATCTCCCTGCATGGTCCCCTGGTGTGTCATGAAACATAAACAATATGCAAACCCCCGCACACAAAGCTCTAAATCCCACCCCCTTGTCCATCCAAGCCAAGCCATGTCTTCCCTGGACCGGAAACAAGCATCCTGGGACCGGTTTCGGATTCATAATCCTCATCAGCCAGGCTATCTTGAATCCAGTGGCCAAGTGAGCAAGGGACTCACGTCTGAGCATACCTTGCCACACTAAGGGCGAACAAAGCGATACAAAAGGGGATGATGGACGGAGCGTTTGAGCAAATCAAACACTCACCCCCAGTCAACTGATCTGGGTTTAATCCATCACCATTCTTTAGCTCACTCGGCCACCCCAGTTCAGACATGGCCATATGCAAATCAGTCTGACCCTGTGCCTCATGGAAACAGTACAGCCCGAACTGCCAAGCCATTTCTTCCCTGGACCAGAAACAAGCATCCTGGGACTGGTTTCGGATTCATAATCCTCATCAGCCAGGCTATCTTGAATCCAGTGCCCAAGTGAGCAAGGGAATCATGTCTGAGCATACCCTGCCACACTAAGGGCGAACAAAGCGATACAAAAGGGGATGATTGACGGAGCGTTTGAGCAAATCAAACATTCACCCCCAGTCAACTGATCTGGGTTTAATCCATCACCATTCTTTAGCTCACTCGGCCACCCCAGTTCAGACATGGCCATATGCAAATCAGTCTGACCCTGTGCCTCATGGAAACAGTCCAGCCCGAACTGCCAAGCCTTGTCTTCCCTGGACCGGAAACAAGCATCCTGGAACCGGTTTCGGATTCATAATCCTCATCAGCCAGGCTATCTTGAATCCAGTGGCCAAGTGAGCAAGGGACTCATGTCTGAGCATACCCTGCCACACTAAGGGTGAACAAAGCGATACAAAAGGGGATGATGGACGGAGCGTTTGAGCATATCAAACACTCACCCCCAGTCAACTGATCTGGGTTTAATCCATCACCATTCTTTAGCTCACTCGGCCACCCCAGTTCAGACATGGCCATATGCAAATCAGTCTGACCCTGTGCCTCATGGGAACAGTCCAGCCCGAACTGCCAAGCCATGTCTTCCCTGGACCGGAAACAAGCATCCTGGGAACGGTTTCGGATTCATAATCCTCATCAGCCAGGCTATCTTGAATCCAGTGCCCAAGTGAGCAAGGGACTCACGTCTGAGCATACCCTGCCACACTAAGGGCAAACAAAGCGATAAAAAAGGGGATGATAGACGGAGCGTTTGAGCAAATCAAACACTCACCCCCAGTCAACTGATCTGGGTTTAATCCATCACCATTCTTTAGCTCACTCGGCCACCCCAGTTCAGACATGGCCATATGTAAATCAGTCTGACCCTGTGCCTCATGGGAACAGTCCAGCCCGAACTACCAAGCCATGTCTTCCCTGGACCGGAAACAAGCATCCTGGGACCAGTTTCGGATTCATAATCCTCATCAGCCAGGCTATCTTGAATCCAGTGGCCAAGTGAGCAAGGGCCTCACGTCTGAGCATACCCTGCCACACTAAGGGCGAACAAAGCGATACAAAAGGGGATGATGGACGGAGCGTTTGAGCAAATCAAACACTCACCCCCAGTCAACTGATCTGGGTTTAATCCATCACCATTCTTTAGCTCACTCGGCCACCCCAGTTCAGACATGGCCATATGCAAATCAGTCTGACCCTGTGCCTTATGGGAACAGTCCAGCCCGAACTGGCCAGCCATGTCTTCCCTGGACCGGAAACAAGCATCCTGGGACCGGTTTCGGATTCATAATCCTCATCAGCCAGCCTATCTTGAATCCAGTGTCCAAGTGAGCAAGGGACTCACGTCTGAGCATACCCTGCCACACTAAGGGCGAACAAAGCGATACAAAAGGGGATGATGGACGGAGCGTTTGAGCAAATCAAACACTCACCCCCAGTCAACTGATCTGGGTTTAATCCATCACCATTCTTTAGCTCACCCGGCCACCCCAGTTCAGACATTGCCATATGCAAATCAGTCTGACCCTGTGCCTCATGGGAACAGTCCAGCCCGAACTGCCAAGCCATGTCTTCCCTGGACCAGAAACAAGCATCCTGGGACCGGTTTCGGATTCACAATCCTCATCCGCCAGGCTATCTTGAATCCAGTCGCCAAGTGAGCAAGGGACATATCTAGACATACAAACACATAAATACTTGTATACACATGTGCACATATATAGTGTTTTTAACACTGCATATATACCTAGAGTGTTTTTAGCAATACACAAAAACATTTATTGTTTAAATATTGCATGGATAACTTTGCTTAGGGGATTTCCTGGTGGTAAGTAGTCATTGAGAGGACCAGAGGTTTACAGTGAGCTATGACCTACAGAATAATGGGTGGGTGAGAACGTTTCTTGGTGGCGAGGAAGTGGGGGTTTTCCCCTAGATATTGGAGCTGAGGCTGTACTTGAATTTGTGTATGGGAGCACCGCAGAAATAAGATTCAAGAAACCATGACTAGATTCAGGCAAAGAGGCTACAGAGAAAACATCCTGAAGACAAACAAGAAAAGGATCGACTGTGTAACAAGAGCAGAAACTTTAACACCGAAAGCCAAATTGAATCAAAATGAAAGCCAGGCGACACCCAGATTTGTGACAACTTATAGTAAGAAAGTGGCGTAATACTGAGCAAAATCAGAAAACACTGGCACCTAATTGCAAAAGACCCTGATATAGGAATGCTAATTGGTCCCAAACCTACGGTTACATACAGGAAAGCAAGATCCTTGAAGGATATGTTAGTGAACAGTCATTTCAAAAGGAGAGAACCATCAAATTGGTTTGTTGAAGAACAGAATGAGTTTACTAAATCTAACTCCTGTAAGGCCTGTAAGATCTGCAAAAATATGAAAGCTATCACAGAACCGAATGGGAATACAATGATGCTGAATCATAGAATTACCTGTACCACACAGAATGTGATTTACATCATTGAGTGCATTTGCGGCCAAAAATACATCGCCAGTACCATCTGCCCCTTGAAGAAGCGCATTCTGGAGCACACTCGGGTGGTTAAGAATAAAGATACCATATATGCGACAGCCAAACATATGATCATATGCCAAAATGGAGATTGGCGGGCCATGTGCTATTATGGGATTGACACTCTTAAACCTGATGAACGAGGTGGCAACCGAATAAGGAAGCTGGGCCAACTGGCGTCCCGGTATATTATAAGACTTAAAACAAAGACCCCGAAAGGGATGAACTATGATGAAGAACTTGCCGTACATCTAGATTAAGGGGAACTGTATCCAGTGACCTAACCTGAATGACTCTCTAAAAATTGAATCTGTATAACATCTAAGGTGTACAAGTCCCCACTATTGACTGAATGTTTATTTCCCCCACTGTTAACTCATTTCTTCCTCTGCTTACTTTATCTATCCTTCTTTCTCATCTTACTCTTTAAACCTTGCCTTTCACCTTTTCAGGAGATGCTATTGAAAATCATCATACTATAATGATGATAACCATTCCCACAAAACTATCGATACTAATCGTGAATTAAGGAAACAAATAAGAGCAGTGATTTATATAGGGATGAAATATACCCCCTGTACATAGTGTAATGTGTAGCATGTTTTTTTGTAAATAGCTTCCTTCTGTGTCCTTTTGTTCCCCCTCTTTACATCTGTTTTATTGCCATTCTCTGGCTTTCTCAAAAAACTCTCACCCACCTTTTTCTCCAACCCGTTCCCTCTCCTCTCTTTTCTTCTCCCCAGCGCATCAATCTCCAACTCACCCCCCACCGCCCTGTCCGAACGACTTAACTTATTTGTTGCTCACTATTGGGAATTTGCATACTATATGCTAGATTTAGAATAATATGTGGACTTTAAACAGGGATTTTTGCCTGATACTTTATCAGTACTGTGCCATATAATGCTTTTCTTGCATATACCATA
Source organism: Lissotriton helveticus (assembly GCF_964261635.1). NCBI lineage: Eukaryota > Metazoa > Chordata > Amphibia > Caudata > Salamandridae > Lissotriton > Lissotriton helveticus. The sequence continues at coordinate 1,609,723,630 of NC_136063.1, read as the reverse complement.
GTTTCCTTTCGTGTAAATGTTGCAAATATTTTATTATATTTTGAAAACGCACTACATTACCCATAAAGCTGCATAAGGGCCATGTGGGTGTATAAAATAGTGCACGGAAGAAAGGACTCACTGACTGTGAGCAAGGCCGTGGAGGCTGAAACACGTTGGTTGAGCTTTTTTTGAATAAACTACTCCTTGAATTATACCCCTTTTAAGTGCTGCGTCAATGGTGGAGAAAAGGAATTGTAGCTCCTGGATCCGGCCCTTACGCTGAGCACCCGCTGCAAGCAGTGCGTCGGAAATCGAGGATCACTTTTGTGGGACATATATATATATATGTATATATCAAACCAAAGAGTTGCCCCCTCTGAAGCCATCACAAACGGGGGGTTAATCACACAGCTGCCACAGGCAGTTGCAGGCACAGGGCTCCTGTCACGCTTCGTCTTTTCATGCCAAACACGTTTCGAGTAAAAAAAACCTTGATCACTGGCAGGCTATTCAATGCAATGCAGTGCATGGATTCAGCAGATCGTTTCCAGGACATCATTTTATTCAAATAACAAGCCCCGCCCACATGGGCGTTAAAAAGTTAACACCTCAGCTTTCTGGTTATAGTAGTACAACAATATTAGCCAGGCTTGAGTCCCATCAAATACCCCAGTGGGTCTATGCATAGACCATAATGTTCAAAGCACCATTATTCCAACAATGCTACTAAATAGTTGAAAGCGATAGGCAGGCTTACTGCAGTGCAACCAATATCTCCCTGTGGCTCCAGTCCCCCTCGTTCCGTAACAAGCCCACGTTTGCAGGACTTGAGGATCCGCCATTTACAGCGGCGGGACAGCTTCGCGGCTGGACCTGCTGCATTACACCAAACTAAAGAGTTGCCCCCTCTGAAGCCATCACACACGGGGGTTAATCACACAGCTGCCACAGGCGGTTGCAGCCTCAGCGCTCCTGTCACGCTTTGTCTTTTCATGTGAAAGGCGTTTTGAGTAAAAAACCCTTGATCACTGGCAGGGAATTCAATGATAGCAGTGCATGGATTCAGCAGATCGTTTCCAGGACATCATTTTATTCAAATAACAAGCCCCTCCCATGTGGGCGTTACGAAGTTACCACCTCGGCTTTCTGGTTATAGTAGTCCAACAATATTAGCCAGGTTTGAGTCCCATGAAATACCTCAGTGGGTCTCTGCATAGTCCATAATGTTCAAAACACCATTTTTCCAACAATACTACTAAAATATTTGAAAGCGGTAGGCAGGCTGACTGCAGTGCACCCAATATCTCCCTGTGGCTTCGGTCCCCCTCGTTCGGTAACAAGTCTGCGTTTGCAAGACTTGAGGATCCGCCATTTATAGCGGTGGGACAGCTTCGCGGCTGGACCTGCCGCATTACACCAAACCAAAGAGTTGCCCCCTCTGAAGCCATCACACAAGGGGGGTTAAACACACAGCTGCCACAGGCAGTTGCAGGCACAGCGCTCCTGTCACACTTCGTCTTTTCATGCCAAACGCGTTTCGAGTAAAAAAAACCTTGATCACTGGCAGGAAATTCAATGATAGCAGTGTATGGATTCAGCAGATCGTTTCCAGGACATCATTTTATTCAAATAACAAGCCCCACCCATGTGGGCGTTACAAAGTAAACACCTCGGCTTTCTGGTTATAGTAGTCCAACAATATTAGCCAGGCTTGAGTCCCATTAAATACTCCAGAGGGTCTCTGCATAGTCCATAATGTTCAAAGCACCATTATTCCAACAATACTACTAAAATAGTTGAAAGCGGTAGGCAGGCTTACTGCAGTGCAACCAATATCTCCCTGTGGCTCTGGTCCCCCTCATTCCGTAACAAGCCCACGTTTGCAGGACTTGAGGATCGGCAATTTACAGCGACGGGACAACTTCGCAGCTGTTTTGCCGCATTACTTCAAACCAAAGAGTTGCCCCCTCTGAAGCCATCACACACGGGGGATTAAACACACAGCTGCCACAGGCGGTTGCAGGCACACCGCTCCTTTCACGCTTCGTCTTTTCACGCCAAACGCATTTCGAGTAAACAAAAACCTTGATCACTGGCAGGCAATTTAATGATAGCAGTGCATGGATTCAGCAGATCGTTTCCAAGACATCATTTTATTCAAATAACAAGCCCCGCCCATGTGGGCGTTACGAAGTTAACACCTCGGCTTTCTGGTTAACACATATATTGTTTTAATATTGCATGGAGAACTTTGCTTAGGTGATTTCCTGGTGGTAAGTAGTCATTGAGAGGACCAGAGGTTTACAGTGAGCTGTGCCCTACAGTATGATTGGGAGGGGGAGAAACCTTCTTGGTGGCAAGGGAGTGGGGGTTTTCCCCTAGATATTGCAGCTGAGGCTGTACTTGAATTCGTGTATGGGAGCACCGGTCTGTCAGAGTGTTAGGAGTGCATCTTTAAGAATTTGTTGAGGCAAAGGAGTTTCAGTTTCACCTTGAAGTGAGGAAAAGAGTGACTCTCCGATAGGTCTAGAGGCAGGGCGTTCCGGATTCTTAGGGCATTTCCTTAGCAGGGAATGCTCTAAGAGCAGGTGCACGATTTCTGTTTCTTGAATTTTGGCAGAATCAGGAAGAGGTTTCTTTTGTCCGGCTTTCGAAAGTTTGTTTGAGAAGTAGGTTGGATTATCCATGTGAAGAGCTTTGTGAGTTATGCATGCAGTTTTGAATATAGCTATTGCCTCTATTGGGAGACAGTTTAGCCGCTCGAGTGTGGGGGTGATGTGGTCATGTCGCCTCTCCACCGATATCATCTTGGCTGAAGCATGAAGTGTTTCTTTCAAAGGGGCTAGGTACAATTTTGGGGTGCCCGTGAGCATTCATTGACATAATCCAGATTGGGGAGAATGAGGGCATGCACCACAGTCTTTAGTTCATCTCAAGGTATAAAGGGTTTGACTTTCTTTAAGAATTTCAGCGAGTAACCAGCACTTTTTGCAGAGGCGTTGATATGTTCCTTCATGCTTTAGTGACTGTTGAGTTTCCAGGGATTTGACAAAGTTAGAGATGGACAGTTTGCAGTTTAGTGCAGTGAAACGGTTGAGCCAGCTAGTTACTGGAAGGAATGTTTTATTTTGGTTGGATGAGTAGGAGTTCAGTTTTGCTAGGTTTAAGTTTGAGGTGGTTGCTGGTCAGTCATGACTGAACTGTGTGCAGAGTGTTGTTTAGGTGCTGGATGTTCTTTACTGATGAAGTTTATATGTAGAGTTGGGTGTCATCCGCATATACGTGGTAGGCAATTAATGCCAGTTTCAGTATCACTGTGAGGAGTTTCATATAGAGGTTCAATAGAGCAGGGTACAGGGTAATGACCTCCTTCTCCTCCCTTAGGTCAATGAGGGTTACTCTTTGGGGGTATGTCTTCACCCTTCTCCTGCACTGCCTCTGTGGTGGTGGTGTTCTCCTTGGTGTTCCTAGCTGCAATAGCAGTACATCTGTGATGTTTTTGAGCTGGCCAAATTAATTTGAGTCTGTTTTGCACCTCTACCTGTGTGCTACCATCATTTTTAAGACGAGCCTTTCCTTAGCAATAACAAATAACCAATAATGAGATTTGCCGGCAGTTTAGGAAAAGTAGCGATGATTCTGAAAATCCTTGTACATATGGCAGTGTCAGTTTTGCGAGTGTTTTTAAGAGGAAAAGCCTACCTTGCATATCATTTTCAGAAAATGCCGCTAGCAGAATTGGCGTTGAAAAGATAGACACTAAGGGGCCGATTATGATGGAGGACGGACCTGAGTCTGTCCGCCACCATAGAGTAGGAGGGACCGTCCGCAGGGGCTGCGGCGGTCCCTCCGTGCAGATTAGGATCTGACCGCCAGGGTGGCGGTCACATCCTCAATCTTTAACATTGCGGCGGGTGCGGCTTCAAGCTGCACCCACCGCAATGTTAACCTCTTCAGTGCTGCGCGAATTTCGCTGCAGTGCTGAAGGGTCATAAATCATATTGACTCATGACGGAAATGTTCAGTCATCAGCACCGGAGCACCGACGCTGATGACGGAACCGTTCCGTCATGAGCATGGAAGGAGTTAAAAATGCATACATTGCATTGGTATGCAGCAAGCGGCAGGCACCGCGCGGTGCCTGCCGATTACTGCATACAAATGCAGGGGGGTACCATAGGTACCCCCCATGTGCACCCACACCACCCTTCACCCAGGGAGCCCGCAACGGGCCCCCGCAGTGAAGCTCCGTATGCTTTTCCACGGCGGAAAACCCGCCGTGGAAAAGCATTTCTTTTCGGGCATCCTAATATGGCTGACGGTGTCTGAGAGACACCGTCACCATATTAGTGCTTTTCCGCCGCGGTTGTAAGCCAACCGCGGCGGAAAAGCTGCGGACGGAAACCAGGACCCACCAGCCATCCTAATGTGGCGGTGGGTCTTTGGTGGGTCCGCAGAGGAGTATCCGCATGCTCCGGGCCGGCGGTGGCTTCCGCCGGCCCTGAGGATGCGGAAAATCCTCCATCATAATCGGCCCCTAACCGTGTAAAAGTGATTTTAAGGGGCTCGAGCATCACTTTGTAAATATAGCGCAAAATAGAAATGCTGCAGCATAAAAAAGTGATGCTGCACCGTTAACTTCTTGTAAATATGCCTGCCTTTGTGACTGATAACTACATAGTCGGGCAAACGTTATCTGTAAAGCATGAATGAGCAAAGAAACACAAGGCGCCTACTTCACGAGCCGCTCTTCTTGTCTTTGGGGATAAGATCAAGTCAAGTAAAAGGCAGTATAGAGAAGATAATATAGGGCCCATTAAAGTGTGCTTACATTCAGGGTGCTGCTTTTAATATTTTCTGTGCACTTACAAATTCTCCTCAGGCTCACACTAATGTAGCATCACTAAAGACAGAACAAGAGACAAAACTGTTATGCAGCAGACGCTGCAGCTTCCTTTTTTCAGTGCCATTTTCACTTAAATGTAGAAAGACAAGAAGCTATATTTGCTATGTGCACGAGGTCCAAAGATTTTACTTCGAACGCGCGCTAAGAATATTTTCTAAAACCCTGAATGAAAAACCTCCGTTCAAAGGAATCAGGTGCATGACTGCAGCAACCTGTGGAGATCCTGTGTCCAAACTGATGAGCATGCAGATTTACAAAGCACCAGCCATCACGTAATGGTTCTATAATATGCTGCAAACCGAAAAGGATGTTTATTTCTGGATTTTAAAGAAATGGGCTAATTTATCGATAGGTGAAGGTGACGCACTTACGAATGTCATTGTAATTCCACAGCTCTGAAGTATTCAAAGGGACACTGAAATGCTCTATACAGGAGTTCATGTTTTATCCCAGTCATCCCCAACTGGAATCGATAGCAGGCAGCTGATGTGTAGCTGGTACTCACACTGTTGAGGTGGAGATGTTTCAACTTAGTACATTGGAATGATTTTATTACTGCATTGAATGGCATTTATTAAATTTGAACGTTATTAAACATGCACTTACTTGAAATATTCCGCCTCCCCCTTACACAAATGTGAAGATTGTCAATGCTCTTATAAGCAATTATTTTATAAAATTAGTTTACAGTTCACAACCTCCCTTAAGTCATTTAGGCTCACGTGCTAAGTCAAGGTTGCCCATAACTGTTATGCGCCACCATTTTGAAAGTCACCAGCCATCTCTGGCAGCCGGAGGATTTAGAGCCTGATATAGGTGGATAAGACACTCTGTCACAAAAGTGACGGATATCCCATCCACCAAATTAAACGTTTCATCGGATATAATGAAACTGTAATTTGGTGGAGGGGACGTCCGTCGCGCTTGTTATGGAGTAACCCTGTCCCCCAAGATCGTACTTAAGGCCTTAATGAGCTGACCATGACGTAGGTTTTACAGTGCGGTGATTTGTTTAACTTGTCTTTTTGTTAATATGATTATTTTCACATTTATGTGGCAGAGGGTTTAAATGAAATGTTTAAAACTTTGATTAAAGTTTCATTGTGGTGTCCGCATAAAGAGTCTATGAAACGGAAGCCCTCCATGGTAATCCTGTAAAGCAGAACTGGACATGCCACATAATGTTCCAATGGTAAAACGATGCCTGGCGACTAAAAATAATTCTGTTTCTACAAACGTCTTCATAACTTGTTTTTTAGATTTAAAAAAAAGTACGTTTTCATTGCCCACTGCTAGAATTTTCATGGAGAGCTAAGTTTAAATCTGTACACCTGATTACCTATTCAGATCTCATCAGGGCCACATAAAAAGATAATTAAATATCCACTTCACGCAGATTTGAGAAGCATATTGTAATGTGATCTAAATAATAACATTATTAAACGGTTAAGGAATATCTATTGTTAGACTAGGTGACAGAAAAAACATATTTGGAAAATAGTCTTGGAAAGCAAATGTCAAGATGTACAGAACTTGTAGCAAGGGTTTTGTAACTTATATTCTCATTTTCCTTATGTTTCAAAACTTCCAGAGAATGTTCCGCTGGCAAAAGAGCACAAGTTTCCACTTAAAAACAGTTTTTCCTGACTTTCCCTCAGGATCGTAGACAAATTACTTCTGGTGTTGGTTTTGTTCCCTAAAGATGGAGCTCTCTGTTCTATGGATATTTCACAATCTTCATCGAAACAATTAAATCCCCAGCAGTGAGGACTGATTCAAGGATTTCATAGTCCGTTTTATCTTCGTGGTTCTGCAAGAGGTTGGATTCCCTGGCCATGAGAATATCTCCTTAAAGTTAGAGCTTTAAATTGAAGTAAAAGCCACACTGCTCAGTGCTTCAGCAGGCAAACAAAATTATTCTGATGATTCTTACATGCGAGCAACAGTCCGACATCAAAGTGGCAGTGGCAGAAATGTGGTTTTTGGTTGACTAGGGTATGAGTCCAAGTCAGGCAGCAACCACTATCCTAACCAGGATAAGTGTAAGGCAAATTCCTTTGCTCACCGTCAGGTAGCTTGGCACAGAGTAGTCCGGCTTACATTAGAGGCAATGTGTAAAGTATTTGTGCAACACTTCAAACAGTAAAACAGTGAAAACACCACACAAAAAGAATCCACACCAGGTTAGAAAATTAGAACTTAATATAATAAATAAAACAAGACCAACATGACAAAAATCCCAAAAGTAGAACTTGAAATATTAATTTGTAAAGAATACACTGTAAAATAGTGCTTAGAAGCAATAGGCGCCTATTTAGGATATCTGGTTGGCCTGTACCAGGGCAAAGTCAAAAGTTCAGACTGACCACGATAGAGAATGGGCTGGATACAGGGACCGACTTAGGACCACTGCGCAAAAGTATTTTGATCCTGGTTTGTGTCGGCATCAGGGAAGATGAGGGGAGCGGCCAAAGTGTTGCGTCGATTCCAATAACGCAGCAGAGAAAGATGGATTGGTTTTCCTTATGTAAAGGAAGCGATGCATCGTTTCTGAGGGTGATGCACTGGTTCTGATTGGGATTGGTTCTCCTCCTGTTGAAGATGATGCATTGATTCCTAGGGTGATGTGCTGGTTCTGAGGGAGATGTTCAGGGTCCACTCCATGGAGTGACCAGGCGACATCAGTTCTAGTTCACACAACGACAAAGATGCACTGGTTCCAATGAGGATGCATAGGTTGGCTGAAGAAGCACCTTAGGCCTCACTTCCAAGGGTTCAGGACTGGGGTGGCACCACTTGACCCTGTTGACTCACAGATAGCAGAGTCCAGGTACAATTGAAATTAGTTGGAAGTCTTTTATGTCACTGAGACTTCAATCAGGAAGTAAGCCAGCAAGCACTTGGAGTCAGTCTGTAATTCAGGTGATGCAGGTCCAGTCTTTCCCCCTCAGGCAAGGGAACAGCAGGCAGCAATGAAGCACAGCAAGGCAGGAGTCCAGCAAAACAGCAGTCAAACTGATTGGCAATCCTTCAACAGCACAGCAGTTCATCTTCCTGGCAGAGTCTTCACAGGTCAAGAAGTGTACTGAAATGGTGGTGTCAGAGGACCAGTACTTATACCCAGTTGTGCCATTAAAGTAGGGGAGACTCTGAAATGCACACAGGTCCCCCTTCCTGCCCAGGCCCGTGAATAACTACAGGGGTATATGCAGCCCTTTGTGTGGGGACAGGACACAGCCTATGTATGTATGTATGTATGTATGTATGTATGTATGTATATATATATATATATATATATTCACTGAAAAAACCATAGGTTATAGACCATATATAGTTAGGAATTAGCATTTACAAAACCTTGAAAATTCACTGAAAAAACCATAGGTTATAGACCATATATAGTTAGGAATTAGCATTTACAAAACCTTATTTTACTCACACAAAACCATTGAAATTCCATATATAGTTAGTTGTACTAACTATATATCGCGCACCCGCAATCCACTGCTGATCATGTCATATATTACATCATTCATGACATGGTCAGTGACATCACTGATGACATCACTGATGACATCTCAAATGACATCACTGATGACATCACTGATGACAACATCCAGTGACTGTATGTTTCTGTAAAGTTAAAATATGTCTTACATATTGAAGAATGAGTGGATGTATAAGTGTCTGGATGAAGAATTTAGTAGGTGCGTGACTGACTGTATGAGTGAGTGATTAAATGTGTCTCACTGAGTGCATGGGTTAGTGACTAAACTGTCTTAATTTGTGCATCATTATGTCTGTTGTTCTGTAAACTGCTGCATGTGTTGATCAGTAGCTATATGATTAACTATATGGGTTATTGATTGGTTGCCCAAGCATTTGTATGGGAGACTGAGTGTGTGTGTGGGTGGCTGGGAGGTGTATGACTCTCTGCATAGATGTGTGAGCAGTTGATTGACTAGATGTATGGGTTCAAAAGTGCATGTGGAAACAGCTGTATGGGCGGTTGACTGTGTGCATGAGTGTATTGGTGAGTGAATGGATATCTCAGTGCTACATGTCAAAGTAAGTACATATGTAAAATACAGTACATGTGAGAGTTGACATATATAAATAACTGTGCATAAGAGCCAGTGAATGTGTGAGTGGCTGTATGGATCATTGTGAACTTGTATCCAGGATTGTATAAGTGAGTAAATATGTTTTAGTATATGTTTGAATAAGTAAGGTGTGTATAACTGTATAGTTGAGGAAATGGAGGTGTGATTGATTCTTTGCATGACTGACTAAGTGTCTGAGTAACTCCATGGATGAGTGACAGTCTATGAGTGTCTGTTTACACTGAGTGTATCTAAGGTTATATTAGAGTCTGAAGAGGTTCATCGTATTATCACATGAATGATGTCATCAGTGATGTGATCAGTAATGTCAAATGAGATGTCATCAGTGATGTCATCAGTGATGTCATTTGAGATGTCATCAGTGATGTCATTTGAGATGTCATAAGTGATGTCATCAGTGATGTCATTTGAGATGTCATCAGTGATGTCATCAGTGATGTCATTTGAGATGTCATCAGTGATGTCATCAGTGATGTCACTGACCATGTCATGAATGATGTAATATGTGACATGATCAGCAGTGGATTGCGGGTGCGCGATATATAGTTAGTACAACTAACTATATATGGAATTTCAATGGTTTTGTGTGAGTAAAATAAGGTTTTGTAAATGCTAATTCCTAACTATATATGGTCTAAAACCTATGGTTTTTTCAGTGAATTTTCAAGGTTTTGTAAATGCTAATTCCTAACTATATATGGTCTATAACCTATGGTTTTCTCAGTGAATTTCATTGGTTTTTTAAAAGCTAATATCTGTAGCTGTAAAATGTATTCTTCTTTAAATCCAAAAATATATTTTATATGTTTATTAATAAATTTTTTTTTAAATATTTTTTTTTGTTCGCTCCCGGTTCGCGAACCGGGAAGCTTCCCGTTAGCTCATCTTGATGCCGCCACCCAGTCCGCGAACCGGTAAACGTTCCGTTTGCGCAACTGCCGCGTTAGAAATCAACATCGTGACGCATCGCGGAAGCGCGACGTATCACGTTGTCGCGTAATGCGTCTTATGACGCGCCGCGTTAGCGCACCCGGAAGTGCTCCGGTACGCGAACTGAGACGCGAAGCGCAGCTCCCCGGAAGCGATCCGCGGCGCGTCGCGAAAGCGCGATGTATCGCGTTGCCGCGTAATGCGTCTTATGACGCGCCGCGTTAGCGCACCCGGAAGTGCTCCGGAGCGCGAACCGAGGCGCGAAGCGCAGCGAACCGGAAGCGATCTGGGGCGCGTTCCGCAGTGCGTAACTTAAGCGCAAGAGGTCATGTGACTAGTTAATAAAACTTTTCATTGGTTCATTTCACTTTTGGTTTCATAATGATGTAAGGCTAGGTCAGGTGACCTAAAAATAACACTTTTCATTGGTTTAGAACTATTGTTTTTCCCAAATGATGAAAACCCCTCCTTCTTTCCTCACTCTGACTTTCATCTTTGTGAGAGGAAGACCTTTTTTGAGAGTTGAGCAATGGCTTCATTAGTTGCTTCAGCTGGTGCACCCCCACCACCACCTCCACCTCCTCATGGGAAGAGAGGACCACCTCCCCAGTTCATCAGCAACACAGAGGAGGAAGAGGATGAACTAGAGGAAGAGGAGACAGAAGGACCACAGTTCTTACAAGAGGTGCCCCGGGTTTCCCATCGGAAAGCCAGTTTTATTTGGCAGTTTTTTTCACTCCCTCGAGGGCAGAAGAAAGTAAATGCTAGGTATGTCACCTGCCTCATTTGTAAAGACCGGTTATCTAGAGGCACTGATAAAAAATATAGCTTCGGTAACTATACAATGCATCATCACATGAACAGGTGGCATCCATTGAACTACAGCCAGGCAGAGATACGTGACATGCAGGATAACCCAACAACAACTCCTGTGGCCAGGTCAACATCACATATATCGTTGACAGGAGCAGAGGCACGGGAAACCGTGCCAAACATTCAGGAGAACTTTGCTCATATCAAATTTACCTGTATGTATTGCGGTGCATTGGTGTCATGTGGTAACATGAGCATTACGTTAATCAACCTAGCTTATGTAAATCACAATTGCCCTAACCGCCCCAGACAGTAATTTTTTTTTTTGCTCCTGTTGAGCCCTTTTCAATGCCTGTTTTTTGTTGTTTCCCCTCCATCAAAAACAAAAAAAAACATAAAACTGTTCAAAAAATACAAAAAAACCAAAAAATGTTCAAAAAATAAAAAAAAATATAAAACAACAAAAACATTAAAAAAAAGTTCTTTTCAGAACTACCTCCCCTTTCAAAAAAAATTGCTAGAATGTTTAGCACTCTGGCAAGCTCTATTTCTTTTAGTTCGCTTCCCCGTTCGCTTCCCGGTTCGCGAACCGGGAGCGAACCCAAAAAATAAAAAAATAAATAAAAAAGAAGAGTAAGTATAAGGGAAGTAAACAGAGAGTAATGTTAAAAGAAAGACAGCTATAGGGAGTAAACCAGAGATACTGTTTAATAGATCTATTTACCGAAGAAAAGATGGAAGAGGGTATAATTGTGAAAAACAAAATAGATAAGGAAGTGAAAGAAAAAAAAGAGAGTAGAACCATGACAAAGAAGAGTTTCTTGGAGAATGTGAGTGAATGTTCAAAATCAGATTAAAACATGTGGAATAACAGAGAGAAAAAACAGAAAACAGAAAAGAAAAAATAACAGAAAAAGATTAATTGAAACAGCAAAGAAATGTAAATAACATAGAGCCATATCATCAACATAGGCAATAAAAGTTTTGCAGCTTTTATCGGCAGAAATGTGTCGCTAAAGCCGCCTTTGCGGTGGAAAACTGCCGCTAAAACCACTTTTGCAACAGTTTTCTGCCAATAAAAACAGCAATAATTTTATTGGCTGTGTTCATAATATGCCCCTTAGTGTGCTTCAACTACACAGAAAAAGCATAATGAACAAGTAGTGAAAGAGTGATCAGTCAAAGACACTAAGAGTAATAGAGACGGAGTGAGTGAACAAGAGTGAGGAACTATGAGAAGAGAGGGACTGAGAAAAGGAGTGGAAGGAGTAGAGTAAGTAGGTAATAGAGAAAGGAATGAGGGAAGTAGCAAAGGCAGGAAACTGAGGGTTAAAGAAATGAAGCTGTCGAACTACTAGTAGGTGAATGTGATAGAAATGTAACGAAAAGAGTACAAAACATTTACCTTATAATTGTCGTTAACTTACTCACTTTTTGTTTTTATACTTTCAATCTGTGAAAGAGAGAACAAACATTTGAAAAATATTAAAACATGTATTTAAAAATTAGAAAAGACAAGGGAAAAGATTGAAGGACAAACAGTTTTTCAACAACTTTGACACTTACAGAAGCTTCTGCTTCTCCAGGCCCCCTAAACAGTCCTAAAGATATACATTTTAAACTAACAGTATCTTGATGCAGATGAAGTGAGGTCTATCTTAAAACATGGTGCATCTTTTGCACTGCTGTTGTCTCACAAAAGTGTCGCAAGACACTAACATTTTAAATGATTGTTTCAGGATGCCAATAAGATGTGTCCTATCCAGAGGTTTGTTTGAGGTGAGGCCTACTCAGGGTTCCAAATGAAATTTCGAGTTGTTGAAGAGAACAGAGGACATAATACATGTGAAGGCCTACCAATGAAGTAAGTCATGTCCACTTCACTCTTGAACAAAGGCCAGACCTCTTCTGTGTCCGTGGACAGACCTAAACTTCATCTGCACAATGTCATTCGTAAACTTAGGAAACACAGGTGATGTAATTGAAAAATGTGGAGTTTCTTTTCCTCATTTCACAATCACATCACCTGTGTTGCCTTTGGTTAGGTATCTCATAGTGCAGATGGAGTCTAGCATATCAAAGAGTACATAGAAGTTGAGCAGTATATACAACAATTTTGACATTTACAGAAGACTTAGCTTCTTATCTTGTTGGAGATGAAATGAGGCCTGTCTTGCAACATGGTGCATCTTTTGCATCACTGCTGCATCGGTTTCATGTGGCACGGGTTTTTTACAGCATGACACATCTGCCTAGATGCATCAATTTGTAATTTTGTCGCCTCATAGCAAATCTTTTGCACCGCCGCTGCATCACAAAAGTGACGCACAGTGGCGCAAAAGAGGCATACACCTATCATAAATCTGTCCCTAACATTTGAAATGATTGATTCAGGATGACAATAAGGTGTGGCCTCTCCAGAGGTTTGTTTAAGGTGAGGCCTACTCAGGATTGCATATCAAATTTATGCTTGTTGAAGAATACAGAGGAGATAATACATGTGAAGGCCTACCAATGAAGTAAGTCATGTCCACTTCACTCTTGAACAAAGGCCAGACCTCTTCTGTGTCCGTGGACAGACCTAAACTTCATCTGCACAATGTCATTCGTAAACTTAGGAAACACAGGTGATGTAATTGAAAAATGTGGAGTTTCTTTTCCTCATTTCACAATCACATCACCTGTGTTGCCTAGGCTTAGGTATCTCATAGAGCAGATGTAGTGCAGCATATTAAACAGTACCCAGAAGTGCAGCACTGCATGCAACAACTTTGACATTTACAAAAGCTTCAGCTTCTGCATGCCCCCTACACAGTGCTAATTATATACATTTTAAACTGATGGTATCTTGCTGGAGATGAACTGAAACCTATCTTGCAACATGGTGCATCTTTTACACAAAAGTGACCCACAATGGAGCAAAAGAGGCGCACGGCCACCATAAATCTGACCCTAACATTTTAAATGATTGTTTCAAGATGCCAATAAGGTGTAACCTATCCACAGATTTGTTTCAGGTAAGTCCTACTCAGGGTTGCAGATGGAATTTAGGTTTGTTGAAGAATACAGAGGAGATAATACATGTGGAGGCCTACCAACGAAGTGAGTCATGTCCACTGCACTCTTGAACAAATGTCAGACCTCCTCTGTCTCCAGGAACAGGCCTAAACCTCATCTACACAATGTGATATGTAATGTTAGGAAACACAGGTAATATAATTGAAAAACGTGCAATTTTTTTTGCTCATTCCACAATCATATCACCTGTGTTTCCTTTGCTTAGGTATCTCATTGTGGAAATGTAGTCTATCATATGAAAGACTACGTAGAATATGAGCACTGTATGCAACAACTTTGACACTTACAGAAGCCTCTCCTTCTCCATGCCTCCTACACAGTTCTAAATGTACATCATAAATGCAAACAGTACAGAATTAATTATACATCTTAAATGGTTTATTTTTGCTGTTCTCAGAATGTATCAAATTTCACTAAAAACAGTGACTTGAAGGTATTCATCATATAACAGCGGGGAAAAAAAAACACAATCAAAATGATTGTGTTTAAAAAACCCATACAACATAACAAATCAGAATTCCGAACTCCTTAAAGTTAACTTACTTTCCATGACGTCGAAGGATGTCCTATGAACAGCTTACACTCTGTTGTGCTGTTATTACTTTCAGACCGCCACTTTCTGACAGAAAACCTCCATCGTTTTGAAAAACATGTTACATACAATAAATGACTTCTTGCTCTCTACCACACGTTTCCACAAGGCCAAATCATGTCAGAGCCATTTATAACTCTTAGAATTCTTGTAAGCCAATCCCGTCATGTTGTATTTCCGCAACTTTCACAATTAAAATGTTGAAGATCATTTTCACAATCCTGGACTAGTAAGATCTTCCCCTTCTTGCTCAGTCATGTTCTACATTTCCTATGACACTGATACTGCTTACTATGAAGCAGACTTACACTATCTCTATGACTACTACAATTATTTAATTCTCTACATCACTTTTAATCACAAAGCAATATAAAACAGTAGACAGCATTGCAGACTTACATTCCCTCTACTCCATGTTTTGATTGGCTGCTTCAATTTGCTTATAAAAAGAAACAGTTTTTCTGAATTCATTCAAAGTGCAATTATTTCTCCATGACGTCCAGTGTTATGGTAAGAAGTTATGTCTCTGTACTACACTTATCCTCAAGGCCAAATCGTGTAGGAGCCATTAGAACTTCTTGAAATTCCTCAGAGCACATCCCGAGATTCTTTCCCTAAAATTTTGGTTTTAAAAACACCAGGTAAGAGTTTTTAAGGTCATACGGCAATTTCTTTTTGAAAATTAAAACAGAATCATTGCAGAATGACCAGCCATTTCTAGACTTTAAATAAGCTGTGTAATGTCCTGATGTTATTGAAGGACCGTCATGATATATAATTGCTGCAGTTACAAAAGTCCTTCCTGATATTGACAACTGTGAAGCCACAAAATTTTTAATTAAAGTTGTCAATTTTGTTCCATCAGGCCTACATCGTTGGAACATTAAAGTAACATACTGGCCATATGTTCGTATAAATAATGTGGACATCATTTCAGATTTACATTGGCTACACTCCATGTTGTGATCAGCTGCTTTTACTAGTTTATTAAAAGAGACTGATTTACTGTCTGGCAAAGTTAAATATATAAATCTTTCTGAGTCTACACTAGTAGTACTTGATACCCTACAGTTCTCACAGTCATGCTGCCATTGATAAGAAAGCCCAAACAGGTGATCTACATCTACACCTTCAGCATGCAATACATCAAGCATATACATTAAAAACTCCTGACAATCTTGCTGAATATTTTGAGAGAATTGTGTTTGGCCTGAACATCTGTCTAACAGATTTCGAATTTCAGACACACTTTCTATTTTTGTTCTATCAGTGCTACATTTCTCTAACACAGAATTTAACAAACTGCAAAATCTTTGATCAGAATTGACCACAATCTCTTCTTTTACATTTTCTAGAGAAAACAAAACATTAACCACTACATTAGCATAGCAGTTGACACCAGAACTGTTTTCAAATTGAAAACCAACAACATCTTCAACAGAATCCTTTTTGTTTCTGCTTATAATTTCAGGTTCATCGACTTTTCGTCTTTTTGCTACAACCTCCCCAGTATTGGTCACATTTCTTCGTTTCCAGCCTACCACACGTTTCTCAAACAAAGGATATTGAGGCAAATGTGGCGCATACTCTCTTCTTAACCTATTGTATTCCTTAACACAATCTAGATCCGCACAAATGTTTGTGACATCACACTCAATCAAGTACAATCCCGATAAAGTTCTAACTCGTGACAATGCCACATATGCCATACCCTCCTTGAACACAGAACTGCCAATATTCACCAATGCACTGTCTACACTTAAACCTTGCGATTTATGGATTGTCACCGCATATGCCAAGCAAACAGGAAACTGCTTACGGCGAACATATAAGTCTTTTACAAGCAAAAATCTAGCAGAACAACGACCAATTAGCTGTACTTCCTCAATGCCATCAAATTTAATTTTTAAAAATTCAATTCCATCTCTATTTCTGTATTTTACAAAATCAACAACATTACCCATTGATCCATTTACCAGACCTCTTTCAACATGTAAATTCCTTCTTAAAATTATACGGCAGTTCAAGCACACATTCAGAGTCTTTTCAAAACCTGCAGTTTTAGATATAGTCTTCTCTAATGAATCCAATTTTGTTTTCAAATTCTCAGACAAAATAATTGTTGATCCCATATGCTCTACTCTGTCAATAGCTTCCAGTTTCACAATCTCTTGCTTTTCTAAATGCAACATTTTGTTGTTGAATTTGACACATTCTGCAAGAGTTGGCATCAAACATATTCCAGATTTCTTCTCAGTAATTTTCTGAAAAATATTCTCAGGCACAACATCTTGTTCTGGATATAAATTTGACAGTAATCGTGCATGTAAAGCTTCTTTCCCATGCTCGGTCACTTTTCCAATTCTAACATCTTGTAGAATAGTCTTGTAAACTTCATCCTTCGCCTGACGCATATTTTCATGCAGTTCAGCATAATTGAAGTTTAACCATATATTGACGTTGCCAATGCTCCCTAGGCACTTCCTGGTATCTTCATGCGTGAGCATTTTGAACACAGGTTGCCCTTTCACTGGTGTCAGCTGCAGAAGATCTCCGAAAACAATGATGTGTTTGCCACCAAATAACACATCATAGTCTGTTTTGAGAACTTCTTGCATTCTCAAATGCACAAAGGCAAGCATGACATTGGAAACCATGCTTACTTCGTCAATGATAAGAAGTTTCATTTTCCTCAAGACTCTTGAAACTTCACAACAAGCATCTCCAGATAACTTGTGATATTGTAATTTGTTATCATGCTCCACTGGCAGCATCAGTAGACGATGCAAAGTAATAGCTTTAATGTTATGTGCTGCCAGTCCAGTTGGAGCGGTGGCAACACAAGACAGCGATGACTCTGTCCTTTCCTGCAAATAACATGAAATTGCTTTAATAAGGAAACTTTTTCCAGTTCCCGCTTCTCCACTCACGTACAGTCGGACAGGCTTCAACGACGTACATGAGCACTCTTTCTTCTCATGACTTAATCCATAATCAATTTGCATGGTAACTTCTCAACGTTGAGTTGTCTTTCCAACTCTTCTAAGTTAACCGCATCCTCCTGAGCATGTGCCATGGCTCTTTCCACTTCATTCATAGCAGTGGCAGCTTCATTTTCGATAACAGGTCCTCCTAGTGGATCCTGACTCAATGAAGCAGAACTCTGACTGTCCTGAGAACTGTCTCTGGCAATCTCGGCTGCAATCGTTGCTTCCTGCTCAATTTCCGCATTCAACATTTCTACATATTTGGGAAAAGCAGGACATTCTATGGTCTCCTTGGCGGCATTGAAAGAGTCTTCGTAACAGAGGAAATCTCCAAGCAGTTCCTCTTCTGCACGCCAAGGCTTGAAAAGTTGCAAAAGTGCTAAATAGAAAAACTCCTTTTTTTCAGGAGATTCGCCACTCAATTTTCGATGGTTTACCAAGTGGCATTTTCTTTGCTTGACCAGACATCCCTCACTTCCTATTACAGCATACACTCCTTTCTCAGTATCTTCTTTGATGTTCCTCTTGAATATGTAATTTTGAAGAACCTCATACAGACAAACATTCTCGAGGTGACTGCTTCGATTTGGATAATATGTATCCAACATGTTGGTCTTCAAAATGTCGGTACTGTTTGGCTCCTTTTCCGCCAAATACTCAATTTCCCGCACAGTTTTCAGAACTCGATTACGCGTTGCAGCAAGACCAAGACTCGCCCAAACGATACTCCTGGACTTGGCATAGAGACTTGCTGAAGACAACCGCTCAGAACATTCGTAAGCTCCGATTTCTCGATGCGACAACATCTTCAGACTGAAACTGTACAACTTCTTACTGAGGCTCTTTTCATGGGAAATGTCCTCCCACATATCCTTCAATTCTGTCTTCTCTTTTTTGGTGATGTAAGATGTCACATACCGAGCCACAGCCATACAGTTATCAGCCACAAACTGTATATCCATGTTAGCATTCCACATGGACAAAATCACCGGGTTGTAGTCGTTGATGTACTTGGACTCTTCGTTCCTCTTCAAATTGTATGTGTTTTTAGGTGATTTCTTCATCACATTATGTCGCAGCGAAGACATCAAACTGTTTACTCTTCCTTTAGAAATCACCGGTCGTGGAAAGCCGAAACGACATTTGGTGTAGAACTTGTCCTTGTTTCGGAATTTACGACGACAGTACTTTCCACATCGATGGCTTTGGAAACGTAGAACTTTTTCTCTTAAGCTTTTCTTCTCCTTTGCGTTTGGAACAGCACACGTAGAATACTGTTGTATGAAACTCATCACTGAGTCTTCTGGATCCGTTCCAAAATTAGGTGCATCCTTGATCCACAGCAGCATATGTATATGAGGAGCACCTCTTGCTTGGTACTCCTTTCTCCAGAAGAAATCCAACACCTCTCCAAGAGGTGGATTCTTCTTATTCATGATGAAAGACATCATAGCTTCAAATCTATGATTGAAGTACCTGCATACATTGACTGGATCCAAAGAGCACAGTTCTCCGGGTGTCTTGAATTCGATGTTTTCGATGTTTCCATTTGCCTCTCGTAGAAATTCAAGTAAGTCTTCCCAGCCATACTCGGCACAGCTCAGAGTGAGGAACCATGTGGGAGTTCCTAAGTTCCTCAGCATACATTTTAAATCACCATGACGACGGTACCAGTACTCATTAGTACCACGCTGACACGCCATGAGATTAATCAGGTGAGAATCCAAAATACTGTCTTGGACATTGACTTTATCCATAAAGTCACTTGCCGAGATGTTTTGCATGTGTATACCACTTTTCAAGATGTGGTTCACTGCATATGACAGTCCAGACAGATCGCTTTCAAACAGGAGATGAAACAAATAGGGAATGCATTGTCGAAACCTAGCATCTCCTGCATACAATCGCAAAGTCCGGTATTCAGAAGCAGGAATTTGATGAGGTCGCTCATCATATCTTCCTCCCTGACCTGTTGGAAAAAGCTGTGGGAAACACCGAGCTTCCAAACTTTCCTCCCAAACACTAATGGGACTCCCTTTGGCTTGTTTCATTTGAAACAACTCAATAGCATTCCCCATGACTTCCTTGGAATGCAAAGGATGAACACTATAATGTTCATATATTTCTTCACTAGTACAGGGTTCTACTTTCTCAATTTGACCAGCACACAAATCGCTATCCTCTTCCTCACTTACTTCCTCTTCTGCAACATATACATTCTTATAGTATTTATTATTTTTTATCAAATACAATGTTGCCTTTTTAACTTTCCTAACATCCACTAAATCTTGCCATATTTTCTTATTCTTTGTCGGAACCCCATTAACTAAGATAACCAGAGGTTCCTCTTCCACTTTTTCTACTCCAATTGTGTTAATGTTTTTCTTCAAATCTAGAGGCAAATAAACAACTCTTCCCTTTAATCCTCTCTGTAAATCTGATGGAGGCAATTTCCCTGTCTTTGGCTCCATTCTTACAATAGCCTGAAAGGGATGGATACTTTGAATCAAAATAGATTCATAAGTATTTAAATCCTTCAATTCAGAAGGAATCTCAACCAATTCCAGATTATTATGAACTGCTCTAGCAGGCATCTGGTTTTGATTTAATTTGTTACAACAATAAGTACACACGTTGATCCAATCCCAAATCAAAACAATTTTCTACCATGAAGTATGTTGTGAAATCCTTCCATTCACTATTATTTTCCCTTTCACTTTTTGCATATAAATCCACTAACTTAGTCTGATTCTTATAATAAGTGCGTCGACAACACACACAAGTGAAATTTGGCCTCTCACTTGATTTCACCTCAAACGTCGCAATTTCCCTCTGGAAATTATCTGTACTGGAAACCTGTACACTATCTTCCACATTACCCTCTTCTTCTTGGTCAATTTCAACATTCTCCTCTTTACTTCCAAAGTAACAAAACTCAATTTCTTCACATATATTCTTCACATCTATTTCAGAACCATGCAAAAGAGCAGCGCATAATTGTTTAAGCATAATTGCTGGACTCTTAGCATAATACAACATTCTAACTAATTTCCTCACTTTATTATGATGCACTGCTAGCATCCTGAAATGATGAAAAACACTCTGGCATACTCTCCTGGAAAGACAAGCCAGTGAATGACCATGCAAACCTGTCACTTCTCTCACTCTGCAAGGATCTAATTCTTGCAACAACTTCATTTTCTGCTTAAAACTTTTCTTATTAAATGACCGTACAAAATCACAAAGCAAATTGATGGAATCCTGTCGCACACTGCAAATACTACTACACTTCCAGGTGTACACAGGACCCTTAGGACGTCTTCCTAAAACCTCATTACCTAACACCTCTTCTATCTCTGTTGTCACAAGTTTTTCTTTTTCAACTGGACAACCATCTTTCACTTCATAAGCTCGACCACTGGTGTCAACTGCATGCACCAAATCATTATCCTGGAAATAACTCTCCTCATTAAAAAATGCCTCACAGCTTGAACTATGCATCCATTCTCCAGAAAAAACTTCACAAAAATTACTACGATTAACTATTCTCTTCCATCTACTATTTCTTTTGAAATCATAAATTGCCTTGTTTAGCTTCCTAATTCTATTGATTATCAAAATAAATAACTTACGTTTAATTTCAAATGCCTGATCAATAACTTTCTCAACTATTTTTTTTCTCTTATAAAAAACCACTTTCTGTTGACCTTTCTTAATATTTTTTAACAAATTGCCAATTATCCTGTTGCGGAACATTCGTTTACGAATGTCCCTAAACTGTTGTTTCCTTCTACTATCATGCACAGAGTTATCTCTTGCTCTAGCAGTAACATTTTTCATTGGCCTTTCCTTTCCGTTTGAATTGCTTCTCTTTTTCTGGACTGAAACATTTTCTGTAGTAATATTTTTTTTACTACAGATATTTCTTATGAATGTTTTTTTACTCTTACCCGGTGCTTTCTTGGTGACTTGACAAATCTTTTTGTTAGAGGACTGCTGCTTTTTTTCATTGACCTGCTGTCTTTGACGTTTTGTAGCCTTTCTCAGTCTTTCTTTGGTTGGCATGCTGAAATCTTGAAATGATCTGCAGTTGAATCTGTGGTAAAATATAATTAAAAAATGTATTAACCACTATTACCCAACAGTAAATCAATAACAGTCATCAAAAACTTAACACACTACTTGACATTTTTACATAGAAGATTTTTTAGTGCTTGGCAAATTTAGAATACAGAAATAGCAGAAAAGAAATGGAATTTATATTCATTTTACCTGTGCTGTTTTATATGTGAATCTGATCTAATTTTATGAGCATATTTTAATATTTTATTGAAGACACTACACATAACCTGTTTTTGAAGGTGTCTTTTTATTTTTAAATGGAACGGTTTACATTTTTACTTTTCATTTATTATAAATTTTTAAAATAAATGTTTATAGTTCCATAGGCTCAAGCACGTCAGCTTCCCATCCTATGTCATACAATTCTGACAAATCTGCATCCTCATCACGTTCTTCTTCATCCTCAGGATTTAAATCATCCAATGGATCAACATCCACTGATGTTTCAATTACGAGTACAATGATGAGGTCGAAATCAACTGATTGCTGATTGTCGCTCATGTTGATGTTGTCTTTATCTTTAAAGAAAGACAACAACAATGAGATGTTGCAGAGTAAGAGACAAATCTCAGAGATTATAATAGTAAAATTGTTTAACAAGAGTAACATTTTGCAGCTATTATTTAGCCATGTCCAGCGATGCTGAGGAGGTGAAGCCTATGTCCAATTTTTCAGTGAACAGGACTCATCTCTTCTTAACCTTGGATAAGCCTCACCGACTCTGTGTCCCCTGCACATACTTAAATGTAAAGGGGCAGATTTATGTTAACTGGCACATCCCCAGGGATGCACCAGTTAACGTGCACCGCTGCTCTGCCACCCATGGTGTGCCGCATTTACAATCAGATAGGACAAAGCTGCGTCAAAACCCTGCACCTGCTTGAAGCAGGCATAGGTCTTGACGCAGCATTGTGGAGATGGGGCACCCCTGAGCCTTGCTGGAGCTGCATCGCACTTGCGATACAACTCCAGCAATGCGCCACCTTTACGGCACAGATGCGTCACGCATCTGTGCCGTTTTTGCCCCATGGTGCGCCGCATTGTGAATGCAGCACACCATGGGTGGCGGAACAGTGGCGCAGGATGACTGGCACATCCCTGGTGATGCGCCAGTCATCATAAATCTATCCCTAAGCTTCTTATCTTGTTAGAGATGAACCGCCATATGTATCATCAAACTATTTTGCATTTCCTAAATAGCGAATTTTAAGGAATAAATAGCGATTCTTTACCATTCCTAATTTGCGATGAGCAAATTGCTAATTGCAAATTACCCATTCATTTCCATGGGCCAGGAGGCCCATAGGAATGAAGGTGCAATTTGCGATTAGCAATTAGCTCATCGCAAATTAGGAATTTTTCCAAGGGTGCAGGGGTGTCTCAAGAACACCCTGCTGCACCCCTGAAAAAGAAATTTAGGGGCATATGGCGCACATACATGCCCTGAGGGCATGTATGGGCGTCATATGGCACCTTTTGTTTTTTGGAAAAAAAGCTTTTTGAAAAGAATTTGCAAATTACCACCAACTAGAAGTTGGTGGTAATTTGCAAATCCTTAATGGCATTTTTTGCATATTTTTTGTTTGATACATTGTATTTAAGGAATCGCAAAATTTGCAAATCCTTAAGTGCAATCGCAAAATAAGGAATAGCAAATTTTGCTATTCCTTATTTTGCATCAAACTTGTTTAATACATACCATTTGTCTAATTAGCATTCGCAAAGGCCGAAATTCGCAGAATTTCTGCCTTTGCGAATGCTAATTAGCTTGATACATATGGCCCCAAGTGAGGCCTGTCTTGCAACATGGTGCATCTTTTGCATCACTGCTGCATCGGTTTCATGTGGCACGGTTTATTTACAGCATGACACATCTGCCTAAATGCATCAATTTGTAATTTTGTCGCCTCATAGCAAATCTTTTGCACCGCCGCTGCATCACAAAAGTGACGCACAGTGGCACAAAAGAGGCATACACCTATCATAAATCTGTCCCTAGCATTTTAAATGATTAATTCAGGATGACGATAAGGTGTGGCCTATCCAGAGGTTTGTTTAAGGTGAGGCCTACTCAGGGTTGCAGATCAAAGTTACGCTTGTTGAAGAATACAGAGGAGATAATACATGTAAAGGCCTACCAATGAAGTAAGTGATGTCCACTTCATTGCTCCAGTCATCATAAATCTATCCCTAAGCTTCTTATCTTGTTAGAGATGAAACGCCATAAGTATCATCAAACTATTTTGCATTTCCTAAATAGCGAATTTTAAGGAATAAATAGCGATTCTTTACCATTCCTAATTTGCGATGAGCAAATTGCTAATTGCAAATTACCCATTCATTTCCATGGGCCAGGAGGCCCATAGGAATGAAGGTGCAATTTGCGATTAGCAATTAGCTCATCGCAAATTAGTAAGCATGGGCGGATTTTGCGGATTGGCAATCCGCGAACTTGCGTATTTACGGATTCGCAATCCGCGAAGATCCGCGAACTCTAGCGGACTTGCGGATTTTTCCGTTTTTTGTGTTGGCGCGTGTTCGCGCCGATTTTGGGACAAGTTCGCAATTGCGAACTTACTTTTCGGCTTGCAACGGCCGCGACTATGTTGTTTCTACGTCTGGTTTATCATCACAGGTTCACAGCACCCTCTGTTTCACCACTGCCACCCTCTGGGACACCCATGCCACCCTCTAGTACATCCTCACAGGCACCTATTAGGTTTATTTATTACTGTAGATTATGGTGGTTGAAAAAAGCTAGCACACCTGCCCTTCTTCAACTGCCATCAATTAATTTGTGTTTCATTAATGTGTCAGTAATTTTGAAAGTTCCAGTCTGGCTGGCACCTGCTTCCTTCCTTATCTGTAATTTGCTTTTTGTTGCAGTGAAATTTTTTTTTTACAGGACCTTTATGGTGCTATTCTATGAGCCTGCTGTTTGGGTCATAGCAGGGTCATAGAATTGTTGCAAACTCTGGAGGGGCCCATCAGGAAGCACTACCTTGAATGTTACTAATGTTAAGTTTGAACTTTTGCACCTGCTCATTGCTTTCATTTTAGCTAAAATCGT
Organism: Lissotriton helveticus; assembly: GCF_964261635.1. Classification (NCBI taxonomy): domain Eukaryota; kingdom Metazoa; phylum Chordata; class Amphibia; order Caudata; family Salamandridae; genus Lissotriton; species Lissotriton helveticus. The sequence continues at coordinate 1,609,699,026 of NC_136063.1, read as the reverse complement.
TTTTTTTGCAATTTCGCGCGTTATTTGGGGCGCGAATCCGTGCGAGATCGATTTCGGAAGCCGCGAATACGTGCGAATACAAAATTGTTTTTGTTGCGACGTGTATGTTCGCGTGATCTTGCGCGTGTTCGCGAGGCGCTTCTAGCTATTCGTTTGCCAAGTTACCCTATCGGTCGTACACGGGCGCGGCCATCTTGTTGGCGTGACGTAATTCCGTTTCCGCCCGCTATGTGTAATCTCGCAAAGTGTGCTGCTCGCGAGTACAAGTTCGCGCGTACTCGCAAGGAAAATCTCGCGCGAACTTACCCACGCGGTCGTGAACGGGCGCGGCCATCTTGTTTCTCATTCATTGCTATGGTTCTGGGCATGCTTTCTCTATCCTCTCTCAATCTCTGCCATCCTTTGCTTGTTTGAAGTTTTTTTGATCTAATTTTACTTATTATCTAACCCTCTATTTTTCTAGCTCTATATTTTTGTGTTTTCTGCAGCTTTTAGTTACTTTTAAACTACTTTTTTAAACTCTTTTATTTTCTTCTTCACTATTCTATTTCTTCTTTATCATTTAAGTTTATTTCTGCCCAGACCATGGTAAAGGGAGCCGGGAAGCACCCTGAGAAGGGGAAGGGTCCCGCACCCCGTGCCCGGCTCCCGTGCGGGCGTTTAAGGGGGGAGCAAGTGGTCCCGAGGGAGATCTTTAGCGCGGAGGAAGTGGCGGCACTGATCTTCCATGTCCAGCGCCGCCTCCCCAAGACGATCCTGGGAGGCGGCAAGATCGCGACCGGCTATGGCATCCGGGAGCGCCGCCAGCGGTGGGAGAAGGTGTGCCGGGCCATGTACAAGATCTCTGGGGTCCGGCGCACATATAACCAGGCCACCCACCGCTGGACCGATGTCATGGACCGGGAGCGGGACTTGCTGGACGCGCTCGGCGTAGAGGTCCCCGGGCTTGGTGAGTAGTAGTAGTAGTACATTTACTACTCTGTTTTATCCTGCTCTGTTATTTGCAAATCTTTGTTCTTTACCAAGAGCAATAATGCTGCCGATTACATTGAGGTAAATTATATTTCAAAATCTTCTATGCATTTCATTTTCAGGTGCACTGCTCTCCTTCTCAGTAGCCTTGCTTGCTACTATGCTTCTTTGTTTTGTATGTTGTGTTCAGAAGCATTTCATTGGCCTGAGAAATTATGTATCAGTGTACTGTAAAGAAAAGAACTGCGTAATGCTAGACAGTAAGGGTCATATTTTCAATTACCGGCGCATCCCTGCAAAGTAGCAGGGATGCGGCAGTAATTGTGTGCCATGCCACCACCACCCATTGGCCCAAAACGTCACAGAAGCCTTACGCATCTGTGCCGTAAAGGCAGCGCATTGCTGGAGTTGCGTGCCAACGATGGCGCAGCTCCAGCAATGCTCTGGGGTACCCTATCTCCCCAATGCTGCATCAAGCCGTACGTCGGCTTCAAGCGCGCAGGGTTTGAGTCATGCATCATTGTCATAAAAATGACTGATTGACATCTTGTAGATTTCCCTCAGCCACTTTTAGGATTCGTTCCTGCGCAGGTACGCCCTCCCTTGCGCCGGAACGCCCCCTGATGGCGCAGGGCTTTACAACGTGATGCATCGCCCATATGCCCATATGTGTTTTTTTTTTTAATATATACGCCGCACCAACACCATGGCGAGTCTTTTGTTCTGCCGCTGCGTCAGAAAAGGCACGCAACAATGGAGGAAAATCAGCCGCAACTTCCGCAAGGGACTTATAAATCAGCCCCAACAGACTGAAGTCCAGTGTCCTTCCTTTAGACAGTCACATGGCTATCAGAAGAAATAGTGGCGGTGGTGGCGGGTGGATTGATAGTTTGAGTATTCACTGATCTGCAAGCAGGATGGACTTTGTCTGTCACGTGTTGTGCACTACTGCCTGCAGTGCCAGGCCTAGGCAAACCTCTTTAGTAGTCTGTTTATTGAGTTACATAGGAACTTTCTAAGTCAACGTTCCGCAAATCAGGCAATACGAATAACGTAGTATACCACATGAGATAGATCCCGTGGAATAGTTGTCTATCTATTTGCTATTTTTCCAAAATATGTTGTTATTGTTCTTTTGAAATGTTTGATTTGGTTGAAAAATCTCATCCATGTTTTATGGTTTTTCTTTCTTTCATGTTGTACATCAGCTCCCCCCAAGGGCAAGAGGACACAGGAGGAGGGTGCTGAGGATGCAGGCCAGGATCGGGCAGGCGAGGGCTCCTTTGCTGGCCCCAGTAAGTTTACATTTTACTAAACAGTACCTATTTTTTCCTAGCGTTCCTCATTCGATTTTTTCTAAATCGTCTTTGATCTTCTTGTAGACTGGATATAAATTCTTATCCTGCCTCGAATATGATGACTCCCTGTGGTATTACTAGACTATTCTTATTAGTCTGTCTGTGTAGCTAACTAAGATTGGACATTTGGCAATTCCATTGGACTCCCATTATATTCAGCAATACCTCTATGCACTGTCTCCTTACTGACTAGATAGTGTGGCAGAGTCATTCAGCTCCCGAAGTCACCGATTATAGATCCCCAATGATCTCTAGATTATCGTACGCAGGACAAGAGAGTAGTACGGAGTCACAGCACAGTCAAGAAGTGTCAGAGGCACTCATGCTTGCAAAAATTCCAAAACCTTTAGCTCATCCACTCTAGTCTAGAGGAACAAAAACCACAGAGTCTATTTAAGTGTAAAAGCTTTATTAAAAGTAAACACATTTATTGAAATCTACTTTGTCATAAAACTATTTAACTGTAAACGGAAAAGTGGTTAGTGCTGACGATTAATTGGACACATTTCTTGTGGTCGAGCCGAACTCTCACCTACTTTGAACTTGATCCTGGTCGTGTTCTTAGGACTCAGGAGTCAAGCTTCTGTCTGTTAGGAGAAAAAGTGGTGCGTGTTAAAAATCAAAAGCAAGCATTCATCAGTTGTGCATAAAAGTGCAGCAAGACAACAGCCTTCCCTGGAAAATGGGACATTTTTACTATGGAGTAGACAGTCACAAATTATTACATTGTATTCTGTTTTTTTAACATTTCTCCTAGACCAAATATTATATAGTAGTGAGTGGTGTATTCTAACTTTCTTAAATGTACTTTGTAGGTGTAACATCTGGTGACGGGGCCAGCGCGGAGGTGGCTGATGTGTTGGACTTGGACTCGGAGGCCTCTGGGGAGGATGCGGCGGTAGAAGAGCTGGTGGCCGTTCCTGTGGGGGATCAAACGGTGGTGGCGGAAACAGGTAAGCTATATATTCCTTACTTACTGAGATTGAAGACTGCATAGTGTGCTTTCTGCACGGGTGTATTACAATTACAAATCAACCAGGTAGTAGCCTCCTCGAAATGTACTTCGACTTAGCTGTGAAGTTTTTGGTGAGAAGAATCCCAATAAGTTCTTAGACGAACGTGATGGATGGGATGAACGAAAAGCGAAAGAAGGGTGTAAGTAAGTGGGACGCGAACTTGTATGATGGCTGGCAAAGAAGAACGATATGTGTTTGCTTGGACCCAGAGGTGGCTGGGAAGGAAAGAATATGGTATGGTGCATGGCTGGGTCAATGATGAAGCAAGGATGGGTGGAAGGACAGCAGCCTGGGTGGGTGAAACAGAAACTGTATGTGTGCATATACTTTGAATGAATGGATGCCTGGAGCATGGTATTCTCTGACTCTTACATAGCAAATGTGTATCTAGAGAGAGTAGATGGTCGCCAGGTGAAGTAAGTGTTACCTTGAAGAGCATGTACCACCGCACCCGCACGTCCGTCCCAGTGCAGGGAAGGCAAGGAAAAGAAATTGTAAATGTGTCCAATACTTCCATGAATAGTAGCAGTACTTTGTATTGCGTTTGCATTCACAGCATATATCTGGTTATTACGGTGGACACTCCGTACCTCTCTTAATAACTTTAGTTTACTTGTAGTACGTCATTCATGTGTGGGTGTATCACTGTGTTCACTCAATATTAAGCAAAGCACCTAAAGTCATCTCATCTGTCATTAAATACGTCCCATGTGAAGTGATAGATAATCAAATTAGTTAGCTTCTTCAGTTTCCTTTTCTAGTACTCATTTGCACTGTAGGGTGAAAGGTAAATTAATTAAGCAGTAGCCCTTGTAACAGAGTATTCTCAGTGCCACCCGTAATAGAAAAGTAATAGCTTCACCACCTGCATGTACTGGACCGGTACAGTAACGCAAGTCTGTCTCCATCATCATGGTGTGCAACTTTTTTTCTCGGGTGCAACTTCACTGTGCTGTGTCCATGTCATTCTGCCGGCTTGCATAAGATAACGTACCCATTTCCCTAAACAAGAGAGAAGAAGAAGAATAAGACTGGTGTACTGTCATAGTCGACTGTAATGGAAGTCCATAGTGGTCGTAGAATTAGTTCATTAAACTACCACTACTGTTAGAGCAAGGATGCAGAAGTGGGAGGGTTACATAGATACTGTCCTCAATAGTTATGTACTGTGCTTTCAATTTGCTACTTGTACTCTGTGACCCAACTTTCGGCTCAATCACTTTGTGTTATTAATAAGGAGCATTGGTTACAGACTATGTCTTTCTTTCTTCATATAGTTGCTCCTTCTTCCAAATCAACAACAAGGAGGGAGCAGGCTAGATTGGCCCGGCAACGGAGGCTGGAGGCCACAGTCGCCGAGTATCGGCGGCTGGTGGCCCTGGAGGAGGAGGAGGACACGCAGTCGAGCGGGGCAACATCTTCGACTGCATCCTCCTCCGTGACTAAACCAGCGGGACCGAGCCGGGCTAAGAAAGCCGACCGCCACCGCCAAGCACCGGAAACACCAGCTGCCCCCCACAGGAGCTGCAAGGAATGCCAACACCGCCTACGAGTCCGCATGTCCAACCTGGAGCAGGAGGTCCTGAGGTATAAGACCTTGGTTAAGGGCCTCCGCTCCGAGCTTGCCACCCTCCGCAAGGAGTATGATGCCCATGCCGCATCATGCACCAGCACCAGCACCCTCCAGTAGTGGAGTGTCCCTTGCCCTTTTTTTATAGACTTTTGGGGGGTGGGATTTGGGAGTTGGGATCGTTTTGGGACGTTTCAGAGACAATCGTTGGGGTTAGGGTGGGTGAGGGAGATTATTTTGTTAGGGATAAATAAATATATTTTTCAACTACTTTATCTGACCATACCTGTTTTTTACTGCTTTTCAGTCTGGTGGGTGGGGGGCGGGGGTGTAACAGTAACTTTGTTTTCCTGAACAGTCGTAGGACTTTAGTAGTACAACCGTCAAACTCTTGTCTACTCCGAAATAATACTCCATTATACTACCTCCCACCAAACGCTTATCTTACCTGTAATTTGTGTTAGAAATTAGGGCTAGGCCCAGGGCTGGCTCCAGGTGAAATGGGGATTAACGTTGTCATTCCTGGGCGGGTGACATTTCCTCATTGCGGTGTTACTAGTGGTGTGACACAGTGGCAGTTGCATGCCTATGGAAAAAAAGAAAACGAAACCTTGTTTGTACTCCTTACTGTAGCATTACAACGGTTACGGTACGATCGAGAAAATAGCAGGTGACAGTACACTAGAACAGTGCCATAATGTAGCCTAACAAATGGTAAAGTATTGCAAGTATAACTAGTACTTGCGTTGAATTTATTTGACATTGGCTACTACTACTAGAAGATATAGTACTGAAGCTGAGTAAGTCTAGAAGATATCCTCGTATTCCTTCACCAGCCTGTTGCTGCTATCACCTTATCCTCCCCAGCAAGTGTGTGGAATTATTGATGTCATTTTAGTCAGACATCAAGCAAAACAACACAGCCCGGGGGAAGAGGGTTAGGGTTTGTAAAATGGATGGGAATGGGGGTTTCTTTTTGGGTAGGTTTTGTTGAGAGAAGAAAAAAAAAGCAGAGCATGGACAAACAATAATTGAAGATACAGAGTTTACAGACAATCTTTGGTTACAAAGTAAAGGTAAGCACATGCAGTCACACTCATAGAATAAAAGACAACAATGGATACTGTATCTGTATTGCGTATGTTGTTGGAGTTGTCCTGTTGAAATTGGTAAGTAAGTTGCATGCAGCAAACAATTCCTCTTATTGGCGGCACTCCTCCATTCCAGCTGACGCTTCGTCCATCAATGTGGTGGTGACCAGTGACCACTGACAGAAGAGACACCCTGTCCACTGCCTGCCTGGCGGATGTTGACTGAAACCCGGCCTGTAATTATTGAACGGAAAACAGGAAGTGCTATTACAATACCACTGATAAATAAATAAAAGGTATGTACGCTGTGTGGTTCAAAAAGTCACACTTTGATGATGCCTAGCAGAAAAATGGTTACAAAACGTACTTTGAAAGTAACAGTAGACCCAAATACAGACCGTGGATTGTATTCAAACCACTTGCCTGCAAGCAAAAGTATCCATAGCCAGCATCGCTCCAACAGTGCTCTACAACAACAGAACCGCGTTGCAATAGAACCCCCCTAAACACATGCAATCCTGCTGCTAGGGCTAACCCTAACGAACCCTAACTTACAAAGTGCCAAAACTGGTGTTTCCTTATGGATTTTGTCCAACTAACTTCTAGCCGGTATTAGACCTTCCCAGGAATGCCCCAGGCAAGACCCGCCAACCCACCCGCAAAAAAACACCCGACACAACACCACCAAACAGCGAAAAAGCTAAATCTCATACTTACAATGTCTCTCGGCCTTCGGTCCAAACGCGGCGCTGTGCAGCTAGGTCGTCATCATCATCATCAATCATCATAACTCCTGTTTTCCACCACGGATTTCCTGAAAAGCAAATGCAATCAAGATTAGACTGTCGCAGCAGTGCTTCGACAGAGACCCCGGCCGCAACCCACCCACGAACAGCAGGAAGCCCCCCAAAACGCTACATTGAGCAAGATGTCTGAAGAAATGGCAAAAAAAAGGCTGTTCCTTATGGATTTTGTCCAAAACACTTGTATCCGGTATTAGACCTTCCCAGGAAAGCCCCAGGCAAGACCCGCCGGCGCCAACCCACCCGCAAAAAAACACGCGACACAACACCACCAAACAGCGAAAAAGCTAAATCTCATACTTACAATGTCTCTCGGCCTTCGGTCCAAACGCGGCGCTGTGCAGCTAGGTCGTCATCATCATCAATCATCATAACTCCTGTTTTCCACCACGGATTTCCTGAAAAGCAAATGCAATCAAGATTAGACTGTCGCAGCAGTGCTTCGACAGAGACCCCGGCCGCAACCCACCCACGAACAGCAGGAAGCCCCCCAAAAGCTACATTGAGCAAGATGTCTGAAGAAATGGCAAAAAAAAGGCTGTTCCTTATGGATTTTGTCCAAAATACTTGTATCCGGTATTAGACCTTCCCAGGAATGCCCCAGGCAAGACCCGCCGGCGCCAACCCACCCGCAAAAAAACACCCGACAACACCCCCAAACAGCGAAAAAGCTAAATCTCATACTTACAATATCTCTCGGCCTTCGGTCCAAAGTAACGCGCTGTGCAGCTAGGTCATCATCAATCATCATAACTCCTGTTTTCCACCACGGATTTCCTGAAAAGCAAATGCAATCAAGATTAGACTGTCGCAGCAGTGCTTCGACAGACACCAAAAATTACACACAAACCCCCGGAACCCCGCCAAAGAGCACCTCAAAGGCAAGCAAGTCAGCAAAAACGGCAAGAAATTTTCACCTCATATTTGGTCCAAAACACTTTTGTCCATTATTAGAGCTTCACAGCAATGGGCCCAAAACCGTCAACTCACCCGCAAAGAAGTACAACACCCCCACAAGTGCTGAGTCTTTCTTCATTGTGCGTAATCCAGCACTCTGCTTGGAGGGAAATCGCAGTCTGGAGGAGGAGGATAGAGGAGCATGTTCTTCAGAACTTGTGAACCTGAGGAATGTAGACTGCGGCACCTTCAAATCAATAAGCAAACAAGTGAAGACAGTTCTGATGATGGTCTTCTTTTTGGGATTAGGTGATTAAAGTTTGAATTAAATTAACTGTGCAAAACAAAGAAAGAGAGACACAAAGCACACAGGAATAAAAGTGAATAAGGACGAAAAAGAAAGTTCTTGATTGATTGTCTCATTTTCAGGGCTCGGTGTCAGGGAATAAGAACAAGATTTCGTCATCATACTCTGCGAATTCAGGCTGGATGAGGTCAGTGGCACCGAACAGAGAAAAAATCCCCTCATCTACGTTGCTGTCCTCATCGTCTTCATGTGGCGTGCTTTCTCGCACTTTGTAATCTGGTGGTATGAGGTGCTGATTCATCTTGATCATTGTCAGCCGCTCCACATTTTTGGGCGATAGGCGGCTCCGTTTGGCAGTTACAATGCCACCAGCAGCACTGAAAACACGTTCAGAAGACACACTTGCGAGTGGGCAAGACAAATAGTTTATAGCCAGGTTGTAGAGCTGTGGCCACAATTGTTTTTTGCCATGCCAATACTGCAATGGCTCCTCATTAAGAAAGACCACTGTTGAGTCATTCAGATAGTCCTGCACCATCGACTCAAGGTCATCAACTGTTCCTCCACTTTGCTTACTTTTTGCTGTGCCTGTGACATTTTTTAGAGAACCATACCCCATCAAACTTAGCCAATCCTCCTCCCCAGCCACTGTTAGTGTTGTCATTGTGTGTGGTGCAGATGATCCAGTTGCCGGTGTCTTTAACGGCTGAGAGGTCACTTGTGCCCCAGCCACAGGTGCAGAAGTGGATTCTTGTGACTGCGGATGGCCTGCTGATGCTGATGCTGATGTACTGGCTTCTCCTTCAATAACCTGCCGTTCTTTTTCAAACCTCTTGGCTGACCAGGCTAACCAATGTTTGTACTTTTGAACATCTGCATCAGCGAAAGGAAAGAATGCGTTGTCTGCCAGCGCCTTTTTGTAGCGTGGATCCAGAATAGTAGCACAAATGTAATGCTGATCTGAGTTGATGTTTTTAAGACGTTCATCACCACGTAGGCGATGTAATAATTTCTCAGACAAAATGAAATGGTTTTTTTTTTTTTCATCTTTTTCAAACTCAGAAGAAACCGCCATCAGTTGGTGCTCCAGTATGCACAACAATGGGATAGCTTTTCCCAAATTACAGTCCTCCTGGCTGACTGCACGCGTGAAGAACTCAAAAGGACGAAGCATGTCTGTCAGGCTTTTAACTATGGCCCATTGCGCCTTACTCATCCGCAGGTCCTCCTTCTGAGATGTAGCCTCTGTCAAGAAATAGTGATCGAGTACCGTATACTGCTCATGCAGACGCTCAAGCATGTAGAAGGTTGAGTTCCAACGTGTTGCCACCTCCTGGATGAGTGCTTTCACTGGCATTCCACGTTGAAGTAGCAGTCTCCGCAGATGCTTCCGGGCCTTAAAAGAATGGCTGAAATGGTTGCACATTTTGCGGCAGGTGGCCATTACCTCGAACGCTGGACTCTCTTTATCACTCAAGAATTTTTGAACTACCAGGTTGATACAGTGCGCCAAACACGGCACTCTAACATGGTGACCCTGTGACATGGCCTTAACTACATTGGCGCCATTATCCGTGGAAACATAACCAATCTTGCGTTTTAGGGGGGATAGCATTGACAACACCTTTTTGTCAAACTCTTCCAAAAGGTTTTCTGCTGTGTGACTTTTCTCCAAGGCAAACATGGCTAGTGTTGCATGTTTCCGAGCAGCTTTGAAAACTTGGTCCGGGTCAACACCTGCGTTTAGCTTTGCTATAACACCTGAAAAAGAGACCCAGTGTGCAGTGATGCACATGTAATCATCGCCTGGGCCACTGGTCCACATGTCTGTTGTCAGATGTATTGTGTGAACAGCACTCTTCTGCAAAGCTGCCCCAATCGCCTGCAGCACATCTTCATGTAGTGCTGGAACCGCAACTCTGGCAAAATAGAACCGGCTCGGAACCTTCCATTTAGGGCAGAGCGTTGCAACTAATTCAAGAAAACCTACCGCTTCTACAAAAGAAAAAGGTAGAAGGTCCACAGCTAGCATTTTAGCCAGCTTAGTGTTATACAGACGCGTCAGTGGGTGGTTGCGTTCATATGGCACGTCTGAAGTAAGCATTGTTCTAATGTTGGCCTGGACCAAGCATTTACGGGCTGATAATGACTTCGTTGACCCAATTTTGCTCGCTGGTGAACTTTTGTGCGTTGGTGTCTCACTCGCTCCAACACTCTTAGTGTGCCTCACATTGGGTGTGCTGCTGAGAGGGGTACTGGGTGTAAGGGAAGTGTTTGACACGTCTTCTTCCTGCTCGTCAACATCAGATGAAACATCAACGTTTCCTTGATTTTGGCCTTTCTTGATCGCAGCTAGGTGCGCAAACCATTGGACACCGTGCTTTCTGTCAAGATGACCACTCTGGCCGCCGGTACCATAGTTGCTACCTGGCTTACCACGACTAACTGCAAGCTTACAAAGGGTACAAATGGCAAACCTTGGATTTTTGGGACAAACAGTAAAGAAGTCCCAAACTGGGGACTTGAAGTGTCTGTGGGACCTGGAGGAGGCGGCGATACTGGTGGTGGTGGTGGTCATGAAGCTAATGCCAGATGAAGTGGAGGATCTGGATTGGCCAACTTTTGTACGTTTTCCACTTTCACCGCCACTAATTAAGGTCGAGGTTGACGCAGGTCTCTTCTTGCCAGAAAGAAATATGGAAGCGGGACGAGTTGGTGTACTACTTAACTCCAATGATTGTGGTGTTTCCACTGCCTCCTCATCGACAACATCATCATCATCATCATCACGCGCAGCAGCTCTTCGGGCTAGGGTCAAAATGTCTGTTTGCTGCATGCCCGCTGGGGCTGCAGTGACCTTTATGATGACTGGGTCGTCGTTGGCAGAGTCTTCATCAGCAGCAGTATCCGCCACTTCTTGTTGAGCCTCATCACACTCCATAAGTCTGAGACTTTGGACGAGCTTCCTTTTACGCTTAAGTACCTTTGTTGGATCATGGTGTGCCTCACTCTCAGACGGCTGTGGTGCTGGTTCCCAAGTTTGATCCGTATCATCAGAAGGAGGTGTGCTTGAAGAGGATGTAGACACCACCCTTGATCTCTTCCTTGCTAGGGTTGTGGAAGACAATGAAGGATCATCAGGAGGAGTGGCTTCCTCAAATGATACCTCGCCTTGATTGTCGATTTCCTGATGTGCCCCTACTTCGGGAGGAACAACTATTGTGGGCACTTGTTGTGACCCTCCATGCACCTCTGCATGCGCATCTCCTTGCGCTGCCTCTCCTTCCACATGTACTTGGGCTTGTACTTGCACATGTGATTGTTGTTGCCGCTGTGGTTGTTCAACACTCGTCAGATGAGCTACAACAACCTGTGTTGATTGAGGGACATTGCTGCTGCTTTCTTGCGATGAGCCAACATCACTGGTCGATGGTGATTGAAGAAGTATACTGGCTGCCTCTGCAGCACTCAAGGGCTTGGACTTAAGTTGGCGTGGTGGTGGTGGTGGCACTGAGCCCAATGGAGCGGGGGTGCTGCTGCCAGCTTGGTCCCCAGCAGATCCCGCTGCAGCTGCTGCAGGCATACTTTTTTTTTTACTCACAAAAAAAGGGGCGGGCGGCACACCAGTGTCCTTGGTAACTTGCTTCTTCTGCTCCTTACTGGCACCTTTCTTGCTAGAGGAGCTACGGGTTACTTTTTTTGGGGCCATCTTCTTCAGAGCAGGTCAGCAGGCAGCAGTTGCACGAGTTGCAGAGGGTTCTGTGTCCAGACGTGACGTCGCGTGACGTTATGCTGCACACACCGCTGCAGGACTTCTTCCTGGCACTGGTGGTTCTATTGAGTCTTCTTGTGCACCTAAAAGCAATGGAAGACAGAGGAACATCAGTTCAGTTATACACCCCAAAAAATCGACAAAACACAGAAAAATGAGCACAATCCCATGCCATCCATGATGTTTACATTGAAGACACCCCACAGAAAGACTAGGGACATGCAAGTATGCAACACTCACTACCCCTGGGCATAAGGGATGAAAAGTAGGCAAAATAAGTGCAGGCCTCAGACACTGCCTCTCCTCAAAATGGCCCCCTTACACCCCAAGCACATGTTGCTGCCTGTACCAGCCAGCACTCAAGATGGCCACCACCACCACCCACATGGCCAGTCCACATCAACAGTACACCCCCAAAAAACAGAAAAACAGCCAGAAATCACCACAATCCAATGCCATCCATGATGTTTACATCAAAGAGAGTGAGACAACACCACAGGCACACTCAGTCCATGCACCACCACCACCCCTGGGCAAGCAAAAGGCCACACCAGCAGCCCCCCAAAAACGACAAAAAAAAAATAAAATAAGCACAATCCCAGCCCATCCATGGCCTCAATTATGTTTAAATTCAAGAAGACACCCCACAGAAAGACTAGGCCCATGCAACACTCACCACCCCTGGGCAAAGGGCCACACCAGCAGGCCCAAAAAAACGACAAAAAACAATAAAATCTGCACAATCCCAGCCCATCCATGGCCTCAATGGTGTTTAAATTCAAGAAGACACCCCACAGAAAGACTAGGCCCATGCAACACTCACCACCCCTGGGCAAAGGGCCACACCAGCAGGCCCAAAAAAACGACAAAAACCAATAAAATCTGCACATTCCCAGTCCATCCATGACCTCAATGGTGTTTAAATTCAAGAAGACACCCCTCAGAAACACTAGGCCCATGCAACACTCACTACCCCTGGGCATAAGGGATGAAAAGTAGGCAAAATAAGTGCAGGCCTCAGACACTGCCTCTCCTCTAAATGGCCCCCTTACACCCCAAGCACATGTTGCTGCCTGTACCAGCCAGCACTCAAGATGGCCACCACCACCACCCACATGGCCCGTCCACATCAACAGTACACCCCCAAAAAACAGAAAAACAGCCAGAAATCACCACAATCCAATGCCATCCATGATGTTTACATCAAAGAGAGTGAGACAACACCACAGGCACACTCAGTCCATGCACCACCACCACCCCTGGGCAAGCAAAAGGCCACACCAGCAGCCCCCCAAAAACGACAAAAAACAATAAAATAAGCACAATCCCAGCCCATCCATGGCCTCAATTATGTTTAAATTCAAGAAGACACCCCACAGAAAGACTAGGCCCATGCAACACTCACCACCCCTGGGCAAAGGGCCACACCAGCAGGCCCAAAAAAACGACAAAAAACAATAAAATCTGCACAATCCCAGCCCATCCATGGCCTCAATGGTGTTTAAATTCAAGAAGACACCCCACAGAAAGACTAGGCCCATGCAACACTCACCACCCCTGGGCAAAGGGCCACACCAGCAGGCCCAAAGAAACGACAAAAACCAATAAAATCTGCACATTCCCAGTCCATCCATGACCTCAATGGTGTTTAAATTCAAGAAGACACCCCTCAGAAACACTAGGCCCATGCAACACTCACTACCCCTGGGCATAAGGGATGAAAAGTAGGCAAAATAAGTGCAGGCCTCAGACACTGCCTCTCCTCAAAATGGCCCCCTTACACCCCAAGCACATGTTGCCTGTACCAGCCAGCACTCAAGATGGCCACCACCACCACCCACATGGCCAGTCCACATCAACAGTACACCCCCAAAAAACAGAAAAACAGCCAGAAATCACCACAATCCAATGCCATCCATGATGTTTACATCAAAAAGAGTGAGACAACACCACAGGCACACTCAGTCCATGCAACACTCACCACCCCTGGGCAAAGGGCCACACCAGCAGGCCCAAAAAAACGACAAAAAACAATAAAATCTGCACAATCCCAGCCCATCCATGGCCTCAATGGTGTTTAAATTCAAGAAGACACCCCACAGAAAGACTAGGCCCATGCAACACTCACCACCCCTGGGCAAAGGGCCACACCAGCAGGCCCAAAAAAACGACAAAAAACAATAAAATCTGCACAATCCCAGCCCATCCATGGCCTCAATGGTGTTTAAATTCAAGAAGACACCCCACAGAAAGACTAGGCCCATGCAACACTCACCACCCCTGGGCAAAGGGCCACACCAGCAGGCCCAAAAAAACGACAAAAAACAATAAAATCTGCACAATCCCAGCCCATCCATGGCCTCAATGGTGTTTAAATTCAAGAAGACACCCCTCAGAAACACTAGGCCCATGCAACACTCACTACCCCTGGGCATAAGGGATGAAAAGTAGGCAAAATAAGTGCAGGCCTCAGACACTGCCTCTCCTCAAAATGGCCCCCTTACACCCCAAGCACATGTTGCCTGTACCAGCCAGCACTCAAGATGGCCACCACCACCACCCACATGGCCAGACCACATCAACAGTACACCCCCAAAAAACAGAAAAACAGCCAGAAATCACCACAATCCAATGCCATCCATGATGTTTACATCAAAGAGAGTGAGACAACACCACAGGCACACTCAGTCCATGCACCACCACCACCCCTGGGCAAGCAAAAGGCCACACCAGCAGCCCCCCAAAAACGACAAAAAACAATAAAATAAGCACAATCCCAGCCCATCCATGGCCTCAATTATGTTTAAATTCAAGAAGACACCCCACAGAAACACTAGGCCCATGCAACACTCACTACCCCTGGGCATAAGGGATGAAAAGTAGGCAAAATAAGTGCAGGCCTCAGACACTGCCTCTCCTCAAAATGGCCCCCTTACACCCCAAGCACATGTTGCCTGTACCAGCCAGCACTCAAGATGGCCACCACCACCACCCACATGGCCAGACCACATCAACAGTACACCCCCAAAAAACAGAAAAACAGCCAGAAATCACCACAATCCAATGCCATCCATGATGTTTACATCAAAGAGAGTGAGACAACACCACAGGCACACTCAGTCCATGCACCACCACCACCCCTGGGCAAGCAAAAGGCCACACCAGCAGCCCCCCAAAAACGACAAAAAACAATAAAATAAGCACAATCCCAGCCCATCCATGGCCTCAATTATGTTTAAATTCAAGAAGACACCCCACAGAAAGACTAGGCCCATGCAACACTCACCACCCCTGGGCAAAGGGCCACACCAGCAGGCCCAAAAAAACGACAAAAAACAATAAAATCTGCACAATCCCAGCCCATCCATGGCCTCAATGGTGTTTAAATTCAACAAAACAGTTGTATCATGCACCCATAACCAACCCTGGTCCTACTGGATACTGTGGCTACCCACAATATAATTTATTTAATTTTCTGAAAAAGTTCCAAAATTGTACTTGCAGCAACTGTAATGCCCCAAACAAACTTACTTGTGAAAGTTGATTTCTAATCCAAAAGTGATCCAAAGACAGTCAAAAAGGCCTCAAATCCAAATATCCAGCAGCACCCACAAAAAGTAATCCTTCCAGCTCCAGATCCAAATGAAAGTGACCAGGAGATGGACAAAGCACTGGGAGGAGCCTGCTGGACAGGAACAGGAAGTTGGAGACTGTGGGGCACTTCCTTCCTCCCCCCCCCCCCCAAAATGGACTCCTTGCAAAAAAAAAGGCCATGCAAATGTCAACCTGAGGAGTGATTCTGATAAAAATCATAATTTTCTGAAGGTTTATCCTGTTTGCTGGTGATTTTCTTGTGCGAAATTGCAAAATCTCTATTTCGCAAGTGCGAGATTGTTCCTTTCCGCCGCAACTACATGTTCGCAATTGCGAACTCTCGCGAGGTGTGCTGTGCAAGGTGGCAAGCCGCGAGTACGTATTCGCGGGCGACAAACTCCCGCGGGAACACGCAGCAAGATCTAAAATGGCGCGTCACTCGCAAAGAAAAACAACTCGGCAAACGCTAAAATGACGGAAAGTGAACGCCGTGCACCACGCCGCGCGCCGCAACCAAGCAAAAAATCCGCCGCGAGCGGATTCACGGATTTTCGACAAATTCGCGAGCGTTCGCGGATTGCGGATTTGCCGAAAATCCGAAAAATCCGCGAGCGGAGCGGATTTTACGCCCATGCTTACAAATTAGGAATTTTTCCAAGGGTGCAGGGGTGTCTCAAGAACACCCTGCTGCACCCCTGAAAAAGAAATTTGGGGGCATATGGCGCACATACATGCCCTAAGGGCATGTATGGGCGTCATATGGCACCTTTTGTTTTTTGGAAAAAAAGCTTTTTGAAAAGAATTTGCAAATTACCACCAACTAGAAGTTGGTGGTAATTTGCAAATCCTTAATGGCATTTTTTGCATATTTTTTGTTTGATACATTGCATTTAAGGAATCGCAAAATTTGCAAATCCTTAAGTGCAATCGCAAAATAAGGAATAGCAAATTTTGCTATTCCTTATTTTGCATCAAACTTGTTTGATACATACCATTTGTCTAATTAGCATTCTCAAAGGCCGAAATTCGCAGAATTTCTTCTCCTTTGCGAATGTTAATTAGCTTGATACATATGGCCCCAAGTGAGGCCTGTCTTGCAACATGGTGCATCTTTTGCATCACTGCTGCATCGGTTTCATGTGGCACGTTTTTTTTACAGCATGACACATCTGCCTAAATGCATCAATTTGTAATTTTGTCGCCTCATAGCAAATCTTTTGCACCGCCGCTGCATCACAAAAGTGACGCACAGTGGCGCAAAAGAGGCATACACCTATCATAAATCTGTCCCTAGCATTTTAAATGATTAATTCAGGATGACGATAAGGTGTGGCCTATCCAGAGGTTTGTTTAAGGTGAGGCCTACTCAGGGTTGCAGATCAAAGTTACGCTTGTTGAAGAATACAAAGGAGATAATACATGTAAAGGCCTACCAATGAAGTAAGTGATGTCCACCTCATTGCGCCAGTCATCATAAATCTATCCCTAAGCTTCTTATCTTGTTAGAGATGAACCGCCATATGTATCATCAAACTATTTTGCATTTCCTAAATAGCAAATTTTAAGGAATAAATAGCGATTCTTTACCATTCCTAATTTGCGATGAGCAAATTGCTAATTGCAAATTACCCATTCATTTCCATGGGCCAGGAGGCCCATAGGAATGAAGGTGCAATTTGCGATTAGCAATTAGCTCATCGCAAATTAGGAATTTTTCCAAGGGTGCAGGGGTGTCTCAAGAACACCCTGCTGCACCCCTGAAAAAGAAATTTGGGGGCATATGGCGCACATAAATTTTAAAAACATTCCTTTACCTCAAAAACGATTTTCAAGCCATAATTTGAAAACACTGCCCACGGGGAAATGACTTAAAATGTCCTTAAGACACATGAAAGTGTTTTTTTAAAGCCTTTGCAACTTTTTTAGGTCACTTTTAACATGGCTATGTAACTCAAACAATCAAAATCTAAATT
Source organism: Lissotriton helveticus (assembly GCF_964261635.1). Taxonomy (NCBI): domain Eukaryota; kingdom Metazoa; phylum Chordata; class Amphibia; order Caudata; family Salamandridae; genus Lissotriton; species Lissotriton helveticus. The sequence continues at coordinate 1,609,681,673 of NC_136063.1, read as the reverse complement.
TACCATGCACAGGTGGGAGCATATTTACAAGGAATTTGCTCCACGGGGAAAGGTCTTTTAATTTAATATGGGAAAAATAACATCAGAGACACTGAAATGCCTTATAAAGAAGCATACACCATTATGTCCTTGTCATAAATTTTAAAACCATTCCTTTTCCCCAAAAACGATTTTCAAGTCATAATTTGAAAACACTGCACATGGGGAAATGACTTAAAATGTCCTTAAGACACATGAAAGCGTTTTTTGATTGCCTTTGCAGCATGTTTGGGTCACTTTTAACATGGCTATGTAACGCAAACATTCAAAATCTAAATTTGCCATGCACAGGTGGGAGCATATTTACAAGCAATTTGCTCCACAGGGAAAGGTCTTACATTAAAATGGGAAAAATAACATCAGCGACACTCAAATGCCTTATAAAGAAGCATACACCATTATGTCCTTGTTATAAATTTTAAAACCATTCCTTTTCCTCAAAAACGATTTTCAAGTCATAATTTGAAAACACTCCACAGCTCCTATGCAAAAAAACACCCTGTCAGTACTAATACTTCACATTTTCTCCAATTACAATTTCTCAAAGAAACAAAATCTATTTGTAAAACACTTGAGACAAAGCAACATTTGAAAAACACAACTTTCTTCATAATTTTCTCCTTAAAGCACACTATTCTCTATCTAAATTAAATAAATCTTTTCTCACCTTAGCAAATACTTTATGAGTTTCAAAACAGTCTCAGAAACACACCAATTTGTCTTCAGCAGAGCAAAAGGTATGCACTCCAGAGTCTGCAGCTATCAAAAGCACAGAAATGCTGTAATTCTTCACACATATCTCTCATGTCACCCAATCAAAACTCTTCCCTCACTTTTTTCAAATCAAAACCCTTCCCCCCTCTGCCCTCTCTGCCTTTTTTGCATAGCAACCACCTCTTGGAAGACCTCTGGTGTTTGCAAGTTCACACAACAATGTTTCAATTGAACTCTGAACTCTCAGTGCACCTGCATATCCAGTGCAATCTTTCATTTAATGATTTTTTCTTGACCACTCAAAATACATCTTTCAAAGAACTCATCCATGCACCCTAACTTTCTGTTTTCAGCATTCAAAATCCACCAAACACTGTTACTGCTTCATTAACACAGAAACTCCACAGTTTTTTTCATTTTAAACTCTTATTTTTTCAACTGCCATTTCATTGCCACACTTCATCTGACTGCAGCAGAACCTTCTCTCACCATGTTTTCTGTCTGGATTGTTGGACATAGTTACATCTATTGGGCTCAGAGGTATGCTGAGAACAGAAATTTACCTAACCTCAATTTACAAGATGTGGAAATTAAGTGGTTTGGCCACAGAGGATTAAAATGTCACCAATTGATACCATTGGTGAAAACCTTTATGCATTTGCCAAAACCTGACCTGTTAATTGTGCACTGTGGAGGTAATGATTTGGGCACTTTGACTGGGGTAGGTCTGGAAATGCTTTTAAAGGACACCTTTGAGCAATTGATGGCACTTTTTCCTCAAACTGCCTTGGTATATTCAAATATATGCCAAAGACAGAAATGGAGGTGGTCAAACCAATTTTGTCCACAAATTGAGAAGTCGAGGAAGCATGTAAACAAATCTGTTTCAGCTTACACGAGAAACCATGGAATGGGCTCCATGTACAACAATAACTTGCGTTACTACATGCAAGATATCTACAGAGGAGATGGAGTTCACTTCTCAGATGAGGGCAACAGAATTTTCATTCTGAATTTAACACTGTGCATTGGTACCTACTTATAAGTACCTAAATGTACCATAAACCAACTTGTTTGATACATACCATTTGTCTAATAAGTTGTTATTTTAAAAACTGAAGTATATTGTGCACTATAAGTTAATATGGTAAACTTTTTCTGATAGTTATATACTATCCCTCTGTAGTAGTTATAGATTTAGATAGACTTCTCTGTTATAGTTATGGATGGAGTTAGGTTTCTCTTGTATAATTATGAAATTACTTACGCTAAATCACATACACTTTTTTATATTCCTACTTCCACTCTGATACTATACACTGCCCAAAGATAAATTCACTGATAAAAACTGCCTATCTAAAATTAATCCCAACAGTGCCCTATCTCTACTAATATATATTTTTTTAATCAAAATTTCAGGCAAAATGGAAGGCGAACACAAAGTTTCATTTCAAATTGTCCTGCAAGAGAGCAGCCAAGAAATAATTGATCCAAATTATATAGAATTTATGGATGAAACTTGGGACCAAGAACTACTGCAATGTGTGCAAGCAGTAGATGACCTCCTTCAAAATGAGGACATTTTACACCCTCAGAGATTAGAAACTATGTTCAATGAAAATAATGACATTTCAGACAGTGAAATGTTAGAAAGTTTATTAAATTTTGAAACACAATCAAAATAATAAATAATTGCTTAAAAAATAAAGAAATTAAAAAGTAATCAACAAAACCAACAATCAATTAACATACAGTATTTGAAAAGTCTATCATTCTTTTTTCCTTATAGTACGCTCCCCAGAACGCTTCCCGGTTCGCGAACCGGGCGCTCCCCATGCAAAAAAAAAAAATCTTTTTTTTTTTTTTGCCCTGCGGGGCCCTTTTCAAACCTAGGGGGTCAGGGAGGATCTACTATGCCCCCTTATGGTCATTTCCCCCTTTGTTTTGGCCTCCTCTTGTCTCTCGATCCTACCGAGAGACAAGATGGCGGCCGCTCCGGACTGTTTAGAATGTTGACAGACACCGGAGAGCCAATCAGCTTCGCTTCGCGAAGTTCCGTTACGCGTCAAGTACGCGAACCGGAGCGCTGCCCAGAGCGCGCTTACAGATATATATCTTTTTTTGAACGTTAATTTCTCAAAATCCACTGGAGCACATATATTGAGACCAAGCAAAGGCACATCGGGCTAACAGTCCCTACAATTTTGCCAAGTTTCGTGCAAATCCATTCAGCCGTTCGGGCTAAAAGTGAGGCCAACCGCCCTATGGAAATTAACATTGGAAAAACACGTTTTGGGACCCCCCTTTTTTCTCGGCCCCCCCCTTGACGAACCCCCCCCAAATTTTCAGGGGCTGCTCAGAAACAAAATGTTCCATTTTCCTGAAAATTTCAGCCAATTCCGTCCACAAACGCCAAAGTTATTAGACATAGAATTTTCAAAAATCCCATAGGGAAAAAATCCTAACTATATATACCTACTGGCGACCGCCAGTAGGTAATATATATATATGTATATATATATATATATATATATATATATACAATCCAACTTGCCTCCAAAGTGCTTCGAGCACAGACAGGTACGCAGACAACAATAATAGGCCAGAGTCAGGCTTCTTCGTGAATGCTTTATTTAGTGCATTAAATGGTGCATGTTGTATATATATATATATATATATATATATATATATATATACAACATTACACGCCACAAGTTTGCATCCTAAACATACTATCAGTAGCATTCCCTACGGTGAGATCTTACGTCTCAAACAAATTTGCAGCTCTATTGATGAGTTTGAGAAGTGTGTAAAAGAGATGAATGTCAGACTCAAGGAACGTGGTTATTCCGATGCTATGTTACATCAAGCGCTGGTCAAAGCCAATGCACGCCCCAGAGATAGTCTTTTTCCATTGAATCCTTCTAGCATCAAGCAGGTGGGAATCAATGTGACGCCTGACATCGAGATGAATGACTGTCCTAGATTGATTACGGCCTTTAGCAATGAGGAAAATAAAATCAGGACCATTGTTAAAAAGAACTGGCCGATATTGCTAACGGATACAGTATTAGGTCCCCAATTACCTAGTATGCAGTTGGTCACTTTTCGAAGGGCAAAAAACATGGGGTCAGTCGGGAAACATCCTTTACAACGCAACTTTTACCATGCAGTGCCTTTACGAGGCAACTTTTACAACGCAAACCATTACAACGCATTGCGCTGGGGGGCGCTCTAGGATAGGGAATAGGTTTAATTTACTATCCAACACCTTCCCTACTATCCACGGGGACTGGAGTTGGAATAGTAAATTAAACTATTCACTATCCAGCGCCCAAAAGCACTATGCGTTGTAAAGGCATGCGTTGTAAAAACAGCCTTGTAAAGGCATGCGATGTAAAAGCATGCGTTGTAATGTCATACATCCGGTCAGTCTTAGATAAAAGCAGCCCAGAGTCAAGACAAAAAAGCATGTGGCTGCAACCAGCGTCAGGGTTCTGGAAATGCTCTTCTTGTAGGGCATGCAAATTCGGAATCAACAAGACCCATTACCAAACTCCTTTTTGTTCTAGGGATATCCCGATTGCAGGTAGCTACAATTGTAAAACTGAATTTGCAGTGTATGTCCTGACGTGCACCTGTGGCCTGAATTACATAGGCAGTACAAAATTACAGGTGCACGTCAGGATTTTGCAGCATCTCAGAGCTATCCTGCATAGTGACCCAGCATATCCAGTAGCACGTAATTTTAAAAAGAAACACGATAACGACGTTGCTTGCCTAACCTATTTTGTGGTGGGGTCCATTGCTAAACCACACAGAGGTGGCAATAGAGAGCAAAAACTAAGGCAACTTAAGACAACTATGATCTTAGAATTCGACTGTAAATGGCCTCAATAATACTGAAGACATGTATAATTTCTTATGAGAACTACTTATGATTTTTCTGAGCAGTTTTCCGTCCCAGTAGTTGCCTTAGAAATGGGTTTTGTTTGCCTACGGTCTCCTGTCTGTAGTCAAGGCTTCCAGTATGAACAGTAGTCGCGTCTTATTCCAATAGGTAGTCAGGTTCCCTGTTACCTAGCATATTACATATGACACATATAGTAGTTTTCTTTTAGAGTGTTTTTTTCATTTCCACTATGGATTAATATTGTCTTTTCAGGTTCCCTGTTACCTGATATATGCATTGTTGTTACTTCAGTCTCCTGTAAATATTATGACATTTTGATCCTCTCTTTTTTCACACATGGGGTGCACACCATTTTTAAAGATATGATGAATTACTGTTTTAACAAAAATTTGATATATATGGGGTTTTAACAATGGATTTAGGCCATGACCGATTTTCATTGTTAATCATATTTATACATATTTATACAGATCTATTTATCATACACTTTGCACTTTTTGAAAGTATTGTTTACACTTATTTGCACAGCTTTTTGCACATTAAGCAGAGGTGTTAGAAGAAAATACACACACAAAAATGTTGCACTTTGATTGCACAAGATCCTCCCTGCAGTTCTGCCTTTGCTTCAGAATGGATTCATTAATGTTATATATTTATGTGTATAGAGATCTCTTCAAGGGTGAGGAATTATCCTGCAATGAAGTATTTTGAGCCCATTCAGATGTTTTTGAGGTTTTTTTACATCTTTAAGATCGCATACAACTTATATGCATTTATGCTGTAATATATTGGTTGATATATGTGTGTCTCTTAAAAAAAGGAGGGGTTTGTACAATTAGCGGATTTGGTATTTCAAGAGCGGTTACTAGATGTAATACATTTATGTATTTATATAAATGCAATGCGGTATTTTTGTAATGAAAAGTCAGCTCTAATTGACATTATTGCAAAACCAACTTTGAACAGTATCTCCTCAGTGTCTATGGTCATGTGACCTGGAAGGAGACCGTGTCAGAGGAGGCATGAACTGGTGTTCACTGCATAAAAACGATAAAAAAATGTAACTGCTCTGCATGTGATCAAGGGCTCACGAAGCCCGAAACATGTCATGGCTGTTTACCTGTGCCAATAAATCATTCTGTGGCCAGATCCTGTGGTCCGTCTCCTGTTTAGCCTTCGCCGGTCCAAGGGTTTTGGAGGTGGCTTACGGAGAGTTTCTGTGCATATATATATATATATATATATATATATACATATATACACATATATATATATATATATATATATATATATATATATATATATATGTATGTATATATATATATATATATATATATTACCTACTGGCGGTCGCCAGTAGGTATATATAGTTAGGATTTTTTCTCTATGGGATTTTTGAAAATTCTATGTCTAATAACTTTGGCGTTTGTGGACGGAATTGGCTGAAATTTTCAGGAAAATGGCACATTTTGTTTCTGAGCAGCCCCTGAAAATTGGGGGGGGGTTCGTCCAGGGGGGGTCGAGAAAAAAGGGGGGTCCCAAAACGTGTTTTTAACATTGAGTTTTCCATAGGGCGGTTGGCCTCACTTTTAGCCCGAACGGCTGAATGGATTTGCACGAAACTTGGCAAAATTGTAGGGACTGGTAGCCCGATGTGCCTTTTGTAGGTCTCAATATATGTGCTCCAGTGGATTTTGAGAAATTAACGTTTAAAAAAAGATATATATCTGTAACAGCGGACCGGGCAGCGCTCCAGTTCGCGTACTTTTCGCGCAACGGAGCTTTGTGAAGCGAAGCTGATTGGTTCTCCGGCGTCTGTCAACATTCCAAACAGTCCGTAGCGGCCGCCATCTTGTCTCTCGGTAGGATCGAGAGACAAGAGGAGGCGAAAGCGAAGGGGCAAATGACCATAAGGGGGCATAGTAGATCCTCCCTGACCTCTTAGGTTTGATGTACCATTTTGCCAAGTTTGGTGTAATTCCGTTCAGCCATTCAGGCTGTAGACGTATCTAAATGTCAATAATCGAACGGCTGAATGGATTTGCACGAAACTTGGCAAAATATTAGGGACTGGTAGCCCGATGTGCCTTTGCTAGGTCTCAATATATGTGCTCCAGTGGATTTTGAGAAATTAACGTTCAAAAAAAGATATATATCTGTAACAGCGCTCCGCTTCGCGTACTTTTCGCGTTACGGAGCTTTGCGAAGCCGATTGGTTCTCCGGCGTCTGTCAACATTACAAACAGTCCGTAGCGGCCGCCATCTTGTCTATCGGTAGTATCGAGAGACAAGAGGAGGCCAAAGCGAAGGGGCAAATGACCATAAGGGGGCATAGTAGATCCTTCCTGACCTCTTAGGTTTGATGTACCATTTTGCCAAGTTTGTTGTAATTCCGTTCAGCCATTCAGGCTGTAGACGTATGTAAATGTCCTATGGAAAATTGCATGGGGAAAACACATTTGAAAGTGTTGAAATTTAGAACCAATTAAAATGTTACTTTGGTTTTGTATTTGTGTGTGATGAAAGTTAATTGGTTATGTATATATCTCAAATGAGAGGAAACCACAGCCATTTTGTGATAGTACTGTCTGAGGTACATTTGTGAGGAATTTTTGGTGGTGAATTTCTGGTGTTTGATTTACACAGTACTAACACTTCTCCTACTTTTAAAAAGGTGAGTTGTTAATTTGTAAGGGGAACTATGTTGTACACTTGAAGATAATTTGAAAAATGTTTTCTGTTATTTATTTGCAGTCCTTCTGTTATACTAAATACTTGATAAAGTTAGTTTTATATTATGTATTACTAAAAACGATAAATGAAAGTGATTATTTTTTTCTGCAATTTACAGCAAGCAATTTCAAAATAAAATGGCTCACAATGAAGAGACCGTGGCAATTTCTTTTGCATTGTCCACTACATTGATTGAAATTGAGAGCACCAATAATGAAATATTGTCACAAGGAGGAGATGACTTGTATGATTTCATTAGATTGATTGAAATTGACAGCACCAATAATGAAATATTGTCACAAGGAGGAGATGACTTGAATGATTCCACTACATTGATTGAAATTGAGAGCACCAATAATGAAATATTGTCACGAGGAGATGACTTGAATGATTCCACTACATTGATTGAAATTGACAGCACCAATAATGAAATATTGTCACAAGGAGGAGATGACTTGAATGATTCCACTACATTGATTGAAATTGACAGCACCAATAATGAAATATTGTCACAAGGAGGAGATGACTTGAATGATTTTTTTGATCAATCTGTTGATGGCGAATTTATCGAATGTTTGGAGACCATAGAGTTACAAGAATCATCATTGCAGACTTTTAATGAGGAGATTCCAGATGAGATGATTGAAGAGGAAATTGCTGATGAGGACATGTTACTAGTTCTTTCAAATTTAGAAAATTCTGAAGAATAAATTTATATTTAGAAATCAAAAATTGTTTGAGACATTATTCATTTTTATTTTTAATTTATGAGGTTGTAGCGAAGTGATTGTAGTATAAAATGAGACTTATAGTATAGAGTGCAACATTTTTATGTGACATGGTAAGTTTACTCATATTTACTTCCCTTCTCCCACTATATTATCTCCAATGTGTATTTGACATCTCTTCTTCATCTCCGGCCTCCTTTCTCTCACTGTGTGTCTCCGATGCATCTTATCGCTGCTATTTTGTGTAATTACAGAAGAGAGTAAAATAAAATAGTTCGGAACGTGAAAAGGGGGCAAAGTAGAGTACCCCTCACCCCCTAGGCCTTCTCAGGCGGTCCCAAAAGGATCAGTTTCTGCTTTCCTGAGAGATTATGGTATGAGTTCCATATACCACAATAATTTGCATTACAACATGCAAGATATATATCTCCTATTACCAACTTTTGGAGATATTCGCGCTAAGCGCGAATATCTCCAAAAAGTAACACCTGCCCTGAGCAGTTCTTAGCCATGTTATCCAATGGGAGGTGGATAACATGGCTAAGAGCATTAGCTCGGTAATGCATGAATATCGCTGACTTTTTAGCGATATTCATGCATTGCGGCCGTTTTTTATCGCATTTGCGATAAACCTTGATAATAGCAAGGTTTATCTTCGATAATTTCTGACGATGCTTAGCGGTAAAAAATTCGTTGGTAAGCATCGTTAGCGATAAATATCGCTTACGTTTGGTAATATGCACCAACGTCTGTTAACGTTCGATTCGAAGGAAATGAGGAAGTGTTGAAAAACATTGTTTGCGCCATCTTGCCTTTTTTGAAATGCCACACTTTTGTCGTGCACGGCAGCCATTTTAGATGCCTTGACCAGACCCACTCTCTGCACGCTGTCGATTCGTAGCATGGCTCCCCACCCTCGCAAGCATCTTCCCCAGGCACTGGTCACCCCCGCTCTCTGTCTTATGCATGGGCAATAAACCTCCCCCCATCTGCGCTGCTCTTCCCTGAGAATCACACTCTGTGCCCGCCCGACACCTCCCTTTCGCCCTATTCACTACCGCACCCTCTGACACTCCTCTTCCTCTGTGTCCGATTGTCCAGGCTATCAGCTAGCCCTGCAGATGTAGTTTATGGCTCCAGCTGTAAAGAATCACCCCTCTTCAAAGGAGTTATAGTAGATCAAGGCCCACACCCGATGAGATCCGTCACACCACACGTGTTCCTACTATCTGAAAACCATCCTGTATTGTGATTGGGGAGGGGACCGAGCCTGAAGCGGAAGATTCCAGGAATGACTCTTTGTACATCAAAGTTTTTACAATTATGTGTCACATTAAAAATATATAGCACTCCAACAAAGTAGTAGGAATATAAAACTTTAATAACATGTAAATATATACAACAAAACAAAAACAGTAAAAACATTTAAACAACGAAGAGACCGTGGCAATTTCTTTTGAATTCCTGATGAGGACATGTTACTAGTTCTTTCAAATTATGAAAATTCAGAAGATGTTGCCTGGGGGTGGGTCGTCAGTAGCAGTCTGTTGTGCGAATAGTTCCAAGGCAGCAGAACGCGCTGAAATCTAGATGGCACGAAAGTGATGTCTAGTAAGTTGCCGCCCAGCAAATAACGGCGTGGGGCGCCGCGGGGGTGAGTGAGTCCAGTAGGCACCACAGCTATTCTTACCGGCATTGCAGAATTACTGCTGGGGACAATGCCTGTGCTGTAGCAGGGTCACAGCAGAAACAAAAAGGATCCTGTTGAAGATGTTGTTGGTTTTCAATTTGAAAACAGTTCTGGTGTCAACTGCTATGCTAATGTAGTGGTTAATGTTTTGTTTTCTCTAGAAAATGTAAAAGAGGGGGAGGCAGTCCAAAGTTCCGTTAAAAGGGCAAAGGAAAGGCTCGGTGGTTTGAACTATCAGTCAAAAAGGGGAGGGGGTGCAACAATTTTTCCTACCGGGTCACACTGTGCTTTCACGGGAACTGAGGTCTGCAGGATTCTAGTAATTCAAAGTGAGGCTGGCGCCAGCATGGGAGCGCCGACGTCCCGCGGATACAGTTTCGTCACTCCACGGGCGATCATGCCAGTCATTCCCCATCGGGGGTGTCTGCGGGGGTCGGAGACTCCTGCGGCTCCTCTAGAATCTTCAAGGTCGTGGAGGACTACGGTGGTGGAGTCAACCAGTGACCGGGCCATTTCTTTATGCTGGGCCCGCTCTTGCCAGGTCGACCGCCATTTTGAGAGTTCGGTAGCTACTGGCGATCGCGGGGTCAAATGAGCGGACGGGCTCCACCCTGCCGGGCGAGACGTTGCAGCATCGCCACAGTGGAAGAACCCTTTTCCGGGCGCTTGGAGCGCTGAGGGTGCAGGTGGGAAGCCTCCACTGGGGAGGCGGGAGAGGCCTGTTCGCATCGTCTCTCCCTCCCAGTGCACCCCACAGCGTCTCGCTTGAGATTTGTTATGGCCGGACCAGGCGATGAGGACGAGGGGGGGGGTCGGAGGCATGTGCAAGACATCCCCCCCCAGTGTTGTCGCAGCCATTATTCAAGAAAGAAGAAGTGTCCCGTCCGTCTTCGGGCCGGGCTTCCGGTGGATGTCGGCCGGACACCCCTGGCTCTGGCCCCATGAACGGGTTCCTTGGTTTATCGGCTGCAGCCGGATCCCGTCGGCCTCGGCCCCCCGACCGTTGGTGGCCGGACCGGAAGAGCATGTGGCGGGACTACCTGAAACTCTCAAGGGCCACCGCGGCCGGACTGGGAGAGAGAGGGGAGGGTCGAGGAGACATTCCCCCCCCTGCAACTCTTCAGCGTTGTAAAGGCAATCCCCTGGCCGGGTCCCGCTGGCCTCGGCCTCTCCTCCGGCTACACCCTACGTTAGGATCTCCTGGCCGAGGCATGGCAGCAGGACCCGCCTTATATGGGCTGCTCCCGGCTGGGCGTAGCCGCAACCCTGCCCCACCTTGGAAGTTTCCAGAGTGGGGGCGGATGTTCTACTGACTTGCATTTTCCCTAGTCTATCGATTTTTTTGGCGTGGCAGGCGGTGGGACAGCGAGGGGTGATTTGGTTTCTCTTACTGTTTTTCTGGTCTCTCACCACTGGCATATTTCTAAAGTTTTCTTGTTTCTAGGACATTAATAGGTTTTATCATTACGTTATGTTATCGTTTCTTTGTTCGTTGTTTAATAAAAGTTCATGTTCATCAGTGGCCTACTGATTTTCGTTTTCCTATTATTTTCTTTCCAGGTTGTTTCATGCTAAAGTTTCTGTTAACAGGATACAGTGATCACTTCGTTATTATTGCATATGTCCTTTTCACTAGGGGTGCTCTCTGGTTGGGCCAGATGACGTATCTCTAGTAAATGGTCCGGGTGAAACAGGTGCATCAATCAGTGGGGAGTAGATAGGCATGACAGATTACAACGGGGGAGAAAGGTCCGCATTACGTACCCTTTCACTATTTGCAAAGATTTTCCTACATATATTTGCAAACAGGGAATACCTCCAAAAAGAACCAATTCCCAAACAGTCAATGTTTGGGGAAACAATCAATCAATGAGGAACGAAATAGGCACGACGTGTTAAAGGTTTGCGTTACCTACCCTTCACTATCTGCAAAGGGAGAGAGAATATTCCTATTCTTCCTCGTTTGCAGGCAGAGAAGATTCTTAAGAGAACCAACTTCGAACAATTCAATGCTCGATTCAAACAATCAAGAAGGGGTACTGTGAACACAAATGAACGCCGCTTATGTACATACACATTGGTATTATCAACAGGTTGTTCCTAATGTTTCTATTTTAGGGAGGTCAAAAAGAGATCCCATTAGTGGCCTACTGATTTTGCTCGATTCCTTTTGTTTTTTTACACGATTTTTCGCTATCTGCAAAGACTAAACAGAGTATTGCGACTCTGTGCTTGTTTGTAAATAGAGAATGAACCAAAGAGAACAATCAATCAAATGGAGAGAGAAGCAGGCACGACGGATTACAACGGGGGCAAAGGCCTGCGTTAACTACCCTTCACTATCTGCAAAGAGAGAGTACTCCTAATAGAAATGAGGGGTGGGGGGCAGCATTCAAAGCAGATCAGTGTGCATAAACACGAAAATGTTTTTACTTACCACGTACTTGACATTCGACAGCTTATGATATTTGCTATTAAAAAACCATTGAAATTCACTGAAAAAACCATAGGTTATAGACCATATATAGTTAGGAATTAGCATTTAAAAAACCTTATTTTACTCACACAAAACCATTGAAATTCCATATATAGTTAGTTGCACTAACTATATATCGCGCACCCGCAATCCACTGCTGATCATGTCACATATTACATCATTCATGACATGGTCAGTGACATCACTGATGACATCACTGATGACATCTCAAATGACATCACTGATGACATCACTGATGACGTCTCATTTGACATCATTCTTGTGCTAATACGATAAACCTCTTCAGACTCTAATATAACCTTAGATACACTCAGTGTATACAGACACTCACACACTGCCACTCATCCATGGAGTTACTCACACACCCAGTCAGTCATGCAAAGAAACAATCTCACCTCCATTTCTTCAACTATACAGTTAAACACACCTTACTTATTGAAACATATACTAACACATATTTACTCTCTTATACAATCCCTGATACAAGTTCACAATGAGCGATACAACCACTCACTCATTCAGTGGCTCTCATGCACAGTTATTTATATATGCCAACTCTCACATGTACTGTGTTTTACATATGTACTTACTATGACATGTAGCATTGAGATATCCATTCACTCATCAATACACTCATGCACACAGTCAACTGCCCATGTAGCTGTTTCCACATGCACTCTTGAACTCATACACCTAGTGAATAAACTGCTCACACATCTATGCACAGAGTCACACACCTTCCAGCCACCCCCACACAAACTCAATCTCCCATAGAAATACTTGGGCAACCAATTAATAACACATATAGCCTCTCGTATAGCTAATGATCAACACATGCAGCAGTTTACATCACAACAGACATAATGATGCACAAATTAAGACAGTTTAGTCACTAACCCATGCATTCAGTGAGACACATTTAATCACTCACTCATACAGTCAGTCACGCACCTACTAAATCCTTCATCCAGACACTTATACATCCACTTATTCTTCAATATGTAAGACATATTTTAACTTTACAGAAACATACAGTCACTGGATGTTGTCATCAGTGATGTCATCAGTGATGTCATTTGAGATGTCATCAGTGATGTAATCAGTGATGTCACTGACCATGTCATGAATGATGTAATATGTGACATGATCAGCAGTGGATTGCGGGTGCGCGATATATAGTTAGTGCAACTAACTATATATGGAATTTCAATGGTTTTGTGTGAGTAAAATAAGGTTTTTTAAATGCTAATTCCTAACTATATATGGTCTATAACCTATGGTTTTTTCAGTGAATATATATATATATATATATATATATATATATATATATATATATATATATATATATATATATATATATATATATTACCTACTGGCGGTCGCCAGTAGGTAAATATAGTTAGGATTTTTTCCATATGGGATTTTTGAAAATTCTATGTCTAATAACTTTGGCGTTTGTGGACGGAATTGGCTGAAATTTTCTGGAAAATGGAACATTTTGTTTCTGAGCAGCCCCTGGAAATTTGGGGGGGGTTCGTCAAGGGGGGGCCGAGAAAAAAGGGTGTTTGTACATAATAACATCTTGCAGACCCGCCTGTATAGAAAACCTACGGCGGGGAATGCTGTCCTGCACGCCAACTCTTATCACCCAAAAAGCTTAGTGAAAAATGTACCTTATGGCGAGTTTCTACGTCTAAAGAGAAATTGCTCTCTGGACCGAGACTACAGCCTCGCCATAAGGGAAGCACAAGAGAGGTTTGAGGATAGAGGGTACAACAAGGAACTCCTCAAACAAGCAAAAACAAAAGCCTCTGGGGTTAATAGGAGGGACCTCCTAACTCCGAAGGTGAAAGAGAAGGCACCCGACGAGGTGCGAATGATCACGGAATTCAGCACCAAATCGTCAGAGGTAGTTAACATCTTCCAAAAACACTGGCACATACTAACGGCTGACAAAACGTTGAAAAACAGTCTGCCAAAAAGACCCCTAATAACCTACAGGAGATGTCCTTCGCTGGCAGATCACCTGGTCCACAGTCACTTTAAACCATCGGTCCAACCCATCAAGGTGACAAACATAGTTGGTTTCTTCCCGTGTCTAAAATGTAAGGCCTGCAAATTCAGTAGCAAAGCACAGGATTATCCCAACAGAACAGGGGAGAAAAGACCCAATATCAAAATCAAACAGTTGCTCAATTGCCATTCTGAGTATACTGTATACTGCCTGACCTGTCCCTGCAAGCTGCGATATATCGGCAGCACAATAAAACCGGTAAAACTAAGAATTCTTGAGCACATGCGGGCCATTACAAATAATGATAAGTCTTATCCTGTTGCCCGCCATTTTGCTGAGTACCATCAAAGCAAATGGGAAAAACTTAGTTTTTACTGCATGGATCAGGTTCCCAAATCAGAAAGAGGAGGGGATAGGGAAAAATCCCTCCGAGTACTAGAGTCAAAATACATCATCAGTCTTAAAACCATGACTCCTTGGGGGCTAAACAATAATGAAGAACTTTGGGTGCACCTGTGAGTACAGTACCTTATGTATCTGTAGAAAACTTCCACTTGCTTTGCTAATCTGTATATAGAGAAGAAGTATTCTCAAAAAAAGTGAATTTGTCCTTACGAGATATGTTTTTATTGCTTATGGAATTGCCCATTCAGGGCGTAATGAAGATACTGTTGCACTTTAGTAAATGTGAACAAATCAAAAATGAAAGAAATATATCTTTTTGGTGCTACTGAATCCAATATAGCAAAAAGTGATTCTCGCTGTGTATATAAACTAAATGAATTAATGTACATAGAATGGTTAATCCATATGTTTTTAAACACGCACTATGCACTTTTCACTGCACTCGCCACTTTCAAGCCAACAATGTAAATGCCATTTGCACGTTACAAGATGGCCACTGTAATTTTGCAGAGTTGTTGTCCTTCTTTTAGGTTGATCAATATGTACAGGGCAATTGGCTTTATAAATGGCGACTTTAACCATACACTGTGTTACACTGACGAAGCCTGCGAAGGCGAAACGCGTCTGTAAGGGGTGAGGGGGGTTTGGTGCTATTAAATTTTGTAAATCGGATTCCAGTGTGCCTGCCTTCTTATTTCTGCAACCCATGGGATTGGATACAGAAACGTGTATTTATATATATATATATATATATATATATATATATATATATATATATATATATATATATATATATTACCTACTGGCGGTCGCCAGTAGGTATATATAGTTAGGATTTTTTCCATATGGGATTTTTGAAAATTCTATGTCTAATAACTTTGGCGTTTGTGGACGGAATTGGCTGAAATTTTCTGGAAAATGGAACATTTTGTTTCTGAGCAGCCCCTGGAAATTTGGGGGGGGTTCGTCAAGGGGGGGCCGAGAAAAAAGGGGGGTCCCAAAACGTGTTTTTAACATTGAGTTTTCCATAGGGCGGTTGGCCTCACTTTTAGCCCGAACGGCTGAATGGATTTGCACGAAACTTGGCAAAATTGTAGGGACTGGTAGCCCGATGTGCCTTTGCTAGGTCTCAATATATGTACTTCAGTGGATTTTGAGAAATTAACGTTTAAAAAAAGATATATATCTGTAAGCGCGCTCTGGGCAGCGCTCCGGTTCGCGGACTTTACGCGTACCGGAACTTCGCGTAGCGAAGCTGATTGGCTCTCCGGTGTCTGTCAACATTCTAAACAGTCCGGAGCAGCCGCCATCTTGTCTCTCGGTAGGATTGAGAGACAAGAGGAGGCCAAAACAAAGGGGGAAATGACCATAAGGGGGCATAGTATATCCTCCCTGACCCCCTAGGTTTAATGTGGAGGCTTTAAAAGGGCCCCGCGGGGCAAAAAAAAATAAAAAAAATTTTTGGTTTTTTGCGTGGGTAGCGCCCGGTTCGCGAACCGGGAAGCGTTCTGGGCAGCGTACTATAATGAAAAATGAATGATAGACTTTTCAAATACTGTATGTTAATTGATTGTTGGTTTTGTTGATTATTTTTTAATTTTTTTATTTTTTAAGCAATTATTTATTATTGTGATTGTGTTTCAAAATTTAATAACATTTCTAACATTTAACTAGTTTATGAATTACATATAAAAATGATTAAAGACTCAAACAATTTTTTAATATTACATACAATTTTATTTTTCAGATTGTTTTTCAAAATTTAATAGAACGTCTAGCATTTGACTGTCCGATATGTCCTCTTGTTGAGTGAACATAAGTTCCCACATTTGACCGTCATCATAATGGAGTAAATGATCGACAGATTCTACACATTGAAGTAATTCATAGTCCCGTGACTCATCCATGAATTCTAAGTCATCAATGGGTTCCATAACTTGTTCATTGTTGCTGTCCAGAACAATTTCGAAGGAAACATTCTGCTCACCTTCCATTTTATTGCTGTAATTTGCATAAAAAATAAATATATCAGTAGTGATAGGGCA
Source organism: Lissotriton helveticus (assembly GCF_964261635.1). Lineage (NCBI taxonomy): Eukaryota > Metazoa > Chordata > Amphibia > Caudata > Salamandridae > Lissotriton > Lissotriton helveticus. The sequence goes on along the minus strand of NC_136063.1, from coordinate 1,609,664,895 downwards.
CTGTTGGGTTTAAGTTCAGACAGGTACTTGTGAGTTTATAACAGAGAAGTAATCTATGGGCACTGTATGGTTTCAGGCGTGACGTAGTACTATTAAAAAGTGCCTGTGAAGAAGCCTAAGTAAATTCATAATTATACCACAGAAACCTAAATCAATCCATAATTATAATAAAGAAGCCTTTCTCAATGTCTAACTCTTACAGAGGGATAGTAGAAGAAGCCTAAGTAAATTCATAATTATACCACAGAAACCTAAATCAATCCATAATTATAATAAAGAAGCCTTTCTCAATGTCTAACTCTTACAGAGGGATAGTATATAACTATCTGAAAATGTTTTCAAATTTATAAAATAATATCTCACCTTCTAAAAACAAGTTTAAGTTGTGAGTGAAAATGATCTTGCAATGTAATTCAGGAAGTAGTAGTCAAAATGGCTGTGTTTCTCTCTCTTTCTTTATATATATTCAGGTACATAACCAATCAAATGTCAGGTAAAAAAAGTAGAAAATGAAAGTAACATTTTAATTGGTTGTCAATTCCAACACTTCAGATGTGTTTTGTGAAGTAATTTACCTCAGGGTATTTAGAGAGGTCTACAGGCTAAATGGTTAAATGGAATTTCAATCAAATTTGTGAAAATGGTAGGCATTGGTATGTAGTATGAGGTAATCTATATTTGGTGAAATTGTCTCCAGTCGCTTTTCTGTAAACTACTTTCCCACCTTTTTTGATGGTGCACTTCCCAGGGAGCGACCCGGTACGCGAACTGGTGAGCGCCCCGGTTCGCGAACCTTAAGCGTTAAGGGAGTCCACCATTTTGTGTTTCGGTCGAATTAAGATACAAGATGGAGGGCAAATAATGTTCAGAATGGGTAGAAGGGGGCACGGTAGACTTATCTTGACCCCCTAGGTTTTCTGAGGGTGGCTGAGGAGGCCCATATGTGCGAAAAAAAAACATTTTTTTAAAAATTTAGCGAGGTTAGCTCCCGGTTCGCGTACCGGGAAGCGCCCCAGGGAGCGTACTTTGTTGAAAATTAGTGAAAAAAGTTAGAGTAAAATAATAATTGTGAGTGATCAGATGTAGGGTAGCTCTGAGAAGAGCTTTTGGGTTTATGGTACATTTAGGTACTTATAAGTAGGTACCAATGCACAGTCTTAAATTCAGAATGAAAATTCTGTTGCCCTCATCTGAGAAGTGAACTCCATCTCCTCTGTAGATATCTTGCATGTAGTAACGCAAGTTATTGTTGTACAGGGAGCCCATTCCATGGTCTCTCATGTAAGCTGAAACAGATTTTTTACATGCTTCCTCGACTTCTCAATTTGTGGACAAAATTGGTTTGACCACCTCCATTTCTGTCTTTGGCATATATTTGAATATACCAAGGCAGTCTGAGGAAAAAGTGCCATCAATTGCTCAAAGGTGTCCTTTAAAAGCATTTCCAGACCTACCCCAGTCAAAGTGCCCAAATCATTACCTCCACAGTGCACAATTAACAGGTCAGGTTTTGGCAAATGCATAAAGGTTTTCACCAATGGTATCAATTGGTGACATTTTAATCCTCTGTGGCCAAACCACTTAATTTCCACATCTTGTAAATTGAGGTTAGGTAAATTCCTGTTCTCAGCATACCTCTGAGCCCAATAGATGTAACTATGTCGAACAATCCAGACAGAAAACATGGTGAGAGAAGGTTCTCCTGCAGTCAGATGAAGTGTGGCAATAAAATGGCAGTTGAAAAAATAAGAGTTTAAAATGAAAAAAACTGTGGAGTTTCTGTGTTAATGAAGCAGTAACAGTGATTGGTGGATTTTGATTGCTGAAAACAGAAAGTTAGGGTGCATGGATGAGTTGTTTGAAAGATGTATTTTGAGTGGTCAAGAAAAAATCATTAAATGAAAGAATGCACTGGATATGAGGTGCACTGAGAGTTCAGAGTTCAATTGCAACATTGTTGTGTGAACTTGCAAACACCAGAAGTCTTCCAAGAGGTGGTTGCCATGCAGAAAAGGCATGAAATGGCAGAGGGGGGAAGGGTTTTCATTTGAAAAAAAGTGAGGGAAGAGTTTTGATTGGGTGACATGAGAGATATGTGTGAAGAATTACAGCATTTCTGTGCTTTTGATAGCTGCAGACTCTGGAGTGCATACCTTTTGCTCTGCTGAAGACAAATTGGTGTGTTTCTGAGACTGTTTTCAAACTCAAAGTATTTGCTAAGGTGAGAAAATATTTCTTTAATTTAGATAGAGAATAGTGTGCTTTAAGGAGAAAATTATGAAGAAAGTTGTGTTTTTCAAATGTTGCTTTGTCTCAAGTGTTTTACAAATAGATTTTGTTTCTTTGAGAAAATGTAATTGGAGAAAATGTGAAGTATTAGTACTGACAGGGTGTTTTTCTGCATAGGAGCTGTGGAGTCTTTTCAAATTATGACTTGAAAATCGTTTTTGAGGAAAATGAATGGTTATAATATTTCTGACAAGGACATAATGGTGTATGCTTCTTTATAATGCAATTGACTGTCTCTGATGTTATTTTTCCCATTTCAATGTAAGACCTTTCTCTGTGGCGCAAATTGCTTGTAAATATGCTCCCACCTGTGCATGGCAAATTTAGATTTTGAATGTTTGTGTTACATAGCCATGTTAAAAGTGATACAAACATGCTGCAAAGGCAATCAAAAAACGCTTTTATGTGTCTTAAGGACATTTTAAGTCATTTTCCCATGTGCAGTGTTTTGAAATTATGATTTGAAAATCGTTTTTGGGGAAAAGGAATTGTTTTTAAATTTATGACAAGGACATAATGGTGTATGCTTCTTTATAAGGCAATTGACTGTCTCTGATGTTATTTTTCCCATTTTAATGTAAGACCTTTCTCTGTGGCGCAAATTGCTTGTAAATATGCTCCCACCTGTGCATGGCAAATTTAGATTTTGAATGTTTGTGTTACATAGCCATGTTAAAAGTGATACAAACATGCTGCAAAGGCAATCAAAAAACGCTTTCATGTGTCTTAAGGACATTTGATGTCATTTTTCCCATATTACATTAAAAGACCTTTCTCCGTGGGGCACATTCCTTGTAAATATGGTCACACTTGTGCATGGTAAATTTAGATTTTGACTGTTTGAGTTACATAACCATGTTAAAAGTGACCCAAAAAAATTGCAAAGGCTTTCAAAAAACACTTTCATGTGTCTTAAGGACATTTTAAGTCATTTCTCTGTGGGCAGTGTTTTCAAATTATGACTTGAAAATCGTTTTTGAGGTAAAGGAATGTTGTTAAAATTTATGTGCGCCATATGCCCCCAAATTTCTTTTTCAGGGGTGCAGCAGGGTGTTCTTGAGACACCCCTGCACCTTTGGAAAAATTCCTAATTTGCGATGAGCTAATTGCTAATCGCAAATTGCACCTTCATTCCTATGGGCATCCTGGCCCATGGAAATGAATGGGTAATTTGCAATTAGCAATTTGCTCATCGCAAATTAGGAATGGTAAAGAATCGCTATTTATTCCTTAAAATTCGCTATTTTGGAAATGCAAAATAGTTTGATGATACATATGGCGGTTGATCTCTAACAAGATAAGAAGCTTAGGGATACATTTATGATGACTGGCGCAATGAAGTGGACATCACTTACTTCATTGGTAGAGCTTTACATGTATTATCTCCTCTGTATTCTTCATCAAGCGTAACTTTAATCTGCAATCCTGAGTAGGCCTCACCTTAAACAAACCTCTGGATAGGCCACACCTTATCGTCATCATGAATTAATCATTTAAAATGCTAGGGACAGATTTATGATAGGTGTATGCCTCTTTTGCGCCACTTACAAAACACTGCCCATGGGGAAATGACTTAAAATGTCCTTAAGACACATGAAAGTGTTTTTTTAAAGCCTTTGCAATTTTTTTGGGTCACTTTTAACATGGCTATGTGACTCAAACAGTCAAAATCTAAATTCACCATGCACAGGTGGGAGCATATTTACAAGGAATGTGCTCCATGGGGAAAGGTCTTATAATGTAATATGGGAAAAATGACATCAGAGACAGTGAAATGCCTTATAAAGAAGCATACACCATTATGTCCTTGTCATAAATTTACAAACCATTCCTTTTCCCTAAAAACGATTTTCAAATCAAAATTTGAAAACACTGCACATGTGGAAATGACTTAAAATGTCCTTAATTCAAAATTTGCTATTCCTTATTTTGCGATTGCACTGAAGGATTTTCAAATTTTGCGATTCCTTAAATGCAATGTATCAAACAAAAAATATGCAAAAAATGTCATTAAGGATTTGCAAATTACCACCAACTTCTAGTTGGTGGTAATTTGCGAATTCTTTTCAAAAAGCTTTTTTTCCAAAAAACAAAAGGTGACATATGACGCCCATACATGCCCTTAGGGCATGTATGTGCGCCATATGCCCCCAAATTTCTTTTTCAGGGGTGCAGCAGGGTGTTCTTGAGACACCCCTGCACCCTTGGAAAAATTCCTAATTTGCGATGAGCTAATTGCTAATCGCAAATTGCACCTTCATTCCTATGGGCCTCCTGGCCCATGCAAATGAATGGGTAATTTGCAATTAGCAATTTGCTCATTGCAAATTAGGAATGGTAAAGAATCGCTATTTATTCCTTAAAATTCGCTATTTAGGAAATGCAAAATAGTTTGATGATACATATGGCGGTTCATCTGTAACAAGATAAGAAGCTTAGGGATACATTTATGATGACTGGCGCAATGAAGTGGACATTACTTACTTCATTGGTAGGCCTTTACATGTATTATCTCCTCTGTATTCTTCATCAAGCGTAACTTTAATCTGCAATCCTGAGTAGGCCTCACCTTAAACAAACCTCTGGATAGGCCACACCTTATCGTCATCCTGAATTAATCATTTAAAATGCTAGGGACAGATTTATGATAGGTGTATGCCTCTTTTGCGCCACTGTGTGTCACTTTTGTGATGCAGCGGCGGTGCAAAAGATTTGCTATGAGGCGACAAAATTACAAATTGATGCATTTAGGCAGATGTGTCATGGTGTAAAAAAAACACGTGCCACATGAAACCGATGCAGCAGTGATGCAAAAGATGCACCATGTTGCAAGACAGGCCTCACTTCGGGCCATATGTATCAAGCTAATTACCATTCGGAAAGGTCAAAATTCTGCGAATTTCGGCCTTTGCGAATGCTAATTAGACAAATGGTATGTATCAAACAAGTTTGATGCAAAATAAGGAATAGCAAAATTTGCTATTACTTATTTTGCGAATGCACTGAAGGATTTGCAAATTTTGCGATTCCTTAAATGCAATGTATCAAACAAAAAATATGCAAAAAATGCCATTAAGGATTTGCAAACTACCACCAACTTCTAGTTGGTGGTAATTTGCGAATTCTTTTCAAAAAGCTTTTTTTCCAAAAAACAAAAGGTGCCATATGACGCCAATACATGCCCTTAGGGCATGTATGTGCGCCATATGCCCCCAAATTTCTTTTTCAGGGGTGCAGCAGGGTGTTCTTGAGACACCCCTGCACCCTTGGAAAAATTCCTAATTTGCGATGAGCTAATTGCTAATCGCAAATTGCACCTTCATTCCTATGAGCCTCCTAGCCCATGGAAATGAATGGGTAATTTGCAATTAGCAATTTGCTCATTGCAAATTAGGAATGGTAAAGAATTGCTATTTATTCCTTAAAATTCGCTATTTAGGAAATGCAAAATAGTTTGATGATACATATGGCGGTTCATCTGTAACAAGATAAGAAGCTTAGGGATAGATTTATGATGACTGGCGCATCACCAGGGATGTGCCAGTCATCCTGCGCCGCTGTTCCGCCACCCATGGTGTGCTGCATTTACAATGCGGCGCAGCATGGGGCAAAAATGGCACAGATGCGTGACGTATCTGTGCTGTAAAGGTGGCGCATTGCTGGAGTTGTATCGCAAGTGCGATGCAGCTCCAGCAAGGCTCAGGGGTGCCCCATCTCCACAATGTTGCGTCAAGACCTATGCCTGCTTAAAGCAGGCGCAGGGTTTTGACGCAGCTTTCTCCTATCTGATTGTAAATGCGGCACACCATGGGTGGCAGAGCAGCGGTGCACGTTAACTGGTGCATGCCTGGGGATGTGCCATTTAACATAAATCTGCCCCTTTACATTTAAGTATGTGCAGGGGACACAGAGTCGGTGAGGCTTATCCAAGGTTAAGAAGAGATGAGTCCTGTTCACTGAAAAATTAGACATAGGCTTCACCTGCTCAGCATCGCTGGACATGGCTAAATAATAGCTGCAAAATGTTACTCTTGTTAAACAATTTTACTATTATAATCTCTGAGATTTGTCTCTTACTCTGCAACATCTCATTGTTGTTATCTTTCTTTAAAGATAAAGACAACATCAACATGAGCGATAATCTGCAATCAGTTGATTTTGACCTCATCATTGAACTTGTAATTGAAACATCAGTGGATGTTGATCCCTTGGATGATTTAAATCCAGAGGATGAAGAAGAACGTGATGAGGATGCAGATTTGTCCGAATTATATGACATAGGGTGGGAAGCTGACCTGCTTGATCCTATGGAACTATAAACATTTATTTTTAAAATTTATAATAAATAAAAAGTAAAAATGTAAACCGTTTAATTTAAAAATAAAGACACATTCAAAAACAGGTTATGTGTAGTGTCTTCAATAAAATATTAAAATATGCTCATAAAATTAGATCAGATTCACATATAAGATAGCACAGGTAACATGAATATAAATTCCATTTCTTTTCTGCTATTTCTGTATTCTAAAATTGCCATGCACTAAAAAATCTTATATGTAAAAATGTAAAGTAGTGTTTTAAGTTTTTGATTACTGTTATTGATGTACTGTTGGGTAATAGTGGTTAATAACATTTTTTAATATATTTTACCACAGATTCAACTGCAGATCATTTCAACATTTCACCATGCCAACGAAAGAAAGACTGAGAAAGGCTGCAAAACGTCAAAGACAGCAGTTGATTGAAAAAAAGCAGCAGTCCTCTAACAAAAAGATTTGTCAAGTCAATAAGAAAGCACCGGGTAAGAGTACAAAAACATTCATAAGAAATATTTGCAGTAAAAAAAATATTACTACAGAAAATGTTTCAGTCCAGAAAAAGAGAAGCAATTCAAATGGAAAGGAAAGGCCAATCAAAAATGTTACTGCTAGAGCAAGAGATAACTCTGTGCATGATAGTAGAAGGCAACAACAGTTTAGGGACATTCGTAAACGAATGTTCCGCAACAGGATAATTGGCAATTTGTTAAAAAATATTAAGAAAGGTCAACAGAAAGTGGTTTTTTATAAGAGAAAAAAAAAAGTTGAGAAAGTTATTGATCAGGCATTTGAAATTAAACGTAAGTTATTTATTTTGATAATCAATAGAATTAGGAAGCTAAACAAGGCAATTTATGATTTCAAAAGAAATAGTAGATGGAAGAGAATAGTTAATCGTAGTAATTTTTGTGAAGTTTTTTCTGGAGAATGGATGCATAGTTCAAGCTGTGAGGCATTTTTTAATGAGGAGAGTTATTTCCAGGATAATGATTTGGTGCATGCAGTTGACACCAGTGGTCGTGCTTATGAAGTGAAAGATGGTTGTCCAGTTGAAAAAGAAAAACTTGTGACAACAGAGGCAGAAGAGGTGTTAGGTAATGAGGTTTTAGGAAGACGTGCTAAGGGTCCTGTGTACACCTGGAAGTGTAGTAGTATTTGCAGTGTGCGACAGGATTCCATCAATTTGCTTTGTGATTTGGTACGGTCATTTAATAAGAAAAGTTTGAAGCAGAAAATAAGGTTGTTGCAAGAATTAGATCCTTGCAGAGTGAGAGAAGTGACAGGTTTGCATGGTCATTCACTGGCTTGTCTTTCCAGGAGAGTATGCCAGAGTGTTTTTAATCATTTCAGGATGCTAGCAGTGCATCATAATAAAGTGAGGAAATTAGTTAGAATGTTGTATTATGCTAAGAGTCCAGCAATTATGCTTAAAAAATTATGTGCTGCTCTTTTGCATGGTTCTGAAATAGATGTGAAGAATATATGTGAAGAAATTGAGTTTTGTTACTTTGGAAGTAAAGAGGAGAATGTTGAAATTGACCAAGAAGAAGCGGGTAATGTGGAAGATAGTGTACAGGTTTCCAGTACAGATAATTTCCAGAGGGAAATTGCCACGTTTCAGGTCAAATCAAGTGAGAGGCCAAATTTCACTTGTGTGTGTTGTCGACGCACTTATTATAAGAATCAGACTAAGTTAGTGGATTTATATGCAAAAAGTGAAAGGGAAAATAATAGTGAATGGAAGGATTTCGCAACATACTTGATGGTAGAAAATTGTTTTGATTTGGGATTGGATCAACGTGTGTGTACTTATTGTTGTTGCAAATTAAATCAAAACCAGATGCCTGCTAGAGCAGTTCATAATAATCTGGAATTGGTTGAGATTCCTTCTGAATTGAAGGATTTAAATACTTATGAATCTATTTTGATTCAAAGTATCCATCCCTTTCAGGCTATTGTAAGAATGGAGCCAAAGACAGGGAAATTGCCTCCATCAGATTTACAGAGAGGATTAAAGGGAAGAGTTGTTTATTTGCCTCTAGATTTGAAGAAAAACATTAACACAATTTGAGTAGAAAAAGTGGACGAGGAACCTCTGGTTATCTTAGTTAATGGGGTTCCGACAAAGAATAAGAAAATATGGCAAGATTTAGTAGATGTTAGGAAAGTTAAAAAGGCAACATTGTATTTGAAAAAAAATAATAAATACTATAAGAATGTATATGTTGCAGAAGAGGAAGTAAGTGAGGAAGAGGATAGCGATTTGTGTGCTGGTCAAATTGAGAAAGTAGAAACTTCTACTAGTGAAGAAATATATGAACATTATAGTGTTCATCCTTTGTATTCCAAGGAAGTCATGGGGAATGCTATTGAGTTGTTTCAAATGAAACAAGCCAAAGGGAGTCCCATTAGTGTTTGGGAGGAAAGTTTGGAAGCTCGGTGTTTCCCACAGCTTTTTCCAACAGGTCAGGGAGGAAGATATGATGAGCGACCTCATCAAATTCCTGCTTCTGAATACCGGACTTTGCGATTGTATGCAGGAGATGCTAGGTTTCGACAATGCATTCCTTATTTGTTTCATCTCCTGTTTGAAAGCGATCTGTCTGGACTGTCATATGCAGTGAACCACATCTTGAAAAGTGGTATACACATGCAAAACATCTCGGCAAGTGACTTTATGGATAAAGTCAATGTCCAAGACAGTATTTTGGATTCTCACCTGATTAATCTCATGGCGTGTCAGCGTGGTACTAATGAGTACTGGTACCGTCGTCATGGTGATTTAAAATGTATGCTGAGGAACTTAGGTACTCCCACATGGTTCCTCACTCTGAGCTGTGCCGAGTATGGCTGGGAAGACTTACTTGAATTTCTACGAGAGGCAAATGCTAACGTAGAAAACATCGAATTCAAGACACCCGGAGAACTGTGCTCTTTGGGTCCAGTCAATGTATGTAGGTACTTCAATCATAGATTTGAAGCTATGATGTCTTTCATCATGAATAAGAAGAATCCACCTCTTGGAGAGGTGTTGGATTTCTTCTGGAGAAAGGAGTACCAAGCAAGAGGTGCTCCTCATATACATATGTTGCTGTGGATCAAGGATGCACCTAAATTTGGAACGGATCCAGAAGACTCAGTGATGAGTTTTATACAACAGTATTCTACGTGTGCTGTTCCAAACGCAAAGGAGAAGAAAAGCCTAAGAGAAAAAGTTCTGCGTTTCCAAAGCCATCGATGTGGAAAGTACTGTCGTCGTAAATTCCGAAACAAGGACAAGTTCTACACCAAATGTCGTTTCGGTTTTCCACGACCGGTGATTTCTAAAGGAAGAGTAAACAGTTTGATGTCTTCGCTGCGACATAATGTGATGAAGAAATCACCTAAAAACACATACAATTTGAAGAGGAACGAAGAGTCCAAGTACATCAACGACTACAACCCGGTGATTTTGTCCATGTGGAATGCTAACATGGATATACAGTTTGTGGCTGATAACTGTATGGCTGTGGCTCGGTATGTGACGTCTTACATCACCAAAAAAGAGAAGACAGAATTGAAGGATATGTGGGAGGACATTTCCCATGAAAAGAGCCTTAGCAAGAAGTTGTACAGTTTCAGTCTGAAGATGTTGTCGCATCGAGAAATCGGAGCGTACGAATGTTCTGACCGGTTGTCTTCAGCAAGTCTCTATGCCAAGTCCAGGAGTATCATTTGGGCGAGTCTTGGTCTTGCTGCAACGCGTAATCGAGTTCTCAAACCTGTGCGGGAAATTGAGTATTTGGCGGAAAAGGAGCCAAACAGTACCGACATTTTGAAGACCAACATGTTGGATACATATTATCCAAATCGAAGTATTCACCTCGAGAATGTTTGTCTGTATGAGGTTCTTCAAAATTACATATTCAAGAGGAACATCAAAGAAGATACTGAGAAAGGAGTGTATGCTGTAATAGGAAGTGAGGGATGTCTGGTCAAGCAAAGAAAATGCCACTTGGTAAACCATCGAAAATTGAGTGGCGAATCTCCTGAAAAAAAGGAGTTTTTCTATTTAGCACTTTTGCAACTTTTCAAGCCTTGGCGTGCAGAAGAGGAACTGCTTGGAGATTTTCTCTGTTACGAAGACTCTTTCAATGCCGCCAAGGAGACCATAGAATGTCCTGCTTTTCCCAAATATGTACAAATGTTGAATGCGGAAATTGAGCAGGAAGCAATGATTGCAGCCGAGATTGCCAGAGACAGTTCTCAGGACAGTCAGAGTTCTGCTTCATTGAGTCAGGATCCACTAGGAGGACCTGTTATCGAAAATGAAGCTGCCACTGCTATGAATGAAGTGGAAAGAGCCATGGCACATGCTCAGGAGGATGCGTTAACTTAGAAGAGTTGGAAAGACAACTCAACGTTGAGCAGAGGAAAATATATGACGAAGTTACCATGCAAATTGATCATGGATTAAGTCATGACAAGAAAGAGTGCTCATGTACGTCGTTGAAGCCTGTCCGACTGTACGTGAGTGGAGAAGCGGGAACTGGAAAAAGTTTCCTCATTAAAGCAATTTCATGCTATTTGCAGGAAAGGACAGAGTCATCGCTGTCTTGTGTTGTCACCGCTCCAACTGGACTGGCAGCACATAACATTAAAGGGATTACTTTACATTGTTTACTGATGCTGCCAGTGGAGCATGACAACAAATTACAATATCACAAGCTATCTGGAGATGCTTGTTTTGAAGTTTCAAGAATCTTGAGGAAAATGAAACTTCTTATCATTGACGAAGTAAGCATGGTTTCCAATGTCATGCTTGCCTTTGTGCATTTGAGAATGCAAGAAGTTCTCAAAACAGAGTATGATGTGTTATTTGGTGGCAAACACATCATTGTTTTCGGAGATCTTCTGCAGCTGACACCAGTGAAAGGGCAACCTGTGTTCAAAATGCTCACGCATGAAGATACCAGGAAGTGCCTAGGCAGCATTGGCAACGTCAATATATGGTTAAACTTCAATTATGCTGAACTGCATGAAAATATGCGTCAGGCGAAGGATGAAGTTTACAAGACTATTCTACAAGATGTTAGAATTGGAAAAGAGACCGAGCATGGGAAAGAAGCTTTACATGCACGATTACTGTCAAATTTATATCCAGAACAAGATGTTGTGCCTGAGAATATTTTTCAGAAAATTACTGAGAAGAAATCTGGAATATGTTTGATGCCAACTTTTGCAGAATGTGCCAAATTCAACAACAAAATGTTGCATTTAGAAAAGCAAGAGATTGTGAAACTGGAAGCTATTGACAGAGTAGAGCATATGGGATCAACAATTATTTTGTCTGAGAATCTGAAAACAAAATTGGATTCATTAGAGAAGAGTATATCTAAAACTGCAGGTTTTGAAAAGACTCTGAATGTGTGCTTGAACTGCCGTTTAATTTTAAGAAGGAATTTACATGTTGAAAGAGGTCTGGTAAATGGATCAATGGGTAATGTTGTTGATTTTGTAAAATACAGAAATAGAGATGGAATTGAATTTTTAAAAATTAAATTTGATGGCATTGAGGAAGTACAGCTAATTGGTCGTTGCTCTGCTAGATTTTTGCTTGTAAAAGACTTATATGTTCGCCGTAAGCAGTTTCCTGTTTGCTTGGCATATGCGGTGACAATCCATAAATCGCAAGGTTTAAGTGTAGACAGTGCATTGGTGAATATTGGCAGTTCTGTGTTCAAGGAGGGTATGGCATATGTGGCATTGTCACGAGTTAGAACTTTATCGGGATTGTACTTGATTGAGTGTGATGTCACAAGCATTTGTGCGGATCTAGATTGTGTTAAGGAATACAATAGGTTAAGAAGAGAGTATGCGCCACATTTGCCTCAATATCCTTTGTTTGAGAAACGTGTGGTAGGCCGGAAACGAAGAAATGTAACCAATACTGGGGAGGTTGTAGCAAAAAGACGAAAAGTCGATGAACCTGAAATTATAAGCAGAAACAAAAAGAATTTTGTTGAAGATGTTGTTGGTTTTCAATTTGAAAACAGTTCTGGTGTCAACTGCTATGCTAATGTAGTGGTTAATGTTTTGTTTTCTCTAGAAAATGTAAAAGAAGAGATTGTGGTCAATTCTGATCAAAGATTTTGCAGTTTGTTAAATTCTGTGTTAGAGAAATGTAGCACTGATAGAACAAACATAGAAAGTGTGTCTGAAATTCAAAATCTGTTAGACAGATGTTCAGGCCAAACACAATTCTCTCAAAATATTCAGCAAGATTGTCAGGAGTTTTTAATGTATATGCTTGATGTATTGCATGCTGAAGCTGTAGATGTAGATCAGCTGTTTGGGCTTTCTTATCAATGGCAGCATGACTGCGAGAACTGTATGGTATCAAGTACTACTAGTGTAGACTCAGAAAGATTTATATATTTAACTTTGCCAGACAGTAAATCAGTCTCCTTTAATAAGCTAGTAAAAGCAGCTGATCACAACATGGAGTGTAGCCAATGTAAATCTGAAATGATGTCCACATTATTTATACGAACATATGGCCAGTATGTCATTTTAATGTTCCAACGATGTAGGCCTGATGGAACAAAATTGACAACTTTAATTAAAAATTTTGTGGCTTCGCAGTTGTCAATATCAGGAAGGACTTTTGTAACTGCAGCAATTATATATCATGACGGTCCTTCAATAACATCAGGACATTACACAGCTTATTTAAAGTCTAGAAATGGCTGGTCATTTTGCAATGATTCTGTTTTAATTTTCAAAAAGAAATTGCCGTATGACCTTAAAAACTCTTACCTGGTGTTTTTAAAACCAAAATTTTAGGGAAAGAATCTCGGGATGTGCTCTGTGGAATTTCAAGAAGTTCTAATGGCTCCTACACGATTTGGCCTTGAGGATAAGTGTAGTTCAGAGACATAACTTCTAAACATAAGACTGGACGTCATGGAGAAATAAGTGCACTTTGAATGAGTTCAGAAAAACTATTTCTTTTTATAAGCTAATTGAAGCAGCCAATCAAAACATAGAGTAGAGGGAATGTAAGTCTGCAATGCTGTCTACTGTTTTACATTGCTTTGTGATTAAAAGTGATGTAGAGAATTAAATAATTGTAGTAGTCATAGAGGTAGTGTAAGTCTGCTTCATAGTAAGCAGTATCAGTGTCATAGGAAATGTAGAACATGACTGAGCAAGAAGGGGAAGATATTACTATTCCAGGATTGTGAAAATGATCTTCAACATTTTAATTCTGAAAGTTGCAGAAATGCCAAATGACGGGATTGGCTTACAAGAAATCCAAGAGTTATAAATGGCTCTGACAAGATTTGGCTTTGTGGAAACTTGTGGTAGAGAGCAAGAAGTCATTTATTGCATGTAACATGTTTTTAAAATCGATGGAGGTTTTCTTTTTAGAAAGTGGCGGGCTGAAAGTAATAACAGCACAACAGAGTGTAAGCTGTTCATAGGACATCCTTTGACGTCATGGAAAGTAAGTTAACTTTAAGGAGTTCTGAATTCTGATTTGCTATGTTGTATGGGTTTTTTAAACACAATCATTTTGATTGTGGTTTTTTTCCCCCGCTGTTATATGATGAATACCTTCAAGTCACTGTTTTTAGTGAATTTTGATACATTCTGAGAACAGCAAAAATAAACCATTTAACATGTATATTTAATTCTGTACTGTTTGCATTTATGATGTATATGTAGAACTGTGTAGGAGGCATGGAGAAGGTGAGGCTTCTGTAAGTGTCAAAGTTGTTGCATGCAGTGCTGCACTTCTGCGTACTCTTTCATATGCTGGACTACATCTGCACAATGAGATACCTAAGCAAAGGAAACACAAGTGATGTGATTGTGAAATGAGCAAAAGAAATTGCACATATTTCAATTACATCACCTGTGTTTCCTATCATTACGAATCACATTGTGCAGATCAAGTTTAGGTCTGTCCAGGGAAACAGAGGAGGTTTGGCCTTTGTTCAAGAGTGCAGTGGACATGACTCACTTCATTGGTAGACCTTCACATGTATTATGTCCTCTATTCTCTTCAACAACTCGAAATTTCATCTGCAACCCTGAGTAGGCCTCACCTCAAACAAACCTCTGGATAGGACACATCTTATTGGCATCCTGAAGCAATCATTTAAAATTTTAGTGTTTTGCGACATTTTTATGAGACAACAGCAATGCAAAAGATGCACCATGTTTTAAGATAGGCCTCACTTCATCTGCATCAAGATACTGTTAGTTTAAAATGTATATCTTTAGGACTGTATAGGGGACCTGGAGAAGCAGAAGCTTCTGTAAGTGTCAAAGTTGTTGAAAAACTGTTTGTCCTTCAATCTTTTCCCTTGTCTTTTGTAATTTTTAAATACATGTTTTAATATTTTTCAAATGTTTGTTCTCTCTTTCACAGATTGAAAGTATAAAAACAAAAAGTGAGTAATTTAACGACAATTATAAGGTAAATGTTTTGTACTCTTTTCGTTACATTTCTATCACATTTAACTTCTATTAGTTCCACTGCTTCATTTCTTTAACCCTCAGTTTCCTGCCTTTGCTACTTCCCTCATTCCTTTCTCTATTACCTACTTACTCAACTCCTTCCACTCTTTTTCTCAGTCCCTCTCTTCTCATAGTTCCTCACTCTTGTTCACTCACTCCGTCTCTATTACTCTTAGTGTCTTTGACTGATCACTCTATCACTATTTGTTCATAATGCTTTCTCTGTGTAGTTGAAGCACACTAAGGGGCATATTATGAACACAGCCAATAAAATTATTGCTGTTTTTATTGGCAGAAAACTGGTGCAAAAGTGGTTTTAGCGGCAGTTTTCTGCCGCAAAAGCGGCTTTAGCGACACATTTCTGCCAATAAAAGCTGCAAAACTTTTATTGCCTATGTTGATGATATGGCTCTATGTTACTTACATTTCTTTGCTGTTTCAATTAATCTTTTTCTGTTATTTTTTGTTTTCTGTTTTCTATTTTTTCTCTCTGTTATTCCCCATGTTTTAATCTTATTTTGAACATTCACTCACATTCTCCAAGAAACTCTTCTTTGTTAATGTTATACTCTCTGTTTTTTTTCTTTCACTTCCTTATCTATTTTGTTTTTCACAATTATACCCTCTTCCGTCTTTTCTTCGGTAAATAGATCTATTAAACAGTATCTCTTCTTTACTCCCTATAGCTGTCTTTCTTTTAACATCACTCTCTGTTTACTTTCCTTATACTTACTCTTTTTTTTTTTTTTTGGTTAGCTCCCGGTCCGCGTACCGGGAAGCTAACCGGGAAGCGAACCAAAAGAAATAGAGCTTGCCAGAGTGCTAAACATTCTAGCAATTTTTTTTGAAAGGGGAGGTAGTTCTGAAAATAACTTTTTTTAAAAATATTTTTGTTGTTTTATATTTTTTTTTTATTTTTTGAACATTTTTTGATTTTTTTGTATTTTTTGAACGATTTTATATTTTTTTGGGTTTTTTGGGGGGGGAAACAACAAAAAACAGGCATTGAAAAGGGCTCAACAGGAGCAAAAAAAAATTACTGGGGGCGGTTAGGGCAATTATGATGTTCATAAGCCAGGTTGATAGCATTTATACTCATATTACCACATGCTATCAACGCACCACAGTGCATACAAGTATGTTTCATGTGGCCAAAATTCTCTTGTATGTTTGGCACAGTTTCCCGTGCCTCTGCTGGTGTCAATGATATTGACGATCTTGATCTGGCCACAGGAGTTGATGTTGGATTTTCTTCCAAATCCCGTATTTCCGCCCGGCTGTAATTAAGTGGATGCTTCCTGGTCATGTGCCTATGCATGGTATAGTTCCCATAACTATACTTCTTATCAGTCCCTCTTGATAATTTATCTTTGCAGATGAGGCAGGTGACATACCTCGCATTCACTTTTTTTTGGCCTGGAGGGATTGAATAAAACTGCCAGATGAAACTGGCTTTCCTATGGGAAACCCGGGGCACCTCTTCCAAGAACTGTGGTTCTTCTCTCTCCTCTTCCTCCATTTCTTCCTCTTCCTCCTCTGTGTTGGTCATGACCTGGGGAGGTGGTCCTCTCTTCCCATGAGGAGGTGGAGGTGGTGGTGGGGGTGCACCAGCTGAAGCAACTACTGAAGCCATTTCTGAAGTATTAATAAAGGTCTTCCTCTCACAATGATGAAAGTCAGAGTGAGGAAAGAAGGAGGGGTTTTCATCATTTGGGAAAAACAATAGTTCTCAACCAATGAAAAGTGTTATTTTTAGGTCACCTGACCTAGCCTTACATGATTATGAAACCAAAAGTGAAATGAACCAATGAAAAGTTTTATTAACAAGTCACATGACCTCTCACGCTCATGTTACGCGCTGCGGAACGCGCCCCGGATAGCTTCCGGGTCGCTGCGCTTCGCGCCTCGGTCCGCGCCCCGGAGCACTTCCGGGTGCGCTAACGCGGTACGTCACAAGACGCATTACGCGGCAACGCGATACGTCGCGCTTTCGCGACGCGCAGCGGATCCCTTCCGGGGAGCTGCGTTTCGCGCCTCGGTCCGCGCCCCGGGGCACTTCCGGGTGCGCTAACGCGGTACGTCATAAGACGCATTACGCGGCAACGCGATACGTCGCGCTTTCGCGACGCGTCACGATGTTGATTTCTAAAGCGGCAGTTGCGGAAACGGAACGTTTACCGGTTCGCGGACCGGGTCGCGGCATCAATTTGAGCTAACGGAAAGCTTTCCGGTTCGCGGACCGGGAGCGAAACAAAAGAAATATTTTAAAAAAAATTATTAATAAACATATAAAATATATTTTTGGATTTAAAGAAGAATACATTTTACAGCTATAGATATTAGCTTTTAAAAAACCAATGAAATTCACTGAAAAAACCATAGGTTATACACCATATATAGTTAGGAATTAGCATTTAAAAAACCTTATTTTACTCACACAAAACCATTGAAATTCCATATATAGTTAGTTGTACTAACTATATATCGCGCACCCGCAATCCACTGCTGATCATGTCACATATTACATCATTCATGACATGGTCAGTGACATCACTGATGACATCACTGATGACATCTCAAATGACATCACTGATGACATCACTGATGACATCTCAAATGACATCACTGATGACATCTCAAATGACATCACTGATGACATCACTGATGACATCTCATTTGACATTACTGATCACATCACTGATGACATCATTCATGTGATAATACGATGAAGCTCTTCAGACTCTAATATAACCTTAGATACACTCAGTGTAAACAGACACTCACAGACTGTCACTCATCCATGGAGTTACTCACACACCTAGTCAGTCATGCAAAGAATCAATCACACCTCCATTTCCTCAACTATACAGTTATACACACCTTACTTATTCAAACATATACTAACACATATTTACTCTCTTATACAATCCCTGATACAAGTTCACAATGATCCATACAGCCACTCACACATTCACTGGCTCTTTTGCACAGTTATTTATATATGTCAACTCTCACATGTACTGTGTTTTACATATGTACTTACTTTGACATGTAGCACTGAGATATCCATTCACTCACCAATACACTCATGCACACAGTCAACCGCCCATACAGCTGTTTCCACATGCACTTTTGAACCCATACATCTAGTGAATCAACTGCTCACACATCTATGCACAGAGTCATACACCTCCCAGCCACCCATACACACTCTCAGTCTCCCATACAAATACTTGGGCAACCAATCAATAACCCATATAGTTAATCATATAGCTAATGATCAACACATGCAGCAGTTTATAGAACAACAGACATAATGATGCACAAATTGAGACAGTTTAGTCACTAACCCATGCACTCAGTGAGACACATTTAATCACTCACTCATACAGTCAGTCATGCACCTACTAAATCCTTCATCCAGACATTTATACATCCACTCATTCTTAAATATGTAAGACATATTTTAACTTTACAGAAAAATACAGTCACTGGATGTTGTCATCAGTGATGTCATCAGTGATGTCATTTGAGATGTCATCAGTGATGTCATCAGTGATGTCATTTGAGATGTCATCAGTGATGTCATCAGTGATGTCACTGACCATGTCATGAATGATGTAATATGTGACATGATCAGCAGTGGATTGCGGGTGCGCGATATATAGTTAGTACAACTAACTATATATGGAATTTCAATGGGTTTGTGTGAGTAAAATAAGGTTTTTTAAATGCTAATTCCTAACTATATATGGTGTATAACCTATGGTTTTTTCAGTGAATATATATATATATATATATATTATGTATTGTATGCTGCAGCTGCTGACGAATAAATGTCTGCATTTAAATCAGAAGTTGGAGTTGGGCTCTATCTTTGGAGAGGATTCTCCGTTCCTGTAATTTGAGTCCGCCCTGCAGGGTGGGGCCCCGGTAAAATGGAGACTGTTTGAAACACATTATGGAAGGGGGATGACCCGCTCTTTTGCTTGCACCAGCTGAAGGATTACCGTGGCTACTCGGTATGCAGCAAAGAGAAAGGGAAATGACAGAGGTGGTTTCTTCTGTCTGGCAACTCCGCAGATTTGAACAACTATAATGCGCTGCAGCATAAGGAGGCACTTTGCAAAATGAAATTTTAACAGCATGCACCAAATGAAATGACTTTTATTTTGTGACATTTGTACCAAAAAACGCTATTAAGCAGAATGGAATAGTACAATGTTTCACGTTATGATGGATGATAATTAAGGTGCATCCTGGGACTTGTGGTATTGACTATGGGCCATGTGACCGACCACTTTGGCGATAAATGCCACTCACCTGTGACCAAGGCTGTAACATGCAGAAACGCGTAAGGAAGAGAAAGGGTGGCTGTTTGTATGCTGCAGCTGCTGACGAATAAATGTCTGCATTTAAATCAGAAGTCGGAGTTGGATTCTCCGTTCCTGTAATTTGAGTCCGCCCTGCAGGGTGGGGCTCCCGGTAAAATGGAGGCTGTTTGAAACAAAATATATATATATTTAAGATAATACTCTTGCCAGGACAGGTCAAAATGGCAGTGAAACTGCACACACATGCTATGCACTTTATCCACTGAAATGTGTCAACGCCCCCCTGTTGTTGTTACATTTGAGGAATGACAAACTATTTTACCAAAAAGAGTTTTCAGATATTTCAAACAGTTGATTCCTTCAAATTAACTAGCATTTATATTACAAATATCTATGTCTTGTTTGTGATGTCTCACTTGATATAAGATTTTAACAATATTTGTGAAATTTATTTTTTATTATGTATTATGTTTAAGATGATTTTTACTATTGTATAATTGTTTTTATCACATGTTTTATTAAAATAGATTTTGGATAACTGCCGTTTGGGTCCTTTTAAGACTGATAGTGAGAGGTATTTGGTTGTGAAGACAGTGGAGTGTGACTTGTCTGATTGTTAATTCCGCCAACGAAATTTCTTCTTGTTGATACATGGAAGGCCTGAGCAATGGTTAGAGGGCTACCTAAGTGGGCAGCACAATATCTGATATACAGGCCCTGAGAATATTTAGTGTGCTTTACCAGGGACTCATAATTAAATTAAGTATGCCTATTGGGTATGAACCAACGTTATCATATTTAGAGGAGAGAGTACATGCACTTTAGCAAAAAGGAGGTTGGAAAAAGTGAAGGAGGGAGGCAAAACATTTGGAGATTACCCTGCTGAGAGAGGGCTATTTTCCGATAGACAGAGTCAACATTTTGTACGTTTATAAGATTAACTTCTACTGAGAATCAGAATTCTCTAAGTGAACCATGTCAGAATTCCTGCACATTTTCTGTATTCCTTTTGTCTAGTTTCAGATCCACAGTGCTGATCTAAGGCTAACACAGTCTTACAAGGCTGCATTCCCAACTTTTGCTAGACAGTGGGAAAAATGAGGGTTTTACTTCCTAACTCATTCCCTACCTTATCCCTTCCTAAAGTGATCATCATCTG
Organism: Lissotriton helveticus; assembly: GCF_964261635.1. NCBI lineage: Eukaryota > Metazoa > Chordata > Amphibia > Caudata > Salamandridae > Lissotriton > Lissotriton helveticus. The sequence continues at coordinate 1,609,644,286 of NC_136063.1, read as the reverse complement.
GCCACTTTAGGATCTAAATCAGTGACACCGCCATGGCGTCCATGCTTTTTCCTTTGCTGAAAGAAGGGTTCCTTGCTGTCAGTAAAACATCTGTGTTTCAAAGTAGGCCAAATAAGGTCATATGAATATGAAAACATAATTCTTTCCATTAGGATTAGTCTGCATCCACTTAGCTTCCAGCACTCTAAGTATGTTAAACAATTTACATTTTGTTAAGTACTTCATGGAACAATCCCACCAATCCTGAAGAGTTATCAGAAGTAGTTAGCTATAATTGCATTGATTACTCTGGGCAGGATTGCTAAAATCACACCTCATTACACGTAGTAAAGGTATTTTAGATTGCTTCTTTTATTTCTGTTGATGTCTGGGCTGGTTTATGGCAGCAAACATCACTATTCATGCATTGTCAATGTAAAACTTTGATTTTGTTGCTACAGAACATCAGTTAATGCTGTAAAAAGAAAATGGACAATCGAACATACATTTGCCAGCTTAAATACCTCATTGTTTCAAATAAGGACCTTAAAAACAGGTCTTTCAGTTTCTATGCTTGCTACAGATTGGTGTTTTTTCAGTGTTCATGAAAGGGTCATAGTAATTTAGAAGACTCAAAAAAGCAGTTTTCTGTTTGAAATGGTCAACATTTAACTTCACGGACGGCATGTATTGATCACTGTGTAACCAAGTAATTCTGAGAGCGCTTCTGAAAAGGTCAGTAGCTTATTTTTAAAAAGTGTCTGCTCGCCATTATTTAACAAACCCCAATAGAAATGCAATTTTAGGACTCACACTTAGAAAATCACGGTACTAAAATGCATCACTCTGTAAGGACTACTGGACCTTTTATGTAGACATATACAGCCACGGCTCATGCAGGGCGTTACACCGGGCGGTGACGTCAGGCAGAGGAGGGGCAGGGTGGGGGGTTGTAAAATGCGGGATATAGACAATGTCAGGTAAGTACTGAAAAAAAAACCAATATTTCGTTGCACGCGCTGCATCACATTTGGCGATGCAGCGCGGGTAACGAAATTCGTTTTTTTTTCTTTTCGGTACTTACCTGACATCGTCCATATCCCGCATTTTACAACCCCTCACCCTGCCCCTCCTCTGCCTGACGTCACCACCCGGTGTAACGCCCTACACAAGCTGTGGCTCGACATATAATTAAAGCCAGCCCTTATATTGGTTAATTTAACTGCATTTCACAGCATTCACTGACTTGATTTGTGCTTTATCAAACATTCTGTCTGCTTTCTTTGGCAAGCTTTCAATTTTTTTTGTAGATGAGTTCAATAAGTTAAACACATCAAACTCACTATGACTTTTTTGAAAAACGTTTGTAAAGATACATCAAACAGTACCAAATATATAGGTAAGTCAGAAATTGTTTTTCTATGGAAACATGGTCCTAACTAATAACTACCTTCTGATGACCGCCAGTCGGTAATATATATGTACACACTGAAAAAAGAAAGGTTACAAGGGCATTATAGGTTCATGTTTTACCCAGAAAAAAAACATGGAAATTTAGCAGTTATAGTTATGCCTATCTGATGAAACTATAACTTTAAGCAACTTTAGGTCATGCTTTTGGTTCCTTAGCATAAGTTTAACTATCAATATAACTATAACTGCTGAATGACTACTGTGGCTGGACCAATCCGTGAACATATGTTTTCGACCAAAAGTATCACGCAGCACTCTCCAGACGTTTTTTTATCTTTTGTTTATTGAGCCATTCTTGCTCAACCCATATATATATATATATCTATATCCACTCAAGCCTCCTCCTTGTATCAACAGTTTTTTGTCAAATACCAGATGATAGCCAAGGGACGATTCCTCTCAGCGTGTTGTTTTTTTTAAAGCAAAAGAAAACTTCCCAACGCGTTTCGAAGCTCAAGCTTCTTGGTCACGGGTCAATTAAGTTTACCATGATACATCATATGTACATGTGACTACACCATCACTATAGAAGTAGGACTACACCAGGCACTATTTTTTCAGCGTCTGACTTGGTGGCCATCTTACATGATTATAAAAGTTACTTTTCTCGCCCAAGATATTTGAAAGCTGATAATCTCAGGTTTTCTGGTGATTATGTAGTCCAAAACTGATATTGCTGTCAGCATTATAAGGAATAAAGATATAAAGACAGTATATTTATATCATTATTGACCCTTACAATTCCACGCTAGTGGGTAATATACATAATTATTTGTCTGTAACGAAATTTCTAAAAATTCTCTTACAGTTCCGAACCAGTGGGCAGAACCTTTTTGAAGTCCAATTCTCCCCCATTGGGCAATATCACAGCTCATACATCATAAGAACACATCACCGTCTTGAAATTGAGTTCCACATAACTTAACTGTGAGATACTGTCCTCCAAGATATAAGCTATTTTGCATTCTTCTTGCCCCTTGTTGCCTACAAAAAATAAAAAACAGTGTCAGATCAAATGACCTAAAATGTTATTATCTAAAACCAGTAAACAAATTTTCTTTTCAACTCACGTCTCACCTCTCTCTATTTTATAATTTCTAATGGTATCCTAAAAGGCTTTACCCCAAATGTACGGCTAGTTCCTCATCCCTATTCAGTCAAGTCGAAAACATGGTTTCATATTTAACTACTAACTTGGACTCTAATCTATGTAACATTTGTGTTCTATTGCCCCCTCTGTCTAGAATCAGGGTTATATCCAGTACGCAAAACTTCAGCACACTTGTATTTTTATTATGTCTCTCTTTGAAATATCACGCTTCTCAATATTGTTTATCCTCATTTACAATAGCTCTTAAATGCTCTCGAATTCTCTTTTTGGCTTTATGGATTGTACTGCCAATATAATGGAGTGAACATGAACGTTTCAAACAGCATACACAAAAGTCAGAGTTACATGTAAAATGTTCACTAATGACAAAAGCTTTTCTTCTATGAGAAAGTTTCACCTCCTTCCAGCTATTGCTATTTCTGCCAGCTCTGCATACACCACAGGTATGAACCCCTTGTATATTGCTCTTACTCTATTTCTCTTGTATGGTGCTGCTACATACCACATCCTTCAGTGAGGCACACATCTTAAAGGTAACTACTGATTTTGCTAGAGTTCCAAAATGTATTCAGACTTCTCTTTACTTCCAAGCTTCAGTACAGAACTCCATTATACATCTAACTGGCTGTTCTTCCTCTGTCTTTCCCTTTGGTATTAAAAGGTCCACTCTTGTTACATTCTTGGCCCTGTTGCACGCCTGCTCAATTACCATAGGGGAGCAGCCCATTTCTGCGAATCTGCTTCTTATTTCTGACATTTCTTTTTCCAATCCTTCCTCTGAGCTACAATTTCTCCTAGCTCTAGATAAGGTTTTTCAGGTGACAACCATCTGCATTAATTATGCTATTAGCCACTGTTTTCTTGCAGAAGAGTTCACTTTCTAACTTGTCATTGAATACTTTTTTTTATGTCTAGAAATTCAATCTTAGTTGGGTTTATGTGACTAATGAATTTCAAATTCTGATCATTAATATTGAGTAAATTAACCAAGTAATCTGCCTCTTCCCTTGTTCCATTCTAAATGCAGAATGTGTCATCAATGTACCTCACCCAGAGGACTGCAAGCTCCTTGAACAGTCTAATGTTGTTGACTTTTTGTTCTTCCTTATATCACAGGAACAACCCTGCGAAATCGGGAGCAAAACAAGTTCTCATTGCAGTCCCCTCAGTTTGCCTATATATAACCTTATCAAAGAAGAAGAAGTTATTTGTTAGAAATATATAAATAATTTCTGTATGTGGCCGGGATCTTAAAAATGCCTGCAGGCCTTGATTCCCTGTTCATGTGGTATACATGTGTATAGGCTGTTGATGTCCAATGTCAAAAGTATAAAGGGTTTTTCCCAAACAATATTATTAATTTGGCACAAAAGTTCCCCCGTGTCTTGAATGCATGAAGGGAGTGTTTGTACATATGTTCTTAGGAAGTGGTCTACATATTAGGATGCGTTCTCATACATGCTTTCCTTTGAGGACACCATCGGTCTACCTGGTGGATTACTGCTGTTTTTATGTAGTTGAGGTAGAATATAAAATACTGGTAGTTGACATGGGGGACTTTTAGCGCCAAATTAATGATATTGTTTGGAAAAAGAACTTTACTGGTTATAGATAATACCATTGTGTTTTACTACTTCTATGGTGATGGTTTAGTCACATGTGTATATATGAGGTATTATGATAAACAAAATTGACCCTTGATTAAGAAGCGTGAGCTTCAAAACACATCAGGACGTTTTCTTTTGCTGCAAAAATAAACACGATGAGAGGAATTGTGCCCTGACTTTCTTCTTGTTTTTATGATGAAAAAATCATCGATAAAAGAAGGAGACTTGCGTGGAGTATTATTTAGGGGTGTGTCAAGGCCGCCGCAATAAGAGGGGAGGGAATCGGTATTCTTTGTATGAAATATATATATTACCTACTGCCGTTCGCCAGTAGGTAGTTATAGTTAGGATCTAGTTTCCATAGGAAAAAAGTTTTTTGTTTTCCCAATTACTTAGGTGGTGGTTGACAAATCTTTGTGAAATTTTCAAAACTTGTGGCCCGCTCTGGTCAGCTCCTATTCTAAAAAAAAGATTTGCCGAGCAGGGGCCGAGAAAAAGTGGGGATCCCCCCCAAAAAGATTTATTGTTATTTCCCATTGGAAAATGTAGACACAGCTACAGCTCGAACTGATGAACAGAATTACACCAAATTTGGCAAAAAAGGTAATGCTTAGTTCAGAAAGCGCCCTTTTGATGAGAAAATCCAAAAATAAAAGTTTCAATATATAGAGGTACGGGGGATCCGTGCACCCTCCCGACAAGGAGCTTCATTCTAATTGGAAGTCACCACTCCAAACCATGAAGTGTTGGCAGCCATCTTGTGCCTCGGTAACCGAGGCACAAGAAAAGAGAAAAAGAAATGTGTAAAACAAGAAAAGAGGGCAGCGTAGAAACACCCTGACCCCCTAGGCCTGCTCAGGGGGTCCCACAAGGTCCCTTAGGGCCCAAAAAAGCAAAACAAAATAAAAAAATCAGCCAAATTCATGTTGAGTGCGCGAATCAAGCCAACATTTTTTAAAAATGAAGCCCGTGCTTCATTATTATTTATCCCTCAGGTGGGCCAAGTCCTGGGGGCATGCTGAAATAAAATTTTGGGGTGCCCAGGGGGACCCCCGCAGCCCAGGGACCACCCCCCCTGAGGCTTTGATAAAATCTTTGCGGGGGCACACGGCCCACTGCAACCCTGGGGACCGCCACCCCTCAGGCTTGCTTTTTAATGTTTGGGGCCTCCAAGACCCCCCCAAGCCCCAGGGACCACCACCCCCGGGACTTTCATTAAATATTTGCAGGGGCGCAATGCCACCCGCAGCCCCGGGGTCCGCCACACCTGGGGCTTCTTTCTTAAAAAATATACTTGTGTAGGGTGCTTGAGTCCCCCAACATGCCCTGGGAACCACCACCTCCCGTGGCACTATAATGCAAAATTTAGGGGGCCGTTACGGACCCCCTGGGGACAGCCACCTCCCCATGGCTGTGCATTTGTGGTTGGGAGGGGGGTCGCGCGGCCCCCCTCCTGGAGGCTGTGATGGCCCTGGGGACCGCCACTCCCCAGGGCAGGCTCCTGCAGTGTCCCGAGGTGCCCACCCTGGGATACTGCTGTTTGCTATGGCAGGACAGGAAACCTGCTCTCTCTTCCAAAATGCAAACCAGATTGCTTTTCGACATGGGGAGCTGCATGTCAGCAGCTCCCAATGTGGAAAAGCAATGCCGACTCTCACAGGATGCGGGGAGCCGGCAATGACCATGGGGGTATTGGGGCTCCCCCATGGTCCACAACGGGATCCCAGGCCCCAGGGGATGGAGTCCCCAGGGCCATAAATGGCCTGAGGATGGGGGCCACACAGCCCCCCTCCAAATAATTTTTGTTTTTTAAAACACTGGCCATGCCCCGGGGGATGGGGTCCCCATGGCCTAATATGCCCTCTGGAGGAGGCCACGTGGCCCCCTTCCATTTATTAAAAAAATAAAAAAACAAGGATCTGACCCTGGGGCATGGGGTCCCCAGGGCCCATAAAATAGAAAAGGTAGGGGGGCCACACAGATCCCCTTCTTAGAAATAAAAAAAGACCGGCACCACCAAGGTCCCACTCCCTCCCAGCAACACTCTGCAAACGCGCCCTGTGGCATGTTTTTAGTTGGGGAATTAATTCCCCTTCAATACTGGGAGTCCCACACACACACACAGGCCAACTAGCCCACCAGGTCCCTCCAGTAAGCGCCACAGGGTCGCACTGCAGAGAGGTAGTCAAGGCCACGCCCCTTTTTACACCTCTCTGCAATGCAATTCCCCTTGAATACGGGGGGTCCCTGTTGGCCAACTAGCCCACCAGGTACCTCCAGTAAGCGCCACAGTGCTGCGTTGCATAGTGTTGTAAAAAGGGCCTTGGCCTCATTACACCTCTCTGCAATGCAGCCCCCTGGCACATACTGGAGGTTCCTGGTGGGCTTTTTGGCCCCCAGGGACCCCCAGTATTCAAGGGGAATTATTTCCCCCTCTGCATATGCTCCAGCGGACGTGTTTGCAGAGTGGTGCCTTAATTTCTTTTGGGGATCGGCAAGGTATGCGTATCCCGTGATTTTTTCCCCCAAAATGTTTTTGAGGGGACCTTGGGGGTCCTTGTGGGCAGGCCTAGAGGGTCAGGAACCTCCAGTATGCACCAGGGGGTGCCTTGCAGAGAGGTGTAAAAAGGGGCATGGCCTCTTTACACGTCTCTGCAAGGCAGCACACTGGCGTGTTTGCAGAGGGGGAACTAATTCCCCTTGAATACTGGGGGTCCCTGGGGGACAACTAGCCCACCGCGAACCTCCAGTATGCACCAGGGGACTGCGTTGCAGAGAGGTGTAAAAAGGGGCGTGGCCTCTTTACACGTCTCTGCAAGGCAGCCCCCTGACATATACTGGAGGTTCCTGGTGGGCTTCTTGGCCCCCATGGACCCCCAGTATTCAAGGGGAATTATTTCCCCCTCTGCAAACGCGCAAGGGGGCGCGTTTGCAGAGTGGTGCCTTAATTTTTTTGGGGGGATCGGCAGGGGGCATGTTTGCAGAGTAGTGCAATCCGTCACCTCAAGCCCCGCCCCCTCCCCGCACCACTCTGCAAAATCTGATGCACCTCCTCACACCCTAATATAACCTTTGATACACCCACTCTAAAATACAGACTACCATTTCCGAAACAATAGACACACCATTACCAGTTACTACGTATACACTCACTGATTCCTAGGTCTACACACACATCCACTCATTGACCCATACAGTTGCTCATACTTGCAGTCACTCATCCATACAACACTATCATATGCACTCATATACCAATACAAACACTCACACACCGTCACTCATCCAGAGTTACTCAAACATCTAGTCAGTCATGCAATAAATCAATCACACTTTGATTTACTCACCTATACAGTTATACACACACCACCTTACTTATTCATACAGATACTAACACATACTTACTCTCTTATACAAACACTGATACAAGTACACACTCATCCATACAGCCACTCTCGCAAACACCCATTCCCACATATAGTTATTTATATACAACATCAATCACATATACTGCCTTTTACATATATAGTTACTGTCACATTTACCACTGAGACATCCATTTATTCACCAATACACCCATACACATATTCACCCACCCATACAGCTGTTTCCACATGCACTCTTGAACCCAGTGAATCCACCACTCACACATCTATGAACAGAGTCACACAACTACACACACTGAGGCACCCATACAAATACTCTAGTAACCAATCAATAACCCATATAGACACTCATGTAGCTACTCACCAACCAATGCAGCAGTTTACACAACAGATAGACTGATACATACATTCACACAGTTTAGTCACTAACCCATGCATTCAATAAGACATATGTAATAACTCACTTAAACAGTCAGTCACGCACCTACTAAATCCTCCATTCAGACACTCATACACCCACTTATTCTTCAATACACTTTGGCATATACATAATACATATTTAACCTTTATAGAAACACACATTCACTGGCTGGATTATGTCATCAGTGATGTCATCAGTGATGTGTTTTATATATATATATATATATATATTTGCTCCAAAACTCTCCTCAAACAAAGAAGGAAGTGGCTGCACTCACGTGGTATAATTCAGCAGTTTATTTACACACAAACAGGACGCGTTTCGGCAAATGTGCCTTTTTCCCCTGCGGGCGCACGAGTTTTAGTCAGCTGAACTAACTATAACGGGGGAATTTCAATGGTTTTGTACGAGTGAAATGTCCAGCTAACTATAACGCCCCTGAAACCCATGGTTTTTTCTGTGAATTTCTAAGGTTTTTTAAATGCTAATTCCTAACTATAACGTGGCTGAAACCTATGTTTTTTTCAGTGAATTTCAAAGGTTTTTTAAAATGCTAATGCTGGGGGTTCATATCAAGTGCTGGCTGTGAAGAGTGGGGTGAGATGGCGTTTACTGCGGTTGACTATGGATACATTGGCACTGGACTGACAAGTGTCTTATGTCACATCAGAATTGTGCGTATAGCGCCTATCCCGCATGGGCGGCAACTCAGAGCTCTCATTTGGTCCTTGTTTGCACACATGCCTATTCAGTCAGTCGATAGCTGGCTGTAACAAGGCACAAATCTTAACCAAGGTATAGCTTTCTGCAAAATTTGGTGTAATTCCGTTCAGCAGTTCGGGCTGTAGCTGCAGCTAAAGGTTCCTATGGAAAATTGCATGGAAAAATCACGTTTTGGGACCCCCTATCCTGAAAGTTTGGGGGTGATTCGTCAAGCGGGGGCCGACCTTTTGAGTGTCATCGTAACACTTTCAAGTAATCAACTCGGCGTACTAGTGGGTTTGGTGAGGAAGGGGTGATTCTGGCTGAAGAAATATCGAGTTTTACAGCTGTGTAACGTTGCATGTGTTGTTGTATTTTGTCTTTCTTCAATGTCCCATTGCGCTCTAAAGTGTCACTAAGGCGCGTAGGCAACGTATTCGCCTTCTGACATTTCCAAATCAGCACCACGAGCATGTCTTAAATACCCAGTGTACTTCCATACAGACAGAAACAGCAGGCACATTGAAATACTTGAGCTGTCAAAGAGGAACTGTAAAATCTTATGAGGGAGAACTTCTGTGCATGTTAGGCGTGGTAGACAGGCCCTGATCTATGGACGTTACACAGGCGAATTAATGTGTGAATGAACAGATGAGATGATGGCGAGTTGAGTGGGTAAAACGATGATGATTTTGGATGATTGGGTAGAGAAGATCAATGGGAGCTCTTGCATACAAAGCGCCTCAAGTACATCAGTCACCTGTAGGCGCTTCCTGGCTAAAGATTAATTAGGAGTGAATCCTGGCAGCATGTGTCCGCCAGCAAGGAGGGCCGCCAGACCAAAGCCTGCGAGTATGTTCTCTGTAGGGGGCTTTGTGGCTTGAATGGGCCCGCACTTGCAGGGCACAGTGCCAGGGCATGTGTCTGCCCTAGGCTGCTGACCCGTCTCCCCAGGTAGTTAACAGGAAGATGAGGGATGCCCTTTCAGGCATCTGCGCAGGGGCATAGAGATTCACTGGGCATGGGTTAGTGCCGTCTTTTCTATGTGTGATACCCGGGGTGTTTGAACAACCTCTTGCTATGGGGCCGGGCGGCATTGGGAGTGTGGGTATTAGAGGCAGCCAATGGGTGATTCCTGTGACCCGATATCTGTCTGCAAGTAAGAAGGTGCCTTTGCATGCTGGTCAGGCTTTAGTAAATACGAGCTTGCTTGATGGGTTGATGGCTCAACTAACACATTAGCTTTTAGACTGGGTGAGTTGCCTTTCACCTTTTGAATCATGTGTGAAGGTTATGGCGTAGTGATGGCATATTTTTCACTGGTGACCAACACTGCACCACTGGTGATTAACTTTGTCACATATATTAGGGTGGACAGGACTCCCTGCTGGGAGTGAGACCCCATTCACAGTTACCGGAACTTGCCCTAGTTCACTTTTTGGCCAATTATTATTGTGTGATCGATCAAGTTAATGGCTTGGGTTGGGAGATCCGCAGGTGCGAGACACCAGCTGTGCACCCAGTGGTTCAACATTATCCCCGCAGCTACCGGGTTAGAGGGGCCTGGGGATTCCCGCCAGAAGTACAGCTCTTGATGTGCAAGGGCTGCTATGGAATGCCTGTCGATTTCCATTACAGTGCCGCCAAACACAGCTTCCCACTGTCCCAGCGCCCGTGTAAGTGTTGATCAAGCTGTGTGCCTCAGTGCAGCATCCCGCCGCTGAGATGGAACACTCTCCCCCACCCCCTATCAAACTGTCCACCCTTCAACTCTTTACCTCGCTGGCTCACTCCCTCTTTCTGCCTCCATTTCTCCCATCTTCATCGCTACCGCCGACCCCAGTATCCTCTTCTCGCCCACCCTGAGTCTGGCTCTTAGGACCTTCCCCATGCCTGCGGCCCTTCCAGTCTGAAGCTCACACATGGCACAATACAGGCAGCGGCAGTGCACCCGGGAATAATTCATAATACTCGAGCTCTGTTCTATTTTGCCAGTGCTTGAAATGGCCATAAGTGCAGAATGTATCACCAAGTAAGTACTTCTCCCATTAAATGTAATGCACACCTGCTAAGACATGCTGGTACTCTCCTTTTTAAACTGAAGATGGGCAAGCACTCTGTACGTGACAGAACCTGCCCGTTCAAAGCGCTGCATTTTGCACATAGCGCCTGTGATATGATATCTCAGTGAGAAAAGTGCCAAAGCTTCGTTGCGGCAGCGAGAGGGTGGACCGTGGTTGACACTCATAGGTCTGGCTTTGGGAGTAATAATTGAAATGCGCCACCCTTTGACGATAATCCATAGGGGTGCATTGGGTGGTCTGCAGCACGTGTCTAGCGTTGTTTCTACTTCACAGACCGTGCTATGTGTACCACAAAGAAACCATTCCCTCACCTCGTCTGCAGTGTGGGGTCAGCTTGCCTCAGTGCCCGACCACTCGTGCGGGGCGCAAGGAACAAGCAGGCCCAATTTCTGGGCGATGTGGAGCTCAACAGTACCCAGTACTGCCCCAGGTTTCGTGCTCAGTACCTCACTTCACGTGCTATGTGCAAGGAGCAAAGTGCAAGGCTCACCACGATGTGCTTCCCCAGTGAAACAGGTTGCCCTTTGTGCTGCTTGCTTCAAGAAAACCACCCCCTCTCTTTGCAGTATGGCTCTTGGACAGATAAACTCTTCACTCTGTACATCTCGAGCCAACCCCCCCCTTGCCGTGCATTACCAACCACGTGGTTGTAAAAATGCGCCCTCCTTGCACCACGCACCACAAGCAGATGGTCCCACTCGCTGTGCAGTGTGCGGTTCACTTACACCAGGGAAACAGCTCAGCTCTCGTGCCACGTACCGTGAGCAGGCTGCTCCCCTGTACAGTTTAGGCCTCAATGTGGTCCAGTACTACCTCACCCCTCTGGCTGTGCACCTCATACAGCTCACCTCCTCCACGTGCAGTGTACGGCTCACCACACACCGGTGGAACAGCCCACCCCTCGTGCTGTGTGCCTTGAGCAGGGCGCTCCCCTCTCTGTACAATGTGGGTCTCACTGTGGTCCAGTACAACCCCCTCACCCTCGGTTGTGTGCCTAGAGTAACCTACCGCATCCCACGTGCAATGCTAGGTGCACCACGCCCTGGTTAAGCAGGTCACACCTCCTGCTGCGCCCCCTCTTTTGGCAGTGTGAGGCTCACCAAACACCAGTCATTCCACAGCCCTCGACAATAGGCGCTGCCTCGATTGGCGATTTCCTAATTTCAGGCACCCCTCTGTGGGTCAATTTGAGAAGCACCAGCTTGCGGTGTGTGTTGCGCTGTCTGACATTACTTATGCGTGTGTGTGAGGGGGTTTGTCACTTCGAGGCCTCTCAGTGGGTTATGAAGGTATAAGGAAGTCCCTGGACTGGGGGGGCCTCAGAGCCCCCACACATAATTTGAAAAAGCCCCGGGGCTGGGGGGCCCCTCTGGGCCCCCCTTTACTTAATAATTATTGCCCCCGGGATTTGGCTCCCAGGGGCCAATTATCAAAGAAACGCGGGAGCCCGCGCTTTGGTTTATTTATCAACACTATTTAACAAACAGGCACGACTCTGAACCAAGGGCTACATTTTTGCCAAATTTGGTGTAATTCCATTCAGCAGTTCGGGCTGTAGCTGCGATGAAATGTTCCTATGAGAAATTGCATGGGGAAAACACGTTTTGGGCCCCCCCTTTTTCTCAGCCCCCGCTTGACGAATCATCCAGAGACTTTCAGGATAGGAGCGTACCGGAGTGCCCCACCAGTTTTGAATAGTTTGAATATTAGGTCCTAACTATAACTACCTACTGACGACCGCCAGAAGGTAATATATATATATATATATATATATTCCACCGCTTGGCTCACTTTCCCTTCGCTAGGCGCTCCTTGATTCTCGGTCGCGTTTCTCCTGCGGTTGAGCCAACCGCTGTAAATTATCACAGGATCTCCCCGGTCCCGGGGAGGAATGGAGTCGCTGAAAGACGGCACTGACACGCTTCTCTCAATAAAGGTGATTTATTTCATCAATCCATGTGGGGGATTTAGCAACAAAAAGCAACCAACGCGTTTCGACTGCGTCCGCAGTCTTGATCGCGTGTCAGTGCCGTTTTTCAGCGACTCCATTCCTCCCCGGGACCGGGGAGATCCTGTGATAATATATATATATATATATATATCCAAGAAAAAGTTTTGGCATTTAAGCTGAGGTGGCCTCTGTCAGCGGCGGGCCATGGACGGGGTCGCCACTCCCTATAAACCAAACATACACGTTCACGTTTTTCCAAAGAACGAAGTCCAGGCCAGCATAAGTGTTCAAAACCGGATTTGTTCCAGAGCCTTCACTCGACGCGTTTCGGGAATAGCCTTCCCTTTCTCACGAGTACAAGAGTTTGTTTGCATCCGTTTTTTAAATAAATCACGTGACAGTGTTAGAACAAAATTATAATAGACATAGTTAACAGACTACCCGATTATCTTTGCTCCAAGCTTTGCTGGAATCTACCTGGGATGGTGGGAGGAACTCATTGTCAGGAAATTAGACCAATATCGTACCGGAGTCCGGACCTGGCTCCGGTACATAGATGATATTTTTGTAATCTGGGAAGGCACCAGGGAGGATGCTGAAGATTTTGTGGCCATCTTGAACATCAATGATTTCAATCTATCATTTACGAGTCATATTGACATGAAATCAGTGGATTTCCTAGACTTGAAAATCACTATTGAAGATTCAAGTCTAGTGACAGTTCTGTACAGGAAGGAGACTGCTGGAAATAGTCTCCTCCACGCACGCAGTTGTCACCCCCACAACCTGATTAGCTCAATCCCCTATGGGGAATTATTAAGAGCCAGAAGGAACTGTACTAAGCAAAAAGATTACGAGAAAGAAAGGGACATCATGTGTAACAGGTTTGAAGCAAGGGGATACAGCAAAAAATGTATCGCACAGGCAGTGAGGAAAGTAGTGGATAGAGACAAAATCCAATCCACAGGGCGTGAAACAGAGAGTGAAAAGGAAGGAATAAGATTCATCACTGACTATCACTGCCAAACCAAAAAAGTGAGAGAGGCAATCAACAAACATTGGAATGCCCTCAAAACTGATAAAGATATCCTCCCAAGCCTTAGGGATCATCCCCAAATCACCTATAGAAAACCTCCATGCCTGAAAGACAAAGTATGCCAAACATTGATAGCCACCAAAAAAAGAGCAAATCCTATCCAAGGATTTTTCGTCTGTGGCAGGTGCAAGGCATGTAAATTTAGCTACAATACTAAAGAGGTGAAACTATCACAAGCATGTCCCCCTTTCAGAATCACTAAACATCTGAACTGCCACACAGAGTTTGTGGTATATGCACTGAAATGTCCTTGCGACAAATTCTATGTGGGGAGCACGATCAAACCGGCTAAAGAAAGAATCCTACAGCATCTTAGAGCTATAAAAAATCAGGATAAACAGTACCCGATGGCAAGACACTTTGCATCCCACCACAAAAGTAACAACAGTCTCCTATCGTATGTGGTACTAGACCAAGTGCCCATTAGAGAAAGAGGTGGGAATAGACTTCAGGAGCTTAGACGATTGGAGTCAAGATTTATAATCAAATACCATACCCTTCAGCCCCAAGGGCATAACTGTGATGAAGCCCTAGGAGTGCACCTTGGATAAATATAAATATATGCTATGTACAAAGATGTAATTTTATCTGTTTGGCTGTTTTCCAACCTTGTTTTAATAGTGCACAAATGAAATATAGGCACAACAATTTAAAGTCACTAAATCACTGTTTTTATCATTTATCACAGGTACCAATGAATGTGGGAGAGTATGACAGTACAACACTATCAGAACGTGCATGGCAGTATGTATCAACGGGCAGTCACATACGAGAGAATTGGCACATGAGACTGTGTTCACTAGCATGACTTGCATGGCATGGCATGGTCAATGACACTGATACGATTCAAGTAGCCCACTGGGGCGATATCTGATGAATGGGCTATATCCAAATTGAAATGATTGATATTTTCAGCAATGCGGAGACTTGGCAAATATAACAATTTGCCCACTGGGGCGTGATGGAGCGAAAGTGATGGCACCAAGATAATGGGTGAATCTGGCCCAACAAGGCCACTAAGCAGAAAGTATGCGGCTTAAGTTCAGGTTGCGGGATGGATCTAACAGTTTGATCTAAGACACGAACACCAAGGTGGTGAGTTCGAGCCCCGAAAGATACCGTGAACGATGTATGGGTTTATTTATATATTTTTCCATTTCCATTTTTGTATACTGTTAAAGTGGTATCATCATTTAAAACTTTATTGCCTGCCGCATTGTGACGAACAACGTTAAGCTGACAAGCCATTTTACAAGTAGCCTTGAATGTGCATGCTGTATGCTGGCGCCATTACCCTAAACGTTATTGACCACATGCAAAACATTGAACAATGTAAATACGAGCAGCAAAGAGTCCTAAAAAATTGAATGTTGTCTAAGGTGGCCGGAGTGAAATAACGGGGCATGCTTTTGTAGCAATTTAGCGCAATGTATAGCTAATGCTTCTAAATGCCCGCTATGACGCAAAATATGCATGAGAAAATAACAAATGTATCAAGTATAATATTATGCTTCTTATATTAGCACTGCCGCACATTTTGTGAAGAATTGTGTACAACATAGCTCCAGACATAAGATAATCGGGTAGTCTGTTAACTATGTCTATTATAATTTTGTTCTAACACTGTCACGTGATTTATTTAAAAAACGGATGCAAACAAACTCTTGTACTCGTGAGAAAGGGAAGGCTATTCCCGAAACGCGTCGAGTGAAGGCTCTGGAATAAATCCGGTTTTGAACACTTATGCTGGCCTGGACTTCGTTCTTTGGAAAAACGTGAACGTGTATGTTTGATATATATATATATATATATATTCACTGAAAAAACTATAGGTTTCAGGCCTGATATAATTAGGAATTAGCATTTAAAAAACCTTTGAAATTCACTGAAAAAAACATAGGTTTCAGGCCTGATATAGTTAGGAATTAGCGTTTAAAAAACCTTAGCAATTCACTGAAAAAACTGTAGATTTTAGGGGTGTTATAGTTAGCTGGACATTTCACTCATACAAAACCATTGAAATTCTTCCGATATAGTTAGTTGTACTAACTATATTTTGCGTGCCCGCAATCCACTGCTGATGATGTCACATATTACATCATTCATGACATGGTCAGTAACATCACTGATGACATCATCCACGTGACGATACACCTCATCATACACTAGTATAACCTTTCGTCACTCACTGTAAAATATAGAGTACCATATTTAAATCCATTGACACACCGATACAAGTTTCTAAAAATCCACTCAGTGATTCCTAGATCTATACACACATCTAATCACTTACCTACAGATTCACTCATACATGCAGTCAATGATCAATAGAACACTATCAAATATACTTATACACCTATATCGACATTACACACCAGCCCCCAAAAAATATTATATTTTTTTCAGAAATCACAGGGTGCGCGTACGGTACGCGTACGGTACGCGTACCCCGCGATTTTTTGAAAATAAATAAATGGGGGGGCCTTGGGGGTCCTTGTGGGACCCCCTCAGCAGGCCTAGGGGGTCAGGGTGCTTCTACCATGCCCCCTTTTTGAGTTCTACACGTTTGTTTTTCTGCTTTCTTGTGCCTCAGTCTACCGAGGCACAAGATGGCTGCCAACAATTTCTGTTTTGGACTGTTGATAGACAGTGGCAGCCAATCAGCATGCAGCTCGTGCACGCGAAGGTACGCGTACGGTGCGCGGTTATAGATATCTATATTTTTTCTCTTTTTATTTTCTCAAGAACTACTGGAGGGATTTACACCATTTAAGCAAAAGCGTAATCTGCGAATCAGACTCTACCATTTGGCAAATTTCTTGTAATTCCGTTCAGCCGTTCGGGCTGTTGCCGTGTCTAAAGGTCCTATGGAAAATAACATGGGGAAAACATGTTTTGGGACCCCCCTTTTTTCTCAGCCCCCACTTGACGAATCCCCCCAAAACTTTGAGGGAAGGAGTGAAGCAGAGCGAGCCATCTTCTTTGAGAAATTCGCGAAGATTCATCAACCGGCGCCAAAGTTATTCCCAATAGAATGTTGCGGATTTCCTATGGAAACTAGGTCCTAGCTATATCTACCTACTGGCAACCACCAGTAGGTTTTATATATATATATATATATAGAAATTTGAGCGGGATGAGCGTGATTACGCTCAGGGAAGAATACTAACATTCTCCAAAAAGTATGATGGCGTAAGAGCGGCCATGAAAAATAAAAAACAGGTCACAGAGCCAGCAGTCGAAGCGGCAACCTCTGAATCCAGTGTCACAGATGAGGAACCATCTGGAGATGAGGAATTAGGAACCACAAGTCAAATACGGAAGAACCCTTTTCACTTGGAGTTCAACCTTATCCAAAAGACATGGCTCAGAGGGGGGAAAACCAAACCCCCAGAAGACGACGAAAAACCCGGAGGGGCGGCTGGCAGAGGAAGAGGAAGAGGCAAGGTGGTGAATTACAATACCCGCAAGAAGGGCAACAGGTGGTAGATCCCAGTGAGAATTTGACCATCATTAACCTAACCGACCAGAAGCTAACGGAGGTTGAGAAAAACACCCTGCAGTTGGGCCTCACCTTTTGCCCAAGTGATCAACTGGAATTCACACAAACAAGGATTGACCTTTTTAAACTAATCAGGAAAATGAAACTGCACAAATTTCATAAAACAAAACCTAGCGTCTCGGATTCTCGAAAATCGAAGAAAAGAGCAACTGTACAACTCACTGATGTGTTAACTGTGAAAGACTTAGATTCAGTTCAAGTATTGGAAGAACTCAGGGAGGAACAAACCCAAACAATGGGGGCTCAAGTTAGTATTGAACAACAATCACCCCCAACAAACTTTCGAGCTCCTTCACAATTTAACCCTCAGATGCCCTACGACGCTATAGACACCTTTTCAGAGGCCGTGACACAGGACCTAATCAAATTTAGAACTAATGCCAACAAAAGAAGGAACTGGAAGAGCAAAAATAATATGACCAAGGAACAAGTGGCCGCCTTAGACAACATTCAGAAGAATGAAAAGATCATTTTAAAACCCTCTGATAAAGGGGGGAACATTGTTCTGCTATCTAGAGACCAATATTGCCAAGAATCCCTCAGACAATTGGAAGACCTGGACAATACATTGTCACCAATGAAGAAGAATATGAACGTAGCAGGAAATTATATCACGATCTTTTGACTAAATGGCGGAATAAATCCATGTTGGATATGAATGAATTCCTGTTTTTACGTAACCCTGAACCTGTAACTCCTACTTTCTATCAACTTCCAAAAGTTCACAAAGACTTGGTAAATCCTCCGGGACGACCCATTGTGTCGTCCAAGGGTGGATTGACGGAGAATCTATCAATTTATATTGATTCTTTTCTGGCAAAATTTGTAGTGGATTTAAAATCGTATGTCAGAGACACGAAACATTTCATTGAACAGATTGAACACATAACATGGGACCACTCCTCTTTTTTGCTCATTACTCTAGACATTACTAGTCTGTACACTTGCATACAGCATGATAAGGGGGTTGAGGCTGTTAAATATTTCCTTGATATGAGACCGGGCAAATATCGAGAGCATGGTATAATGTTGATTGAGATGCTAGAGTTTTGTTTACACAATAACATCTTTTTGTTTCAAAGTACATTCTTTAAACAAACCTCAGTGACGGCGATGGGAACCTGCTTCGCCCCCAGCTACGCGAATCTTTTCGTGGGCTGGTGGGAGGAGCAGGTGGCCCTTGCCGGAGAACACAGTAAATGGGCAGAGAATATTGTGATGTGGCGTCGTTACATTGACGACTTGTTCGAGGTGTGGAGGGTCTCCTCCACAGAAGCTAATGATTTCATTGTGGATCTGAATAGAAACAATCTGCACCTGAAATTTACTGCTGATATCAGCAGTAAACAAGTACACTACTTGGATTTGAAAGTATTTGTGAGTGAGGACAAACTACAGACTGCCCTTTATAGAAAACCAACGGCAGGGAACAGCATACTTCACGCTGATAGCAGCCATCCACCCAGTCTAGTGAAAAGTATACCATATGGTGAATTATTGAGGCTTAAAAGGAACTGCTCCCGTGATATTGATTTCATGGCAGCGGCAAATGAGAGCGTGCAGAGGTTCCGCATGAGAGGATATGATCAAGACATGCTAGATAGAACCCTCAAGAAAGTGATAAGGATTCCTAGGCAGCAACTCTTCGCATGTAACCAAAGAAGAATAGAAGATTCTGAAATTGCGAACAAATTCAGGATGATCACAACATTCTCAGATGGGGCCAATGCTTTGAGAGGTATGCTCTCGAAAAGTTGGCAAATACTACGCACTGATCCAGTGATCGGATGTGATATCCCTGACAGGCCGCTTATCACTTTTCGAAAATCAAGATCCATAAAAGATATGGTAGTACATAGTTATCTTGCACCAACTAAAACAATTGGACAGGGCACGTTGAGGGACATGGCGGGGTTTTTCCCTTGTGGGAAATGCCGTGCATGTGAAAACAGCCGGAGGGTCCTTTCCTATCCAATTCCAGGCCTAGTCCAACCCAAAAAGATTAAGCATTTCATCACTTCAACAACACCTTATGTGGTGTATTGTCTTACATGTCCCTGTGGCCTGAAGTATATAGGGAGTACGATCAATGGTGTGAAGATGCGAGTGTTGGAACACCAACGGGCCATAATGAACAAGGATGTATCTTATCCAGTGGCCAGGCACTTTGCTCAAGCACACCACAGTAATCGAGAGTTACTCCAATACTTTGGATTGGACCACGTACCATCGAATTGCAGAGGGGGGGACAGATTAACACGCCTGCGCAGACTAGAGTCGCGTCATATAATTGACATGCAGACTAAACAGCCGGGTGGGCTTAACATCGGAGAGGAACTTGGTGTACATTTAGGAAGGTAACTTGACTGCAGGTCGAGGCAAACGTCTGCAAGGAGAATTCCATGGAATAAGAACAATAATCCTTGCAGATATACTGTCATGACAATTAACTTATCCTCTTCTTCACTATCCTTTTCCTCTTTCATTTTCCTTCTCTTTCTCCTCTGTATTTTTCTACTCTCATTTTCTTCGCCCCCTTCTTATATGAATCTCCTTTCATCTCTTTATGTATATAAATTTTGCTTATTCCTCTCTTATTTCACACCCATCCACATAATTTAAAATCATAGACTGTTGGGTTTATGGTTATCTGACCGGTGGATAGAACTAGGTTTAGGTGCTGACACACCGAGATTGATTAGAATGTGGAATTTGGGGTTAATTGTGAATTTACAAAAGCCGATTTACGGCTAAATCATGAGAGTTGAATTTACTATAAGTGATTGGATTAAATCATGAGAGTTGAAGCTGGTAATTATGTCTATATAAAAAATTGTGTCTCAGGGTGTTGGTTCTTTACACTGCGATCATGCTATTGTTACACTAGTCGGTGACGTGCCGATACACAGCGAGATTATATCATATACCACCGACTTGGGACTTAGTAATGTATTGACTAATGATAAAAGTCCTTATATACAGGAATTAAGAGACTCCCTGTGTAACTAAACGATGATCGCACTGTTTGATATGGTGTTCTAATCTTTTGTAAATAAATTGTAAATATCTGTAATTGGGGCAATAGTGATGCCGGTGATATGCTGATACACAGCGAGATTAAATCTTGTGAAACCGGCAATAGCATAAGGTAGAGGTGATAACACATTACGAATAGGTAATTGTGTGGAGAACATAACCCACTTAGTAATGGCTGCCCGCGAGGATATGAAATGAATTGTCTATCATTCCTTTTCATTAACAGGAAGCGAGTTGTATATAATGTGTTGGAAAGAACTGTGAATGTAAACACTGACGAAGGACTTTAGGTCTTAAACGCGTCTGTTTTCTTTCTTGTCCGTAGCTGAATAAAGAACTGCTGCAACATAACCCCCGCGAGTGCGTTATCATTTTTGAAAAGAGGAACGATTGGAGCGCTATATATATATATATATATATATATATATATATTACCTACTGGCGGTCGGCAGTAGGTATATATAGTTAGGATTTTTTCTCTATGGGTTTTTTGAAAATTCTATGTCTAATAACTTTGGCGTTTGTGGACGGAATTGGCTGAAATTTTCAGGAAAATGGCACATTTTGTTTCTGAGCAGCCCCTGAAAATTTTGGGGGGGTTCGTCAAGGGGGGGCCGAGAAAAAAGGGGGGTCCCAAAACGCGTTTTTCCCATGTTAATTTCCATAGGGCGGTTGGCCTCACTTTTAGCCCGAACGGCTGAATGGATTTGCACGAAACTTGGCAAAATTGTAGGGACTGGTAGCCCGATGTGCCTTTTGTAGGTCTCAATATATGTGCTGCAGTGGATTTTGAGAAATTAACGTTTAAAAAAAGATATATATCTGTAACAGCGGACTGGGCAGCGGCCCAGGACGCGGACTTTTCGCGCAACGGAGCTTTGTGAAGCGAAGCTGATTGGTTCTCCGGCGTCTGTCAACATTCCAAATAGTCCGTAGCGGCCGCCATCTTGTCTCTCGGTAGGATCGAGAGACAAGAGGAGGCGAAAGCGAAGGGGCAAATGACCATAAGGGGTAATAGTAGATCCTCGCTGACCCCCTAGGTTTGATGTGGAGGTTTTAAAAGGGCCCCGCGGGGCAAAAAAAAAAAATAATAATAATAATCGAACGGCTGAATGGATTTGCACGAAACTTGGTAAAATATTAGGGACTGGTAGCCCGATGTGCCTTTGCTAGATCTCAATATATGTGCTCCAGTGGATTTTGAGAAATTAACGTTCAAAAAAAGATATATATCTGTAACAGCGCTCCGCTTCGCGTACTTTTCGCGTTACGGAGCTTTGCGAAGCTGATTAGTTCTCCGGCGTCTGTCAACATTCCAAACAGTCCGTAGCGGCCGCCATCTTGTCTCTCGGTAGGATTGAGAGACAAGAGGAGGCCAAAGCGAAGGGGGAAATGACCATAAGGGGGCATAGTAGATCCTTCCTGACCTCTTAGGTTTGATGTACCATTTTGCCAAGTTTGGTGTAATTCCGTTCAGCCATTCAGGCTGTAGACGTATGTAAATGTCCTATGGAAAATTGCATGGGGAAAACACATTTGAAAGTGTTGAAATTTAGAACCAATTAAAATGTTACTTTGGTTTTGTATTTGTGTGTGATGAAAGTTAATTGGTTATGTATATATGTCAAATGAGAGGAAACCACAGCCATTTTGTGATACTACTGTCTGAGGTACATTTGTGAGGAATTTTTGGTGGTGAATTTCTGGTGTTTGATTTACACAGTACTAACACTTTTCCTACTTTTGAAAAGGTGAGTTGTTAATTTGTAAGGGGAACTATGTTGTACACTTGAAGATAATTTGAAAAATGTTTTCTGTTATTTATTTGCAGTCCTTCTGTTATACTAAATACTTGATAAAGTTAGTTTTATATTATGTATTACTAAAAACGATAAATGAAAGTGATTATTTTTTTCTGCAATTTACAGCAAGCAATTTCAAAATAAAATGGCTCACAATGAAGAGACCGTGGCAATTTCTTTTGAATTGTCCACTACATTGATTGAAATTGAGAGCACCAATAATGAAATATTGTCACAAGGAGGACATGACTTGTATGATTCCATTAGATTGATTGAAATGGACAGCACCAAGAATGAAATATTGTCACAAGGAGATGACTTGAATGATTCCACTACGTTGATTGAAATTGAGAGCAGCAATAATGAAATATTGTCACAAGGAGGAGATGACTTGTATGATTCCATTAGATTGATTGAAATGGACAGCACCAATAATGAAATATTGTCACAAGGAGGAGATGACTTGAATGATTCCACTACATTGATTGAAATTGAGAGCACCAATAATGAAATATTGTCACGAGGAGATGACTTGAATGATTCCACTACATTGATTGAAATTGACAGCACCAATAATGAAATATTGTCAGAAGGAGGAGATGACTTGAATGATTTTTTTGATCAATCTCTTGATGGCGAATTTATCGAGTGTTTGGAGACGATAGAGTTACAAGAATCATTATTGCAGACTTTTCATGAGGACATTGCTGATGAGGACATGTTACTAGTTCTTTCAAATTTAGAAAATTCTGAAGAATAAATTTATATTTAGAAATCAAAAATTGTTTGAGACATTATTCATTTTTATTTTTAATTTATGAGGTTGTAGCGAAGTGATTGTAGTATAAAATGAGACTTATAGTATAGAGTGCAACATTTTTATGTTACATGGTAAGTTTACTCATATTTACTTCCCTTCTGCCACTATATTATCTCCAATGTGTATTTGACATCTCTTCTTCATCTCCGGCCTCCTTTCTCTCACTGTGTGTCTCCGATGCATCTTATCGGTGCTATTTTGTGTAATTACAGAAGAGAGTAAAATAAAATAGTTCGGAACGTGAAAAGGGGGCAAAGTAGAGTACTCCTCACCCCCTAGGCCTTTTTAGGCGGTCCCAAAAGGATCAGTTTCTGCTTTCCTGAGAGATTATGGTATGAGTTCCATATACCACAATAACTTGCATTACAACATGCAAGATATCTATCTCCTATTACCAACTTTTGGAGATATTCGCGCTAAGCGCGAATATCTCCAAAAAGTAACACCTGCCCTGAGCAGTTCTTAGCCATGTTATCCAATGGGAGGTGGATAACATGGCTAAGAGCATTAGCTCGGTAATGTATGAATATCGCTGAGTTTTTAGCGATATTCATGCATTGCGGCCGTTTATTATCGCATTTGTGATAAACCTTGATAATAGCAAGGTTTATCTTTGATAATTTCTGACGATGCTCAGCGGTAAAAAATTCGTTGGTAAGCATCGTTAGCGATAAATATCGCTTAACTTTGGTAATATGCCCCAACGTCTGTTAACGTTCGATTCGAAGGAAATGAGGAAGTGTTGAAAAACATTGTCTGCGCCATCTTGCCTTTTTTGAAATGCCACACTTTTGTCGTGCACGGCAGCCATTTTAGATGTCTTGACCAGACCCACTCTCTGCACGCTGTCGATTCGTAGCATGGCTCCTCACCCTCGCAAGCATCTTCCCCAGGCACTGGTCACCCCCGCTCTCTGTCTTATGCATGGGCAATAAACCTCCCCCCATCTGCGCTGCTCTTCCCTGAGAATCACACTCTGTGCCCGCCCGACACCTCCCTTTCGCCCTATTCACTACCGCACCCTCTGACACTCCTCTTCCTCTGTGTCCGATTGTCCAGGCTATCAGCTAGCCCTGCAGATGTAGTTTATGGCCTCAGCTGTAAAGAATCACCCCTCTTCAAAGGAGTTATAGTAGATCAAGGCCCACACCCGATGAGATCCGTCACACCACACGTGTTCCTACTATCTGAAAACTATCCTGTATTGTGATTGGGGAGGGGATCGAGCCTGAAGCGGAAGATTCCAGGAATAACTCTTTGTACATCAAAGTTTTTACAATTATGTCTCACATTAAAAATATATAGCACTCCAACAAAGTAGTAGGAATATAAAACTTTAATAACATATAAATATATACAACAAAACAAAAACAGTAAAAACATTTAAACAACGAAGAGACCGTGGCAATTTCTTTTGAATTATCCAATAGATTTATTGAAATTGACAGCACCAATAATGAAATATTCTTGTCAGTAGCGGTCTGTTGTGCGAATAGTTCCAAGGCAGCAGAACGAGCTGAAATCTAGATGGCACTAAAGTGATGTCTAGCAAGTTGCCGCCCAGCACATAACGGCGTGGGGCACCGCGGGGGTGAGTGAGTCCCGTAGGCACCACAGCTATTCTTACCGGCATTGCAGAATTACTGCTGGGGACAATGCCTGTGCTGTAGCAGGGTCACAGCAGAAACAAAAAGGATTCTGTTGAAGATGTTGTTGGTTTTCAATTTGAAAACAGTTCTGGTGTCAACTGCTATGCTAATGTAGTGGTTAATGTTTTGTTTTCTCTAGAAAATGTAAAAGAGGGGGAGGCAGTCCAAAGTTCCGTTAAAAGGGCAAAGGAAAGGATCGGTGGTTTGAACTATCAGTCAAAAAGGGGAGGGGGTGCAACAATTTTTCCTACCGGGTCACACTGTGCTTTTACCGGAAGTGAGGTCTGCAGGATTCTAGTAATTCAAAGTGAGGCTGGCGCCGACGTCCCGCGAATACAGTTTCGTCACTCCACGGGTGATCATGGCAGTCATTCCCCATCGGGGGTCGGAGACTCCCGCGGCTCCTCTAGAATCTTCAAGGTCGTGGAGGACTACGGTGGTGGAGTCAACCAGGGACCGGGCAATTTCTTTATGCTGGGCCCGCTCTTGCCAGGTCGACCGCCATTTTGAGAGTTCGGTAGCTACTGGCGATCGCGGGGTCAAATGAGCGGACGGGCTCCACCCTGCCGGGCGAGACGTTGCAGCATGGCCACAGTGGAAGAACTCTTTTCCGGGCGCCTGGAGCGCTGAGGGTGCAGCTGGGAAGCCTCCACTGGGGAGGCGGGAGAGGTCTGTTCGCACCGTCTCTTCCTCCCAGTGCACCCCACGGCGTCTCGCTTGATATTTGTTATGGCCGGACCAGGCGATGAGGACGAGGGGGGGGGGGGTCGGAGGCATGTGCAAGACATCCCCCCCCAGGGTTGTTGCAGCAATTATACAAGAAAGAAGAAGTGTCCCGTCCGTCTTCGGGCCGGGCTTCCGGTAGATGTCGGCCGGACGCCCCTGGCTCTGGCCCCATGAACGGGTTTCTTGGTTTATCGGCTGCAGCCGGATCCCGTCGGCCTCGGCCCCCCGACCGTTGGTGGCCGGACCGGAAGAGCATGTGGCGGGACTACCTGCAACTCTCAAGGGCCACCGCGGCCGGACTGGGAGAGAGAGGGGAGGGTCGAGGAGACATTCCCCCCCCTGCAACTGTTCAGCGTTGTAAAGGCAATCCCCTGGCCGGGTCCCGCTGGTCTCGGCCTCTCCTCCGGCTACACCCTACGTTAGGATCTCCTGGCCGAGGCGTGGCAGCAGGACCTGCCTTATATGGGCTGTTCCCGGCTGGGCGTAGCCGGAACCCTGCTCCACCTTGGAAGTTTCCAGAGTGGGGGCGGATGTTCTACTGACTTGCATTTTCCCTAGTCTATCGATTTTTTTGGCGTGGCAGGCGGTGGGACAGCGAGGGGTGATTTGGTTTCTCTTACTGTTTTTCTGGTCTCTCACCAATGGCATATTTTAACGTTTTCTTGTTTCTAGGACATTAACAGGTTTTATCATTACGTTATGTTATCGTTTCTTTGTTCGTTGTTTAATAAAAGTTCATGTTCATCAGTGGCCTACTGATTTTCGTTTTCCTATTCTTTTCTTTCCAGGTTGTTTCATGCTAAAGTTTCTGTTAACAGGATACAGTGATCACTTCGTTATTATTGCATATGTCCTTTTCACTAGGGGTGCTCTCTGGTCGGGCCAGATGACGTATGTCTAGTAAATGGTCCGGGTGAAACAGGTGCATCAATCAGTGGGGAGTAGATAGGCATGACAGATTACAACGGGGGAGAAAGGTCCGCATTACGTACCCTTTCACTACTTGCAAAGATTTTTCTCTGTAGTGGTAGGATTGAGAGACAAGAGGAGGCCAAAACAAAGGGGGAAATAACCATAAGGGGGCATACTAGATCCTCCCTGACCCCCTAGGTTTAATGTGGAGGCTTTAAAAGGGCCCCGCGGGGCAAAAAAACAAAAAAAAAATTTTTTTTTTTTTGCGTGGGTAGCGCCCGGTACGCGTACCGGGAAGCGGTCGGAGGAGCGTACTATGAGGAGAAAAGAAAGACAGGGTATAAACATTTTGGCAATTTTGTTATAAATGGAAGGTAGTTCTGAAAAGAACTGTTTTTTTATTCTTTTTCTTTTTTTTCTTTTTTTTAATGAATTTTCTGAACAATTTTTTGATTTTTTTTTTGATTTTTGAAAACTATTTTGTGTTTTTTTTGTGTTTTGTAAGGGGGAAATAACAAAAAAGCAGGGTTAGAACATGTCTCAACAGGAGCAAAAAAAAATAAAAAGGATTCATTGTTTTCTCATCTTGTAGCATTTATGATTTTCTCCAGCTCGGTTAATCAAAGTAATACTCTTCTCTCCATAAGCAATAGTTCCTCCACAATATATACAAACTATTTTGTAGTGTGCAAAAGGAGCTTGAATATTGGGGATTATTTCTCGGCCTTCTGGTCCGGCGAATGAGCTTTGACCCCTGTTGGTGCTGGGGATGACATCTGGGGGGTTGGCAGCAAGATCCCTTACTTGTGCTTGGGAAAGATTATTAGGATGCCATCGCTCCATGTGGCGAATCATTGTATGATTGCCAAAGCTGTATTTCTTGTTGGGGTTGCCACGAGAAAGTATATTTTTGCAAATCAAACAAGACACCTGGGGTGCATTGACCTTCTTTTGTCCAGGTGGAATTTTAAAGAATTGCCATATGTAGTGCTCTTTAATATGGCTCTGCCTTGGTGTTTCTGGCAGGAACTGCCTTACTTGCTCTTCCTCCTCCTCCTCCTCTTCGTCCTCATTATCTTCCTCTCTACCAAAGTCCAGTGTTGGTGGTGGTCCTTTTGGTGGTGGTGGTGGTGGTGGTTGCTGAGAAGCACCAGCTGCAGCTATTACAGAAGCCATTGTGAAAAATAGGTCTTGCTCTCTGGAAATAGAAAGTAAGAATGAGGTAAAAATAAGGAGGGGTTTTCATCATTTGAGAAAAAAAAATAGTTCTAAACCAGTGAAAAGTGTTATTTTTAGGTCACATGACCAAGCCTAACAACATTATGAAACCAAAAGTGAAATGAACCAATGAAAAGTGTTATTAACAAGTCACATGACCTCTCACGCTTATGTTACGCGCTGCGGAACGCGCCCCGGATAGCTTCCGGGTCGCTGCGCTTCGCGCCTTGGTCCGCGCCCCAGAGCACTTCCGGGTGCGCTAACGCGGTACGTCATAAGACGCATTACGCGGTAACGCGATACGTCGCGCTTACGCGACGTGCCGCGGATCGCTTCCGGGGAGCTGCGTTTCGCGCCTCGGTCCGCGCCCAGGAGCACTTCCGGGTGCGCTAACGCGGCGCGTCATAAGACGCATTACACGACAACGTGATACGTCACGCTTCCGCGACGCGTCACGATAATGATTTCTAACGTGGCAGTTGCGCTAACGGAACGTTTACCGGTTCGCGGACCGGGTCGCGGCATCAAATTGAGCTAACGGGAAGCTTCTTACATCATTAGGAAACCAAAAGTGAAATGAACCAATGAAAAGTGTTATTACCAAGTCACATGACCTGCTGTGTTTACGTTACGCGCTTTGCAGGGCCTCCCGGTTTGCTTCCAGAAACCTGTGCTTTGCGACTCGATAAGCGTACCAGTTCGCTAACGTAGCACGTCATATGACGTATCACACGACAACGCGAAACGTCATGCGGACGGGAGGCGTGATGATGTTGTTTTCTAACGCGGCAGTTGCGGTAAAGAAACGTTTATATGCTCGCGGTCTATTTCGCGGCATCAAGGTCAGCTAACGGGAAGCTTCCCGATTCGCGAAGCGGGAACGAAGAAAAAAATATATAAAAAAAAAAAGTTATTAATAAACATATAAAATATATTTTTGGATTTAAAGAAGAATACATTTTACAGGTATAGATATTAGCTTTTAAAAAACCAATGAAATTCACTGAAAAAACCATAGGTTATAGACCATATATAGTTAGGAATTAGCATTTACAAAACCTTGAAAATTCACTGAAAAAACCATAGTTTATACACCATATATAGTTAGGAATTAGCATTTAAAAAACCTTATTTTACTCACACAAAACCATTGAAATTCCATATATAGTTAGTTGCACTAACTATATATCGCGCACCCGCAATCCACTGCTGATGATGTCACATATTACATCATTCATGACATGGTCAGTGACATCACTGATGACATCACTGATGGCATCTCAAATGACATCACTGATGACATCACTGATGACATCTCATTTGACATCAATGACCACATCACTGATGATATCATTCATGTGACAATACAATGCATCTCCTCACATTTTAATATAACCTCTGTTTCACCCAGTGTTAAAAAGAGTATAATTTTTGAAACCATTGACACACCAATACTAGTTACTACATACGCACTCACTGATTGCTACGTCTACACACACCTTCACTCCTTCACCCATACAATCATTCATACATACAATCACTCATCTTTACAACACTATCATATGCACTCATACACCTATACAGACACTCACAGTCTGCCACTCATCCATGGAGTTACTCACACACCTAGTCAGTCCTGTAAAGAATCAATCACACTTCCATTTTCTTGTCTATACAGTTAAACATAGAGCACCTTACATTTTCAAACATATACTAACACATACTTACTTTCTTATACAATCATTGATACAAGTACACATTGATCTGCACAGAGTCACACACCTCCCAGCCAGCCACACACACACTCAGTCTCCCATACAAATACTTGGACAATCAATCAGTAACCCATATAGTTAATCATATAGCTACTGATCAACACATGCAGCAGTTTACAGAACAACAGACATAATGATGCACAAATTAAGACAGTTTAGTCACTAACCCATGCACTCAGTGAGACACATTTAATCACTCACTCATACATTCAGTCATGCACCTACTAAATCCTTCGTCCAGACACTTATACATCTACTCATTCTTCAATATGTAAAACATATTTAAACTTTACAGAAACACACAGTCACTGGATGATGTCATCAGTGATGTCATTTGAGATGTCATCAGTGATGTCATCAGTGATGTCACTGACCATGTCATGAATGATGTAATATGTGACATCATCAGCAGTGGATTGCGGGTGCGCGATATATAGTTAGTGCAACTAACTATATATGGAATTTCAATGGTTTTGTGTGAGTAAAATAAGGTTTTTTAAATGCTAATTCCTAACTATATATGGTGTATAACCTATGGTTTTTTCAGTGAATTTTCAAGGTTTTGTAAATGCTAATTCCTAACTATATATGGTCTATAACCTATGGTTTTTTCAGTGAATATATATATATATCAGCGAAATCCCTCCAACCACATGAAAGGAAGGAATCCCAAGCAGGGAAATACAGGTGGGGTTCTTTATTTGAAATCTTTGCAGCAGGGCATATGCATTTCGGATTACACTCCTTCATCAGATGCCCCTAGCTGCAGTTCCATTTGTCCGTAGTGCCCAGATTCAATGTTTGGCAACCTTTATGAAGTTCACTAGTAACGCCGCCCCCACTCATGTGACCATCCGCTGTGTTGCAGTCAATATGGAACTCCAACTCCCAGAATCCTGTGTTCCTGGTGTAGCGTGATGGGGGAAACAAAGGTTGAATCCTTGTGTCTGCGGGCGTTAGTCGAACTGGGCACGTGTGGTGAAATAAGCATTTTGGCATCAAACCCCTCGAGTCCCCGCATGTAGCTTCAACCTGTCGGGCGCCGGTTAGGCAGGGACATGGGATGGCGACAGTGCACCACCACCTCCGTGCAGTCACGGTCCGCTTTCCAGCAGTGTCCCTTGCGTTTCAGCGCTCTGAAGGTGGGCTGCCTGTAGTCAATACCTTGACGACAACGTAGACTGCTTGCGCAGGGCACAAGTGAAGCAGGCAACCACTTGATAAAGGAGAATTCCTTGACGTGTCTCTGCCCGACACTAAAATATCAGCAAAATCCCTCCAAACACATGAAAGGAAGGAATCCCAAGCAGGGAAATACAGGTGGGGTTCTTTATTTGAAATCTTTGCAGCAGGGCATAATGCATTTCGGATTACACTCCTTCATCAGACGCCCCTAGCTGCTGTTCCATTTGTCCGTAGTGCCCAGATTGAATGTTTGGCAACCTTTATGAAGTTCACTAGTAACCCCACCCCCACTCATGTGACCATCCGCTGTGTTGCAGTCAATATGGAACTCCAACTCCCAGAATCCTGTGTTCCTGGTGTAGCGTGATGGGGGAAACAAAGGTTGAATCCTTGTGTCTGCGGGCGTTAGTCGAACTGGGCATGTGTGGTGAAATAAGCAGTTTGGCATCATAACCCCTCGAGTCCCCGCATGTAGCTTCAACCTGTCGGGCGCCGGTTAGGCAGGGACATGGGATGGCGACAGTGCACCACCACCGCCGTGCAGTCACGGTCCGCTTTCCAGCAGTGTCCCTTGCATTTCAGCGCTTTGAAGGTGGGCTGCCTGTAGTCAATACCTTGATGACAACGTAGACTGCTTGCGCAGGGCACCAGTCAAGCAGGCAACCACTTGATGAAGCGGAATTCCTTGACGTGTCTCTGGCTGACACGAAAATATCAGCGAAATCCCTCCAACCACATGAAAGGAAGGAATCCCAAGCAGGGAAATACAGGTGAGGTTCTTTATTTGAAATCTTTGCAGCAGGGCATAATGCATTTCGGATTACACTCCTTCATCAGACGCCCCTAGCTGCTGTTCCATTTGTCCGTAGTGCCCAGATTGAATGTTTGGCAACCTTTATGAAGTTCACTAGTAACGCCGCCCCCACTCATGTGACCATCCGCTGTGTTGCAGTCAATATGGAACTCCAACTCCCAGAATCCTGTGTTCCTGGTGTAGCGTGATGGGGGAAACAAAGGTTGAATCCTTGTGTCTGCGGGCGTTAGTCGAACTGTGCACGTGTGGTGAAATAAGCATTTTGGCATCATAACCCCTCGAGTCCCCGCATGTAGCTTCAACCTGTCGGGCGCCGGTTAGGCAGGGACATGGGATGGCGACAGTGCACCACCACCTCCGTGCAGTCACGGTCCGTTTTCCAGCAGTGTCCCTTGCGTTTCAGCGCTCTGAAGGTGGGCTGCCTGTAGTCAATACCTTGACGACAACGTAGACTGCTTGCGCAGGGCACCAGTGAAGCAGGCAACCACTTGATGAAGCGGAATTCCTTGACGTGTCTCTGGCTGACATATATAGATATATTTATATATATATATATATATATATATATATATATATATATATATATATATATATATATATATATATATATATATTGCCACAGCTTCTTCTTCCTACGTTTAGTAGACCAAAGACACGGCACAGCAACAGATAGTTTTTTGCGTTATTTATTTACACACCAGTGCAAAAAAGAAAGTGCATCAAATGGATGGTCTACGCGTTTCGGCTCCTGCCTTCCACTGGACCATAGAGTCCACAGGTCTAGACCTTACTTAAATACAGTGAACAGTCACGGTACGTTTTCCAGCAGTGTCCCTTGCGTTTCAGCGCTCTGAAGGTGGGCTGCCTGTAGTCAATACCTTGACGACAACGTAGACTGCTTGCGCAGGGCACCAGTGAAGCAGGCAACCACTTGATGAAGCGGAATTCCTTGACGTGTCTCTGGCTGACATATATATATATATATATATATATATATATATATATATATATATATATATATATATATATATATATATATATATATATATATATATATATATATATATATTATATATATTTTCAACGCCAAACCCCACAGTCCTCGGGATTCATAAAGAGCACTCAGAGCCAATATAGCGTAGTTTCGCCGAGTAATTTATTTACAGAAACTTATCGCAGTTCAGTCAAGTTCACAAACGCGTTTCGGCGTTGCCGCCTTCGTCAGTGTAAACTGGCATTGGTTTGTTTGGTGAATAAAAATAAAACCATAGTGACACCCTGTCACGTGTCCTAAAAAATAAACATAAAAAACGGCACATAGGTAGTAATTTCATCATTACTCATGGCGGCCATCTTGTAATGGGTTATATACAATTTTCCGTTAATCATTAACATAACATCCAAAACCATCACATTATTCATACAACAAATTTGTTCACTGATATAATCATTGTAGTGTTTGTGATGATTAGTGATTTGTATTCACAATGTAGGGCGCCAATTCAGACAGTGCCATTATTTCATACAGCCCGCTATGATCCCGTTTTGGGCTGGACAAATAATTCACATATGTTCACAGTGTATGGAACAATTCTCTATCTTCGATTTTCAGTA